>NC_057730.1:15409045-15480377 GCF_004010195.1 Chiloscyllium plagiosum
GGGCCGGGTGCTGGCAGGTAGGACTGGATTGGGTTGGGATATCTGGTCGGCATGGACGGGTTGGACTGAAGGGTCTGTTTCCATGCTGTACATCTCTATGACTTGGAAATGTGAATTAAGTCAAAAGACAACTTTTTACGGTGGCTCAGTGGTTAGTACTGCTGCCTCACAGCACCAGGGACCTGGGTTCAATTCTGCCCTCAAGCAACTGTCTGTGTGGAGTCTGCATATTCTCCCCATGTCCAGGTGCTCCGGTTTCCTCCCAGAAGTCCAAAGATGTACAGGTTAGGAGGATTGGCAGTGATAAATTGCCCACAGTGTCCAGGAATGTGCAGGCTAGGTGGCTTAGCCATGGTAAATGCAAGGTTATAGGCATAGGGTAGAGGGGATGGGTCAAGGTGGTGTGCTTTTCAGAATTTTCTGTTGCCACACTGTAAAGATTACATGATTATTGTTTTAAAAAAATCATACAAATCAGTCTCCAAGTTGTGTGAAGAGTAGATGGTGGGGTGTTGCAATCTTGCAGTTGGATGATCCCAGTAATAGATATTGGTAGTGCAGCAGTTGATTGAGATTCCTGGCAGGGAGAGCTAGTCAACAGGATTCTGTTCTGTTCATTTTTAATTATGACTTCACTGGCTTGCATGGCCTCCAGTATTTAAAAAATGTATCCTTACCTGCAGCGTAGGGATTGTCCTTAAGCTGGGACTTTCACATGATATTAGTCCAAATCAGTACATCAGCCCGTTATTGCTCACAAAACCAAATGGTTTTTAACCCAATTTTACACATATTCCCAGTAGGGTAAAGCAGAAACACATCTGAAGCTTAGAATACAATCCCATGTAATGCGTTCCTGCTGGAAGGCATTGTCAACTTTCATCATCTCTGTAGCTACGTGAGATCACAGCCCAGGTTTTAAGAATTGCATCTCTGCTTTTGAAGGGCTGTTGTTCAAAATTCCCTCGGCACCTTTTCAAAAGGTATAATATTCCATGCTTCCTCTCAAAGCTTTGCCAGTCACTAATTTTACATCCACAGACATCTCGTGTCTGTCTATCCTCTTTAAAAATACATGTTGTAATTAAAAGTTCATTGATACATGTCCTTAAGGACTCCACAATGATGAAATGTCTACAGAATACAATGTGCTGAATAGCCTCCTTCCACACTACACAGTTCTATAATTCAATGGTACACACACACACACATGACTATTCATCTCAACTGATCACAAGAATATTTCATATTACCATCATTTATTATAAGGATGCTTTAAACTAGTCATCAATCTGCCTTAATGTTTCTGATATCAAACCCAATGTTTGAGCAAGGCAGCCAACTAACTAGAATGGTTAAATATCTTTAAAAACCAGGAGGGCAAGTTTCTAATCAATTTGCACAGTTGCCATTTCAAGTTTCACCATTTTACAAATTAGCACTCTACTTATAGAACATAAAGTCGTGTGGTCAAAGGTGTAACTTTGACAAACAACTTTAAAGTAACCACTTGCTCCCAAAATTCAAGTTATATGGTTCTGAAGGAGAATCACATTGGACCTGAAACATTAACTCTGTTTCTCTCTCCACAGATGCTGCCAGACCTGCTGAGTTTCGTGAGTAATTTCTGTTTCGTTCTCAAGTTTTTGATAGGAGATTGCACAGTCTCGGAATCACTGGCCCTGCTAAGTAATAATTTCCAACTATTTCAGGGACATTCCTCAAGACTCCAAATGTCCAGATAGTAAAATATATCACTCTGGCTAGTTGAAGGTTCAAAGCAAATGGTTTGCAATGAAAATTGAGGCAAACTCACAATTTGTGGTCAAACAAAAGGACGCAGTGTCCTCAATCTTAACTGCAGCTTGGCTTTCCCCTCCCACACTTTCTGCAATTCCACAGTAAAGAGAGACATGTGTTTCCTCCCAGAGGGCACATTACTAGTGGGATAGGATGGTGGCTCAGTGGTTAGCACTACTGCCTCACAGCGCCAGGGACCTGGGCTCAATTCCAGCCTCAGGTGACTGTCTGTGTAGAGTTTGCATGTTCTCCCTGCGTCTGCGTGGGTTTCGTTCCACAGTCCAAAGATATGCAAGTCAGTTGGATTGGCCAGCGAAACCCCCCATATATTAGGTGCATTAGTCAGAGGGAAACAGGTCTGGTTGGGTCACTCTTCGGAGGGTCAGTGTGGACTGGTTGGGCCGAAGGGCCTGTTTCCATGCTGTAGGGAATCTAATCTGATCTAAATTGCTGTCGTGTCCAGGGATGTATGGGCTAGGTGTGTTTGCCATGGGAAATGGGGTAGGTGGAATGCTTTTTGAATGGTCAGTGTGGGCTGATTGTCCTGCTCCCACATTGTAGAGATTCTAAATCAGTGACTTGGCAGAGATGTGCCTCTGTAATGTTGGATCGATTGCTATGTGACACCATCTTGCCAAACCATGCATTATAAATGTCTTAATTCTGGGTTTGAGACATTTATACTCTCCATAAAAATCTACAGACACTGGATACTGAAGTTTCCAACTTATAAATTCAGCCATAAAATTGAAGCAGCAAAGTTTGTTGCCATTGTTAGACAACAAGCCTGTGAATACTTTAATTTGTGGATGGCCCAAGGTACTCAGTGTCAGGTCCATCCCCCACTCAGTTGGCTCTAGTGTCAGTCACAAAAACAAGAAAGAGGGCAGGTTTCTGCCTCGAAGGTCAGGATTTTCTCTAAGATAGAGAGAATCAGTGGCTGGATTGTCCCAACTGGATAGTTACATCCTGGGGGATGGGGTGGGATTTATTTCTGCTGGTAAAGTAACCCTGACATGCAATGTCCAGTCCAACCTTTGAACCTCAATAATCAAATGTCTTCCCCTCCATGCTACCCCATCCTGTCACACAGCAGAGTGCGGTTTAAAACTGCCAGAGAGGGCAATGTAACATTTTATAATGTTTCAGCAAACCACCTAAAGAAGCCTTAAATGCTGTTTATCTTATTTAGTCAGTTGGCATATTTCAATGAGGAGAAAGTGAGGATTGCAAATGCTGGAAACCAGAGTGTGTAGCTGGAAAAGCACAGCAGGTCAGGCAGCATCCGAGGAACAGGAGAGTCGACGTTTCAGGCATAAGCCTTTCATCAGGAATGGGACACATTCCTGATGAAACGTCGACTCTCCTGCTCCTCGGATGCTGCCTGACCGGCTGTGCTTTTCCAGCACCACACTCTCGACACTGACATATTTCAATTGTTAGCAAGAGCCAACGTTTCAGATTTTAATGCAGACAATAACCTTTTAAAGGAAGCAGGAATACAACAAGTGGAGGGCTAGTTGGGAAACATAGGCCTGAAGGTCTTCCTACAAGTGCAATACTACTTTCCTGTATCATTACCTTTATCGCATCCTTATCCTACTTGAGTCGTTGACCCGAATAGAAAATTGCATTTCATCACTTTGAGTTGTAACCCAATATTTCTAGCTATATCTCAAACTAGAAAATGGCATTGTTCTTTTGCTTGGATACATAAAACACGTGACTCCCTCGCTCACCTTTCTAAATGCCATCAATCCTGATTAATTATTCCAGCTCCCCCTTTAACTACAGTTTTCAAACACATTAGGTAATTTTCAGATGCTCATTTTGTTCAATGGATTTTCATAATCCCAGATCCAACTGATTCCCTCGAGCAAAAACAATGGGAATTATACCCAATGTGAAAATAAATACAGCCGTGGACTTGTCCAGCACTCCCACTTTGAGTGTTAAACAAATGAATGGCTATGCTGCAGGCATTAGCTGATTCATCTGCCTTGGGAGGTTTAATTTATGGGCTGTTTGCCTGGGTCCCCCCACTCTGAGAATCTTCTACTCTGCAAATATAGAATTAACCAAGGTCCCAACCATGTGAAAATAATTAATCAATTGAGTCCAATCAACCCAGTCACGCATAATATTAAATAAATAAATGGTCTTGCCAGGGGGCATCAATTGATTTATCAACTTGAGCCGATTTAATATATCTGCGAACTGCACAGTTCCCCTCTCACTCTGTGAGCTGACATGCAATTAATTAATTAAAGACAGTGAGGGCACATGACCCATTGAACAAAATGCAAATAATAATTTTGCCTCGTTAAATGCTGTACTTTTGTCTGGTGTACTTGCACTCCCATCCCCACACAATCTCCAGTCCCTGTGCTGTTTTCTTTGTACACGGTTACCTGTTCTCATTTAAAGCTTAGATTGTGTTACCTGTGCTTTTCTATCATGCTGCTCTCTGTACCTTCTTTCTTTTTCTCTTCCCAGCTTCTAGAATTAACACGTTCTGTTTTTTTTTCACTCTACTTCTTGCCAGTTTGGAAAATAAGTCCCACGTTTTCATTATGCAGCTTTCATTGAATGTCTCTCAGCATCATTTTCACTTCTCCCCATCTCTTCTGCACCCAACTTCCACTTATCATTTTTATTCTCTAGCTAATGACCCAACTTTACATTTAACGTCACATCCGACTCCCAACTGCTCCAAACTCCACCCCCCAATACTGATTACTTAGCACAGAGAAGGTTTGTTTGAAGGTTTTACCTTTGCTTTGGGTATACTCAATTCCTTCTTAAAGTTACAATTGGGTCTGTTTCCATCATGCTCTCAAGCAGTATATTCCAGATCACAAGTCCAACTTTTTTTAAAAAATGTTTCACGCTGCTGTTGGTTAATCATCTTAAAATTTGTATCCTCTGGTTACCACCTTTCAACCACTGGCAACAATTTCTCCTTATTTACTCTACAAGTGAGGTACCCTATAGGTTGCAAGGTGGCTGGGTGGTTAGCACTTCTGCCTCACAGTGCCAGGGACCTGGGTCTGGTTCCACCTTCGGGTACTGTGTGGAGCTTGTGCATTCTCCCTGCATGTGCGTGTGTTTTCTCCAGGTGCTCCAGTTTCTTCCCACAGTCCAACGATTTGCAGGTTAAGTAGATTGGTTGTGCTAAAATGCCCAGAGTGTCCAGGGATGTGCGGGCGAGGTGGGTTAGCCATGGGAAATGCGGGGTTACAGGAATGGGGTGGATGGGATGCTGTTCATTGGGGCGGTGTGAACTCGTTTCCATAGTGTAGGGATTCTATGAAAGGTTGGACCTGTATCCATTGGAGTTAGAAAGAATGTGAAGTGACCTTGTTAAATCACAAAGACATGGAGGGATTTTGGCAGGATCGAAGTAGATATCTTGTGGGAGAGACTGGAACTAGGGGGACATGAAATTCTCTCACGAGACTGTAGAACGCTCTTCCCCAGGGAGAGTACTGTAGAAAAAGTCATTGAATATTTTTAGTGCAGATGGAGATCAATGTCCTTGTTGGTCAAGAATCTAAGGCCTTTGGGGGTAGATGGGACACTGGAGTTGAGGCCACAATCCCATCAGCCACGAAAGGTAGAACTGGCTCAAGGGTCAAATGGCCCATCAGTTACTCCAAATGTGCGTTCATGTGTCATTGCTTGTTATTGGAAGCAGGAATAAGGCAGAAACCCGCAATATGTTCACCCTAATACTCATGACTCTCATAACTTTGCTTTGCACCCCCCTTTTAAAAACTATCACAAATTTCACAATCTGCAGACAAAAGAGACCACTCAGCCAATCGTGTCTGTGCTGGCCCTTTGATCGAGCTCTCCAATGATTTCCACTGTCCCTGCTGTATTCACTTTGGGTATACTCAATTCTTTCTCAAAAGTTATAATTGGATCTGCTTCCATCACGCTCTCAAGCGGTATATTCCAGATCACAAGTCCAACCTTTTTTTAAAAATGTTTCACACTGTTGTTGGTTAATCACCTTAAAATTTGTATCCTCTGGTTACCAACCTTTCTACCATTGACAACAATTTCTCCTTATTTACTCTGCAAGTGAGATACCCCTACAGACTACAGTAACCAAGGCGACAGTCTGTTATATAGCAGCACATCCTTCACTGTCTGCGAAGTTAGGTGCATGGTGCAGTTCATATGAAAGCAAAACTGCACATTAGCCTTCCCCTCTCCACCCTCAACCAGTGGTCCACAACATTTCAATTTAACACATTAACCAGGTACCTGTGGGACTGCTCATACCTAATAGTCAACTCAGTCCTGCACTAAACTATGAGGGTTCTTTCTTTGGCTGTGGATCACTGCCTGGTTGGAATTGGCTAGAGATCAACCAAAGCCATTTAATAAAAGACTGCAGCTGGAAAATAAGGAAGATTTATATCCGACTAACCTGGTCTTCATTTAAACTCAGGGCCCCGAGGTTAAAATAGTGTAATAAGTTAGATTCCACCCTCTAAATTACGGGACCTGAATTATTGGCCATTGTAGACAGAGAAGATGGAAATTTCCCATTTCCCACCTCCCCCTCAATTATCTAAATAGAAGTAGGACTCTATGTTCAATTCACATTTTGCTTAAGACCCATGTGCTGGGCAGATGTCTATTTCATGTCTATGCTGGTGACACGTAACTCTGTTCTGCTAGGGAAATGTCAAGAGGCACATGATATTTAGGGAGAGAAAAGCCTCACTCCATGACGTAATTCACATTCACATTTTTCCAAAATAAAGCCTGCCAACTGAATGGGATTGCACATCGCCCATCACAACCTCACAAAAGAACTTGATTTAAAACGGACGTCAACTGTGGCCACAGAAGTGTGTAAGTGGAAAAACTCCAGCAGTGACTGCGACAGACACAGGACTGAGCAGCCCAGTCTTGCAGATATTTCCACTGAAGACCCACTCTTGAAATGTGATTAAATATTTCTTGCCAAAAAAAGATTTTCTTTCATGGTACCAACTCTTGAGTTTGTGTTCCACTCAGAAGGCCACATCAAGCACTGTCTTTAGGCTTGGCTCTGTAGTAGTTCTATTTACGGCATCTCCACACCAATTATTGCCATACAATAATTCCAGCTATATCTGGTTCTAATCTCTCCATTGTAAACACTGATAATCTATTCAATTAGCCTTACTGTCTTTTACTAATTGTGATTCTTAGCATGTGTTTCCATCTCTCACATTCGCTCTGACCAACTCACTATGCAATCCCTCTCATGCCCTTTCTGTTCTAACCAACTCCACCCACACTGTGCTATTTATATCCAGGGAGGAGTAGCTCCATTACATCACAGCACAATTGGTCCAGGCTCCTAAAGCCCTTACACAACGTATTTGTTAATAGGATGAAGTAACAGGATAAGCGTGTACTCAAATGAATGACAGGTTGCTAGGAAGCACAGAGGAAGAGAGGGCTGTTGAGGTGCATCTTCACAAATCCCTGAATCCAGCAGAACTGGTTAGCAGTGGAGTTAAGACAGATAACAGATCACTTTCCTTTATCCGTTGAGGCATAGAGTATAAGAGCAGGGAGGCAATGTTGAAGCTGTTAGTATGGCCACAGCTGGAGTGCTGTGTGCAGCTCTGGTCACCACACTATAGGAAGGATGTGATTGTGCTGGAAAGGATGAAGAGGAGATGTGCCAGGACCTTGCCAGGGAAGAAGCATTTTAGTGGCAAAGAGACACTGTATAAGCTTGGGTTGTTTTATTTCAAGCAGAGAACGCTGAGGGGGCTGCATAAGATTGTGAGGGCAATGGATAGGAAGCTGCTTTGCCCCTTGGTTGAAGAGCCAGTAACAAGAGGGTGTAATTTTAAAGTGAAAGGCTCCTGATTTAGAGGAGACTGGAAGGAAAACATTTTTTTACCAGAAGGTGGGGGGAATCTGGAATGCACTGCCTGGGAGGGTAGTTGAAACAGGAAACCTCACAACCTTTAAAGGGCATTTAGAAGAGCACTTGGAAAAGGTCACAACATCCAAGGCTATGAGCCAAGAGCTGGAAAGTAGGACTCTTGTAGATTTTGACCAGCTTTAATCAACGTGGACTCAATATAGCCTCTTCGGTACTGTAGGAGTCTGTGATTCCAAGACCACAAAAATTCAAGAGAGCAATAACTTTGAACGGCCCTAAACACAACTTGTGCATTTAAAGCAGTAAATCTTCTCATGGGACGGTTAGCAAACGCAAACATGGACTAATCCAAAGGGGCAGACACTGGTACAGCGGATCAAAACCTTGGTCAAAGAGGTGGGTTAAGGAGCATCTCACAGGAGCACATGGAGTTGGAAGACATCCCAGAGCTCAGGGCCCTACAACTGAAGACAGAATCACCAAGGGTGGGGCAAAAAGTGTCCAGGGATGTGCAGGCTGGCTGGGTTGACCATAGGAAATGCAGGATTCCAGGGATTAGATATTGGAGATGGGTCAGTGTAGATTTCATGAGTTGAATGGCCTGTTCCCATAGTGTAAGGATTCTATGATTCTCAAAAAAAGTAGTCAATGATGTGCAAGAATCTATAATTACAGAAGAAACTGTTTCAGGATTGTTGGGGAGGTTACACCAAAGAGAGGGACAATTTGGATGTCAATATGTGCTGCATTTGGCCCAGGGAAGAGGTAGACCGAAGATATCAACCAGGATTGCCACAGCTGAACACTCTCTCATTTTCTCCTTCTCAAACGTCTATTCGTGTAAGATGTCTAAAGAAAATGAAACAGCCTTCCATGCGTTGAGTCCCATGATCAACCAGTCAGCTATTGTTCAAAATCTTAATGCGGCTGTGAAGCAAGGTACTCAATCATATCTCACAAACTTGATTGAGTTTTTTGAAGAAGTAACAAAGAGGATTGATGAGGGCAGAGCGGTAGATGTGATCTATATGGACTTAAGTAAGGCATTTGACAAGGTTCCCCATGGGACACTGGTTAGTAAGGTTAGACCTCACGGAATATAGGGAGAACTAGACATTTGGATACAGAACTGGCTCAAAGGTGATGGTGGAGGGTTGTTTTTCAGACTGGAGACCTGTGACCAGCGGAGTGCCACAAGGATTGGTGCTGGGTCCTCTACTTTTTGTCATTTACATAAATGATTTGGATTGAGCATAAGAGGTAAAGTTAGTAAGTTTGCAGATGACACTAAAATTGGAGGTGTAGTGGACAGTGAAGAGGGTTACCTCAGATTACAGCAGGATCTTGACCAGATGGGCCAATGGGCTGAGAAGTGGCAGATGGAGTTTAATTCAGATAAATGCGAGGTGCTGCATTTTGGGAAAGCAAATCTTAGCAGGACTTATACACTTAATGGTAAGGTCCCAGAGTGTTGCTGAACAAAGAGACCTTGGAGTGCAGGTTCATAGCTTCCTGAAAGTGGAGTCGCAGGTAGATATTCAGAAAAGATTTACAAGGATGTTGCCAGGGTTGGAGGATTTGGGCTATGGGGAGTGGCTGTACAGGCTGGGGCTGTTTTCTCTGGAGCATTGCGGGCTGAGGGGTGACCGTATGGGGGATTACAAAATTATGAGGGGCATGGTTAGGATAAATAGACAAAGTATTTTCCCTGGGGTCGGGGAATCCAGAACTAGAGGGCATAGGTTTAGGATGGGCAGGGAAAGATATAAAAGGGACCTAAGGGGCAACTTTTTCACGCAGAGGGTGGTGCGTGTATGGAATGAGCTGCCAGAGGATGTGGTGGTGGCTGATACAATTGCAACATTTAAGAGGCATTTAGATGGGTATATGAATAGGAAGGGTTTGGAGGGATATGGGCCGGGTGCTGGCAGGTGGGACTAGATTGGGTTGGGATATCTGGTCGGCATGGACGGGTTGGACCGAAGGGTCTGTTTCCGTGCTGTACATCTCTATGACTCTAAGAGCATGAAAGCAAAAAGTAATAATTGAAATTTAGCCAAGAGGTTTTCCATGAAAATTTGGAAAACTATGTCTCTTCTTCTAGGGAAGAAAGACTCCATGACAAAAGTTTGAAAATCAGACAACTTGGCCAAAGGACAATGGGTGCATCAGCTACAGCTCAGTTGATGATTCTCTCATCTCCAACCAGATCACTGAGAGACTTGAATACAGTGACAGTCCCGTAGTGTAGCGAGGGAATGCTGCACTGTTGGGAGGTTCTTGCTTTCACTAAGATGTTAAATCAAAGCCCTGTCTACTCTTGCAGGTGAATTTAAAATATTCCACGGCATTATTTTGAAGACTGAATTGAATGGAGTTGAATTGAATTAGTTTTATTGTCACACGTACACAAGTTTACAAGTCACCAAGTCTGGCGCCATCTTAGGTACAAGGTATCTAGGTACAGATTATTAAGTAGAAATTCTTAGGAAAACAAATTTAGGAACATCAAGAAATAAAAAGTCCAGTGTTACAGATTGTCGGTATGCGAAAAGAGAGAAATAAACAAAGATAGCTGAATACGTTTTGTTCCAGTGTCCTGTTCAAATATTATTTCCTCAACCAACACCATTAAATAAAACCAAATTATCTTGTCGTTATTACATTGCTATACTTGTGTGAAAACTGATCGTTGCATTTTCTACAACAGTGGTTAGTTTTGAGATGTACTTCAAGCACTTGGAGTGTCTAGTGGTCGTAAAATCAGCTCCATAAATTTAAAGTTTTCTTTTGCATTTCTGTCTGGGCTATTTTGATGGCATTTTAATCAATTGCAATTATTTTGTCAACAGTTTGGCAAATTATTTGGTCATGTCTACTGTACCAAATTGGTCTGCCAAACTTGTGACAAACTCTCAACTCCAAATCCTCATAGGTTGGGTTCATAGGAGACTGGACCACTTGTTAATTCAATCCACAATACACACACAGGCACACCTTGCAGCAGTCCGTTAGAGGTGGTACTGACAGATGCTCAAAGAGTGGGTCACTGAAAGAATAGTGTACAGCATCAAACACTCAATCACTCAAAGTGGGTGTTTGTGGGAAAGAGACCATCTGAAACACATCAATTTCACATTTGTACTGCTGACAATTGTACTGTTACAATTAATGCCAGGGAGAACCTCTCCTTCAGGATGAGAGAGAGCTCTACACAAACAAGTTTTATTTGAAAGAAAGTGTAGAAGATGAGTCTCACTGGATTTGTTTCATCTTCCACTCTCTTCATTTTAACAGTTTCTCATTCTCCTGCTTGGAGGAGCTTCCTGTGTTAAATTGGTTGCCACGCTTCCTACCCCAGTTCACTTCATCAAGTAGAATTCACTTTGTGATAGTGCTTTTCATGACTACTGACTATGTAAATATCAGTCCCTCTTCATTTCTACAAAAAAAAGGCTACAAATCTCTCCAAATATCACGGTCCCCTTTGCAAAGTGACTTGCATTGAAAAGCACTACAGATAACGGAAAGAGGGCTACATAGATAGGGTGGTTAAGAAGACATTTAGTACGCTTACTTTCATTGCTTTGAGTATGGGAGTTGGGACGTTATGTTTGTTGTGGCTGAGGTTGTACAGGATGTGGGTGAGGCCTCTTCTGGAGTAGTGTGTCCAGTTCCGGTCACCCTGTTATAGGAAGGATATCATTAAGCTGAAGAGGGTTCAGAAGAGATTCACTCGGATGTTGCTGGGAATGGAGGGCTTAATAGGACAGACTGGATAGGCTGGGTGACCTTATAGCGGTTTATAAAATCACGAGGGGCATAAATAAGGTGAATGGCTCTCTACTCTAGGGTGGGAGACGAGGGGGCATATTTAAGATGAGAGGAGAAAGACTTAAAAAAAGACATGGGGACATTTTTTTTTAAAATACAGAGGGGTTTGTGTGTGGAATCAACTTCCACAGGAAGTGGCTGATGCAGGTTTTTTCACAACATTTAAAAAGATATTTAGATTAGTACATGAAAAAGAAATGTTTGGTGGGATATGGGCCAATTGCAGGCAGGTGGGACTAGTTTAGTTTAGGATTAGGGTTGGCATGGACAGGTTGGACCGAAGGGTCCATTTCCATGCAGTATGACTCTATGACTCTATAACCCAGCCTATGGACGTCTTGGCAATGAGTGATGTTAACAAGGTGAAGCCCCACTACTATATAAGCTATCCCACCAGGCCCGACTTTAACTCTCTGCTTCAGAACTAAAAGAACATTGTACTCAATCCATACCAAAACCCTAGAGAAATAACTACACAGTTATCATGAGTCTCATCAGCCCTATCAATATCGCAACTATTTAAATCTATAATAAGCCTTCCAGAAGCTCTGAAAAAAAAAGAGAAATTGCCTCATATATCATACCATCTGGCTGAAATACAATATTGAGAAAGCAAAAATGGATCTTTTTTTTGTAAGACTCGTAAAGTTGACACAGCCATTAAAGAAATAAATCCATTTAATTTTTACATTTCAACATACACGTTAACTACCCTCATTGAGGCTGGGCGTTCCACTTTATCATTTTTATTTAAAAAGGGAAGATGGGAAATATGGACAACTGCTCTTAATTTACCTCATTCAAGCACTAAACTCCAACATTATATTAATTATGGTGTTCAATCCAAATTACATTTTTATCCATCAATAAGTCATTTTACATTATCTGTATACTGTATCAAATTGACTATTACAGCTATTATGTTTAATAGGAGTTTTTACAAAAATGCACATTTGCTACTTCCAATGAAGCATTAAGAGGAAGAAATCCCAATTAGTCATATGACTGAAATCCTGTATTTTCTTATACTCTTAAATCTTGTGTCTTTTAACTTGTCAATATCATTGTGACCAAAGCAGCTTCACTTCTTGTTACATTTAACTGGATAAGGACCCTCAATATACAGCTAAAGCTGAACTGATTAAGAATCACAGGAATAAATGCAGCACCATGAGTAGGTATTTCAATCAGCTGTAAAATTCATGGCATCTCAGGACATTATGGGTTTTGCTGAGTAGACAATTTACAATAAGAATTGGGGATCTGCCTGGTTCAAATTCTCCATAGGAATTAGAATTAACTTCATTGTTAAATGAGTCCAGTGGAAAACGTATAAGTTGCCGCTTACAGCACCATTTTAGGTACAAGGTACCTAGGCACAGCTTCTTCAGTTACGTTTTTTTAGAAAAATAGGGAAGTAAGAAGTCCAGCATTTGCAGACTGTCAGAATAACTTATCAAATGGAGAAAACAAATGTTCAGTGCAACATTCTCCCAACCCAGTCCACACTGGCACCTATGCTCCAGCCTGCACTGGGCCTTAGCTCCAGACCATGACTGGCTTCACTTCAGGGTTCACTAGGCCGGGAGATCGCTCTGGAATCACCTCAAGACTGGAAGTCCACGCTGAGGCCATTAAGCCAGGCTGTGAGCTTACAGACCCAAACCCAGAACATATCCACTCAGGGGTCATTTTTATTGTGCCAGTATGCCAACAGTTGGGATCATCCTGCTACCCATTCATCACACCATAAATGGCACTTTTTTTTTTACAAATAATCTCAACATTACCACATTATGTCAAGCTCTGACAATTAGGGATGTTGGGTTTGTACACATTTAAGGGCAGTTTTCCCATCTTTCCCTCCTTCCTGTGAGCACAGTGAATTATACTGGCACTAATGTTCCACAGATGCTGTTAGTCGGTCTTGTCTCTCTCTCTCTCTCTCTCTCTGTCAAACAGCAATTCTTCATGCGTAAGCCTACAGTGCAAGTGCTGCCAAGGCTGACCCTGGCACTCATCAGAGCTGCACTCAAACTTGTGTTCACACCATGTAACAACAAGTGCACTTTCCAGCAGGGGTCACCGTGCAACATTCAGGAAAACAACACAACTCCTTCATTTTATTATGTATGACGATAGCTGGAGTGACGATGGCGACTTCAACATTCCCCCTGCTCAAATTGCCTAGCTCAGGACAGATCAATGCACACAAAGAGAACCATCTCCACCTGAATCTTTGCCTCGTTTGATTCCATCTTCCCCAAATACCAGTGTTGGCACCTGGCTGCTTCATTTGCAGCTCTACCAATGTGTAGTTTAAAAAGGGACCATTCTTCCTCACTGGGAGGACATCTAGACCACCTTACACCAGGCCTTTTCCAGCACTGCTGTCTGACTGGCCACTAGGGGGGTGCATAGCAGCAACACTGTGACATCTCATTTTTTTCCGCTCCACCTCTCTATACACGTAGCTGACCCCCACTTGGAGCTCAGAATCGATGCCTCCTACAAATACTGTTCCAATCTCAGTCATTTATAACATAGAGGAAGCCTGTATTTTTTTTTCTATTCTCCAGTATGTAGTTGTATAGCCTGGTGCTTAAATTCAAATTATTCATGCATAAAATTCCCACTGGATGGACTGATTGCAAGGGAACACCCGAAGAAAATAAGTGTTAACGCATTACAGTCTCAAACGTGCAAGATCCTTGTGAACTGGACAACAAAAGAGAAGGTCTTTCAACAAACATTATCCATTTGATTAGCATCAATATCTAATCCTTACTGACTAGTGTCAAGAGATCACATTGCTGAAAGCCTACATTTAACGCCACAAAAGCTATTTGTGTTAAACTATATTGATAAGAAAAGTCAGTAATTCTTGCAAGAACATATTGACATTTCAAGCACCATAGAAGTAATTTTTGTAAGTGTCACGGTGCCAAAGCTATTTGGGTCCATTTGTGTCAGCGGCTGCGTGCTGAATTCGGAAGCATGGCTGATGCTTTCATTTAATAAATTCAATTACACCAAGAATTCACCTGGTAATTCTTCAGGCTTCACAGCAAGGTTTCTCTGTCTGTAGAATTCAAGGTGGATGAAGTAAAGAAATTCACTAAGGACACCTTTTCATATAGACAATGAATATTTAATGTATCGTATTTTAAGTAAAAGTTGAGTCAAAATAGAGACAGTGGAGTTTGTGAAACTGGCAATGATATTTGAAGGCAGTTTTTGTTTTAAGACTACCAGGCAAACATTTTCTTGATGTTGGGAACAATGTCTCTCCAATAGAGGTGCCCTGAATAGGTTTTCAACAGCATAACATTTTAAAATAAAACACCATTCATTTGAAAGCTCAAAATGGATTTTTGCAAAATAACACAAGAGCAATGACAGACTGTTGCTGCTGACTCTTAATACAGCCACCAGCCACTTGAAGCTCATGCTCTTAAAACCAGTCCTAAATTCCGAGCAAATCAACCAAATGGTCAGTTTTGCACAACATCACTCTCATTACTTTTTTTTTCAGGATCCTACCTTCCCCATGCAATCATTTCTTATTTAATCACATAAATGTGAAAGATTAGTTTTCTTTCTCATCTGTGATGAAAAAGCAAAAGGCAGTAACAATTGGGAACAGGAAAGCAGATCCAATCAATTTTGAATTGGGCTTCATCTCATTCAAACAGTTTTAACTGTTAGCTCTCATCACATCAGGAATCTGCGATAGTATATTCCTATCTTCCATAAGCTCACATTCCATTCCAAAGATGGCAAAGATCGTAGGAAAAAAATCACACATGTGGATTGACACAAAAATTTATTAACAAAAAGATCAAGAAATAGATCAATCCTTTCAACATCAAATTTCTAAGTTCCATAAACCATCAGAGTTTTATAATTAATAAGGGAAAAAATGGGAGTATTGAGATGTACTGTGGCAATTAAATAGGAATGTCACTTGGTTAGAACACATTTGGCAAGTGATTGGTACCTCAGGAATTCAAAAGTAATCATTTTATTGGAACATGAAGAGGTCAGGCTGTGAAGTATAATATCCAGACTTTTCAAATCAAAATGCTAGTGATTAGACAAGACTACCTATTCACCTTGGCTTGTATTAACCCTTCAGGCAATTAATTATTTCTATCTTTTGGAGATTGCAGTTCTGACATTTTGACAGTGGATAATGAGAAGAGATTTCTGTATTTTCCAAAATGGTTTTCATTGGAAATCATAGCTCAAATAATTAGTAACGTCAACGTCATGTAAAATACATCTTGTTTCAGTATTTTAAAAGAAGTTTGAATGAGGAGACAGGATTTCAAACCAAGTAAATAGAAGCTGTAATTCTTTAAAATGTATTTTCTGAATGCCATAGTGTTGAATGATCCATATGCTGCACTTTACTACTGAACATTAATAGTACACAGAAAAGCTGCTGTGACACATTTGTCTTGAACATAACATGATGCACAGTAAAGGTGACAGTATGTTGTCCTTTTAATAATAACCAAATTATGGACTAAGCACAGGAGCTCCCAACAACTGCAACTATGAATCCCGTTGCAACTAAACTAGCAGTGTTTGCTCAACGGTCCATAATACATATTGTACAACTGGTAGGCACTCTAACACCTGCTACCAACAAGAATTCATATCCACAACAGCAAAGGTACTGCCCATGAATACACTAAGAACTAATGGATTTAGGAGAGCTGGAACGATGGTTACAAATTACTTGAATTCTTCTGAAGTTCATGACTCCAACCGAACTTCTCAACAAGATCATGACCTTGCAGTCCTTCTTATATACCATTATTAGATGTGTCATACTTGCATATTTGTGATGCCCTAACCACCTCTGCCTGTTGCAGACTGGGTAATGCCCATCTGTGGTCTGCAAACCTGAAACTTCTTGAACGTTTAAATTACACCAAGTGAGAGCTACAATACCTTCCAAATTAAAATACCACCGGTTCCAATGCGACAAAGCTTGTTGTGAAACTTGCCTCAAGACAGAACTAATCCTGAAACGTTTTGTCTTACAGATACAAGGCTTGCTGGATTAAAGTTGTGCATGGCTATGCTGCTAACTTGGGTGCAGAGAGTTAACTATAAAACCAGAATGGGAACAGACAGGGCTCCAGCATCATTGTGAGCTACTGATCTGATTACGAATAATAAAAAGGACCTGGTGTTATTTTGCTGCTGTTATCAATGCTCAGACACATTCTCTCCGCCCCCCACCCATTTTCTTATAGTATTCTCATGACTTTTACTGGTGGATCTTTCGATGTCCCTAGCACATTATCCACACCAAGCAAGCGCCTTTTTTCCTCTTAATTATATAGCAATATTGTGACTTTCTGGGTACCTCCATTCTGTGACCCCAAATCGTAATTCTTTCATCCATCACGCATACATATGCTGCAGGCAAGCTGAAGTCTTTTGTGCAACATTAAAGGTTTAATCGGACAAATTCTGGTTAAGCAAGAGAGTCCTTCTCACTTTTAAAGTAAACCATTTTGCAAAACGGTTGAAACAGAATAAATCTGTCCCAGAGTTCCATCACTCTGCAATCCTGCCGCTGGACAGAATAAATAGTAGACATTTCAAAAAGCTGCACAGATGAATTTTATGGATTTAACGTGTTTAAATAGAAAAAAAATCCAGTAACTGTATTAATCCACTTAATTCAAATTAGATTTTGATTAAAGGTATTCGCCCTGATAAACTTTAATTTCACACTCCGCCACCTATTAAAGTCCTTACTTTAAAGTTAGAATGTGACACTGTGTAACACTGACCCTGAACATTAAAAGTTGGTCCAATTACTAATTCCTGGACGTGCCTCTCAAGGCGATCAATGATGAGCCTCAGACAGTTCTCTTATTTTAAACTGGGTAAAAGAGCAAAGCCATTTACCATCAAACCGATTTGGATCATTTACATTAAGCTACCTCAGAATGCCATCTACCCTACAGTACCACTGCTGGGCAGAATAAGCATTTTCTATTTCAAAGCTTTTCAAAAGGCTGCAGCAGATTAGCCTCGTAGATGCAAGGATCTTGTTTAAATTAAAGGAGGGGCAAAGTTTTACTGCATGTTGGTTTAAAAATAAACTTCACATGTAAAAAGAAAGAGCCGCGTGCTCCCAATACGATGTCCACAAAGCAGAACAGCTCAAATGAATATTCACCCACTTATAATCCCTAATTTCTGGCAATTGAATGGTTGAAACAAAATTACAGCCTGCTTTCCAACTTTATCCTGTATTTAAGATTACCACCCACGTCTCGGAGTGTGCAGAAAGTGCTTTTTGGTTATTCAGCCAAATTTGAATACACCGCTAACAAAATGTATTAAGTTCCTTTATCACACACATCTACATAATCAAACTGTCAATAACGCGACTGAACACAGAAAGGATGCGCACCTTAACATGGTTATCTGTGAACAATTTCATTGTATGAGGTGCGCGAATGAATATTTTGCATTTCGGTGACTATTTAAATTGAGGTGTTAGTTAAATATGTAGCTAAAGGAGTTGGGTAGCTCTGTGCTGTAGGAGGAGAGAGCTGGCATGTACGGACGAGCTGTTTGCTCTGGGTATTTTTTGTTGTTGAATCCCGAGGATGCTGTGTCAGAGTCAGTACCTGTACCAGTTCAGTCCCCTCTCGTAGTTTCTATCGAAGAAGTGCGGCTCGGCGCCCACCGCCCTGACATCGGGGTGAATCCGTAAGAACTCCAGCAGAGCCCTGGTTCCGCCTTTCTTCACCCCGATGATGACGGCCTGGGGGAACTTCTGCGTCCCAAAGCTGTTGAAGACCGAGATGTTGGCGGCGGCTGTTGCTGCTGCCCCCTGGCCGGTGGAAGGAGCAGGCAGAGCGGGCTGTTGCTGTCCATGTTCCGCGCTCCGGGCTCGCCCCGGTTCCCCAGCCGCCTGCTGGTGCTGCTGCTGCGGGGAGGCGCCCGCTATAGGGCTCGGCATGGTCTCGCAGTAGCCCGTCAGACAGTAGACAAAATAGGTGAGCACTATGATCATGGTCAGGAAGAGAGGCGCCTTCGAAAAGCCGAGATGAAACCAGGCACTCCAACTACAACATCCCATGGGTTGGCTTCCTGCTCAGAGAAAACGGGCCAAAGTTTGGAAGCATGCTTCTATTTAAATTTCTATATTCCTTTTGCTTTTTTTGAAAAAAAGTTAAGTCCTTAAAACACAAATTCTTTCCAGTCTCATCCATGCAATGATTGGAACTCCATCAGCTCTCTTTCTCCCCATTTGTTTTTTGTCGTTAAAGGGGGATGTGCAGAGCTCTCAGTTTAATAGCCCCATCTCTCTCTGCCTGTCTGTCTGTCTTCTCCTTATTTTGCCTTTTGCCTCTCGAGTTTACAACCTGCCTGATTCCAACATGATGATCATTTCCAACTCGCTCTAACTTCACCAGGCATGGATCCACCCCCTCCGCTTGGTCATTGGGCGGGATTTAAATAGCCTACAATATATTCAAATCCCTCCAAAAAAAAATCATCAGGCACCTGCTCAAATGAACCCCCCCCCCCCCCCAGCACAACATATGGACAATGGCAATTGCATAACCAGCAGTCACATGTTGAATAAATAACACTATACATTTGCATTTATTTGTTTAAGAAAATAACAGTTTCTCACTTTCTTTCGGACAGCTGCTCCAGATTTCATTTGCTTTATATTTAAACCGGATGGAACTGCACTGAGATATTTACATTTGCAGTGGTTGGATGCAAGTTATTCAAATCTTTCAGTCTGTGTTCTGTCCCTGGTGAGACCAGAGCCCTGAATTGTATCAAATTGAACAACATAAAATCCTGTGGAGTTCTGAGGAAGTGTCACTCAACAGGAAATGTGAACTGATTTCTCTCCACAGATGCTGCCAGACCTGCTGAGCTTTTCCATCAACGTCTGGTTTTATTTCTGCTTTCCAGCATCTGCAGTTCTTTCAGTTTTTTTGGGGGGGACTTGGGACCTCTTGTGTCACAGTTGTACTATCCCTACCTCTTAGCCAGGTGGTCCAAGTTCAAAGTCCAATCTGCTCCAGAGGTATGTCATAACATCTCTGTACAGGTTGAGCAAACTATCCCAGTTGGATGTTGAAAGGATTGTGAGAGTATCTAGGAGCAGGAGCCATAGTTCAAAAATAAGGGGCACCCATTCATACCAGAGATCATAGAATCCCTACAGTGTGGAAACAGGCCCTTCAGTCCAACAAGTCCATGCCAACCCTCCAAAGAGTAACCCACCGAGAGCCACTCCCCTACCCCATTATCCTATATTTACACCTGACTAATGCACCTAACTTACACATCCCTGAACAATTTAGCATGGCCAACTCACCTAATCTGCACATTTTTAGGCTGTGGGAGCAATCCCATACAGACGCAGGGAGAACATGCAAACTCCACACAGACAGTCGCCCAAGGTTGGAATCAAATCCAAGTCCCTGGTGCTGTAAGGCAGCTGTGCTAACCACTGAGCCACCATACAGCACCAAGTGGTTATGTATTAAATGATATGTATTAAATAGACACGATTACATTATGTTAGCAGCTGTAAGAGTTAATGCTGAATACAGCCATATACACCACTCACAATAGTAATGTCATTTGGGCCTGAGGGGAGAACAGATTAGGATCTTGAAAGAGCTTTCACCTGGGTCTTCTTCATAGTCTCTGTAACAATGTCTACCACACTGGTGCATCTTGCATTGGGTTGTTGTCATGCAACAAATCTATACCTTGTTTCAGACAACAGCCTATTCCCATTAGACCAGCACCAGCAGCCGAGGTCAAACAGGTTCTGGGGTCTCTACCAGGAAAGGTGATGGTCGCAACACCAATGCACATTGGTTAATACAAACTTGTGAACAGGAGTGATGATTCTTCTTCTAATTGAATGATGAGGGAAAAGGTAGAATATAATGTCAAACTAGCCCAAAAGGACAATAATAAAGTTAATTTAAAACTGATTGCAGTGCAAGTTTTAATTAGGATGGCAAATGTTTAGACTAGTCTGATTATTAAAGAAAATACCATTAGAGCTCTTTCAATTATATTCTTGAGATGTGAGTTATTACAGCTGACTTATTTTTTTTTGTTTAGTAAGTTGAACCGACTTTGCAGTTCTCGTGATTTTGGAGCAAGTTGATGGAAAGGATGACCACTCTTCCAGTCAGCTGTTCCCACTGTTTTACAGAGCGCAGGCAGCAATGTAACTCCAAGCTCACCAGAACACAGCGGAGAATGTGACTTCCACCAAGTTCAGGGTCATCTTATTGTGATAAGGATTACATTTCCTTTCACTGCAGTTTCAAACAGATTTCCAACCTCCTTGACTTGACTATGCCTGATGATACAAACAAGAAACAAGAGGGGGCCCTTCGAACCTATTCCACCATTTAATGAGGTCACAGCTGATCTGATTATAACCTCAACTCTACATTCCTGTCGTGATTCATAGATTCAGACAGTACAGACAAGGCCCTTCAGCCCAGCGAGTCTGCACTGACATAACTACTCTAAAAGTGTACTCATCCCATTTCCTTGAATGCTGTGATATTTAAAGTACCCATCGAAATATTTTTTAAAGGTTGTAATGTTTCCAGCCTCCACTACCTTCCCAGGTAGTGGATTCCAGATTCCCATCATCCTCTGAGTGAAAACGCATTTCCCAAGATCCCTTCTGAATCTCCTGCCCTTACTCTAAAACTATGTCCCCCCACCCCCCCCCCCAGTGGAGGACCCCTCAACCAAGGGGAACAGCGGCTCTCTATTCACCCTGTCTATACCCCTCATAATCTTATGCACCTCAATTATGACTCCCCCTTTGGTCTTCTCTGCTCAAAAAGAAACAATTCAATTCTATCTAGTCTCTCCTCATAGCTCTCTATATACCTGATCATCTCTCATTCCCTTGGAAAATAAGAATATATCTACTTTTAATACTTAAAGATTCTGCATCTACTGCCTTTTGAGGAAGGAATTCCAAGACTCTTAACTCTAAGAGAGAGAGAAAATGTTGTCTTGGGGGTACATGTGGCTCATTGGTTAGCACTGCTGCCTCATAGCACCAGAGACCCAGGTTCGATTCCAGCCTCGGACGACTGTCTGTGTGGAGTTTGCATATTCTCCCCGTGTCTGTGTGGGTTTCTTCTGGGTGTTCCAGTTTCCTCCCACAATCCAAAGATGTGCAGGTTAGGTGAATTGGCTATGCTAACTTGCCCATAGTGTTCAGGGATGTGTAGGTGAGATGCATTAGTCAGGAGGAAATGTAGAGTAATAGGGTAGGGGGAATGGGTCTGGGTGGGTTACTGTTCGGAGGGTCGGTGTGGACTTGTTGGACGGAAGGGCTGTTCATACATTGTAGGGATTCTATGAACTGCTTTTACTCAACTGAAAACCTTAGCTTTTCTGATTGTTTCCTCACAGCACATCCCCCTTCTACTTCAGTTTGGTCCTGATGTTATCCTCTCTGCAAATTTTCCAATGATTAAATCTCTCTTTTTCTATTGTGTTGCCAGGCCTGGGCACTATTTGCAAGTGAAGGCTGAACACTGTAATGCCCCAGCCTGACTTGCATGGTCCTATTCTGGTTATCTCAATGCAAAACCTTTACAGCACAGCAAGAAAGCATTTGATTCGTGGAGGCTGACATTAACTCAGGAGTACATTGATTAAGTTAGAAATTACAAATTGATGCGTGCATCCTCAAAATGCCATCGATTTGTTTTACAGTAGCTTGGTTGCATGGCCTGTGTGTGTCCTGTCATTGAGAGGCAAGACAATTCACATCTATCATTAAATCAGTCTCTCACAGTTTTTTTTCGGGAAGTGTAATTAAATTTTAAAATTGCTGGCTAGATTCCCTGGGAAGAAATAGCCTTGTAGTGAAAGAGAGATGACAGCATCCAGTTCCAATTGCTCATGTTTTTTACAGCATTCCCTGTGGGCGAAGAGGAGCCAAGTTCATTAAAACTTAAGAGGACCTCTGCATCCCCAGACTTTGTCACCACCTTCCTGAATGTATCACTTCACTCAAATGATCCAGAAGTTATCCTTCAGTTCTGCTTCCTGCATTTAGCTTTATATTTTCCAATTCAAATACTGATCCAACTTTCTATTAAGTACTTAATGTTTGCACTTAGGTTGTTCTCTACAGCAAAGCATACCATTCTTTAACACACCACTAGGTCAAGTAATTTCATTGCACTCTCTAAAGATGAGAATTCTTCTTAGTGTCGTCGCCTATCTTTATCCTTCCACCAACATCAGTAAGACAGATAACTGATCATTTTATGTGGTGGCTGCTTCCTGTGCAGAAATTAACTGACACATTTCCTTCTGCACAACAATGACTACACTTAGAGTCATACAGCAGAGAAACAGAGCCTTCAGCTCAACCAGTCCATGCCAAGCATAACGCCAAACTGAACGAGTCCCACATGACTGCTCCTGGCCCATATCCCTCCAAACGTTTCCTATTCATAGACTTATCGAAGTGTCTGTTAAGCATGGTAACTATGCCTACATCCACCACTTCCTCGGGAAGTTGACGCCACATGCAAACTATCCTCTGCGTAAAATAATTGACCCTCATGTCTTTTTTAAACCTCTCTCCTCCCACCTTAAAAATATGCCCCCTAGTCTTGAAATCTCCCATCCTTTGGAAAAGCCAGCCAACTATCTGTACCCCTCATGATTTTACAAACCTCTATAAGGTCACCTTACAAACTGCTTCGTCCCGGTTAAAACAAAGTCCCAGTCTAGCCAACCTTTTTTTACAACTCAAATCTTCCATACCCAGCAACATCCTGGTAAATATCTTCCGGCCCCTCTCCAGTTTAATAATATCCTTCCTATTACAAGGCTACTAGAACTGGACACAGTGCTCCAGAAGAGGCCTCACCAATGTCCTGCCCAACCTCAACCTGACTTCCCAACTCCTTCAACAATACTGCGTGGAATCACACAATTGCTATAGTGTAAATGGAGATCAATTGGTTTATCACGTCTGCACCGGATCACTGAGAATTTTGGTTTCATTTAAATCCCCTGCCTTTTCCCCATTAACCTGCACATTATTTCTATTTAAAAATAATAATCATCCATTGCCCTCTTGAATGCCTCAATTGAGTTTACCTCCACCACACTTCCAGGCAATGCATTCCGTTTCCTAGCTCCTCTCACCATTATCATAGAGTCATACAGCATTGAAACAGTCCATGTCGAATATAATCCCAAACTATAGGCAGATCACAGAGTTAAGTAGCATAGGTAAGTAAATAGTAGGTAAACAGCAGCAAAAACAAAAACACAGGTACAGGTACTTATGAACTTCTATTCGGTGATCCATCAACCTCCTACATTCCAGTGAAAACAAACACAGTTTACCCAATCTTTCTTCAAAGCTAAAACCCCCCATACCAGGCAACATCATTTTCTATACCCTCTCCAAAGCATCCAGATCTTTCTGATAGTGTGGTGACCTGAACTGTACACAATATTCCAAGTGTGGCCTAACTAAAGTTCTATAAAGCTGCAGCATAACTTGTCTATCCTTATACTGAATGTCCCTTCCAATGGAGGTAAGTATGCCTTTTTTACTATCTTATCTACCTGCGCTGCCACCTTCAGTGATCTGTAGACCTGCACACCCTATCCTTCTGCATATCAATACCCCTAAGGATTCTGCCATTTGCTATATAATTCCCACCCGTACTTGACTTTCAAAATGCATCACCTCACATTTGACCAAATTAAACTCCATCTGCCATTTTTCTGCCCTTGCCCCATATCCCTGCTGTATCTTCTGACAATCTTCCTTACTATCCACAAATACCCCAATTTTTGTATCACCTGCAAACTTACTAATTAGATCAGCTACATTTTCCTCCAAATCATTTATGCAGACCATGAACAGCAGAGGTCCCAGCACTGATCTCTGTGGAACACCACTAGTTACAGCCATCCAAAGCAAAAAGCATCCATCCGCCGCTACCCTCTGTTTCCTATGACTAAGCCAGTTCTGTACCCATTTTGCCAGCTCACCCTGATACCATGTGACTTCACCTTTTGCGCCAGTCTGACATGAGGGACCTTGTCAAAGGCGTTTCTGAAGTCCATATAGACAATATCAACCCCTTTACCCTCATCAATCATCTTCATCACCTCCTCAGAAAACCTGATCAAGTTAGTGTGGCACGACTTCTCCCACACAAAACCATGCAGTCTGTTGCTGATAAGTCCATTTGCTTGTTAATGCATATAGATCTTGTCCCTGAGTATCTTTTCCAATAATTTCCCTCCCATCAACGTGAGACTCACAGGCCTGTAATTTCCAGGATTATCCCTGCTACCCTTCTTAAATAATGGGAATACATTGGCTATTCCCCAACCCTCTGCGACCTCACCTTTGGCCAAAGAGGATACAAAGATGTCTGTGAAAGCTCCAGCAATGTGTTCTCTTGCCTACCTGAACATTCCGTGATAGATCCCATCAGGACCCGGGGACTTATCTACCTTCATACTTTTTAAGATGCGTAGCACCTCTTCCTTTTTAATAGCAACTGAGCTTAGAAATTTAACACTCCCATCCTCTGCCAATTCCTTCTCTTTGGTGAATGCCAACACAAAGTATTTGTTTCGGACTTCCCCTACCTCTTTCTCTTGAGTGCGCCAACCCTTTCCCTGATCACCCTCTTGCTTTTTATATATGTATGAAAACCCTTTGGGATTCTCCTTAATTAATGACTTTTCATGACCCCTTTTAGCCCTTCTAATTCCTTGTTTAAGTTTTTTCCTTCTTTCCTTATAAACTTCAAGGGCTCCGTCACTTCCCATCCTCCTAGACCTTCCAGATGCTTCCTTTCTCTTTATGAAAGAGATCATAACATCCCTGGTCATCCAAGATTCACGCAAATTGCCACACCCATCCTTCATTCTCACAGGAACGTGCCACTTCTGAACTCGTATCAACTGCCTTTTGAAATACTCCCACATGTCCAATGTGGATTTATCCTCAATCAGCCGCCTCCAATCAAAATTCTTCAGTTCCTGCCTAATGCTGTCGCATTGCACCTTCCCACAATTTAACACCTTCAACCGTAAACTGCTGTAATCCTTATCCTTATATTGTGTGCAGTTTTGGTCGCCATACTATAGGAAGAATGTGGAGGCACTGGAACGGGTGCAGAGGAGGTTTACCAGGATGTTGCCTGGTATGGTAGGAAGATCGTATGAGGAAAGGCTGAGGCGCTTGGGGTTGTTTTCATTGGAGAAAAGAAGGTTTAGGGGTGACTTGATAGAGGTGTACAAGATGATTAGGGGTTTAGATAGGGTTGACCATGAGAACCTTTTTCCACGTATGGAGTCAGCTATTACGAGGGGGCATAGCTTTAAATTAAGGGGTGGTAGGTATTGGACAGATGTTAGGGGTAGGTTCTTTACTCAGCGAGTTGTGAGTTCATGGAATGCCCTGCCAGTAGCAGCGGTGGACACTCCCTCTTTATGGGCATTTAAGCGGGCATTGGATAGACATATGGAGGATAGTGGGCTAGTGTAGGTTAGGTGGGCTTGGATCGGCGCAACATCGAGGGCCAAACGGCCTGTACTGCACTGTATAGTTCTATGTTCTATGTTCTATGTTATCCAGGAGTATCTTAAAACTTACAGTATTATGGTCACTACTCCCGAAATCCTCCCCCACTCACTCACCTGGCCGGGCTCATTTCCCAAAAACAGGTCCAGTATAACCCCTTCTCTGGTGGGACCATTTACATACTATGTCAAGAGTCTCTTCTGAATGGTTCTTACAAATTTTGCCCCATCCAAGCCCCTAGCATGTAGTGAGTCCTAGTCAACATAGAAGAAGTTACAATCACCCACCACAACAACACTGCTCTTTTTACATCTTTCCAAACTCTGTCTACACATTCTCTCCTCTATCTCTTGCTGCCTGTTGGGAGGTCTGTAGTATACCCCCCAGCATTGTGATCTCACCTTTCCTATTCCTGACTTCTACCCACACTGCCTCACTGTACGAGTCCTCTGATGTATCCTCCCTCAGTACAGCTGTGAGATGCTCCTTTACCAGTAATGTAGTCACCCCCCCATTCTGCTTTTACATCCCTTTCTATCCCACCTGAAACACCTGTGGGCGGCATGGTGGCACAGTGGTTAGCACTGTTGCCTCACAGCGCCAGAGACCCGGGTTCAATTCCTGCCTCAGGCGACTGACTGTGTGGAGTTTGCACGTTCTCCCCGTGTCTGCGTGGGTTTCCTCCGGGTGCTCTGGTTTCCTCCCACAGTCACAAAGATGTGCAGGTCAGGTGAATTGGCCATGCTAAATTGCCCGTAGTGTTAGGTATAGGGGTAAACGTAGGGGTATGGGTGGGTTGCGCTTCGGCGGGTCGGTGTGGACTTGTTGGGCCGAAGGGCCTGTTTCCATAGTGTAATGTAATCTAATGTAAAAAATCTAATCTAATCTAAATCCTGCAACATTCAGCTGCCACTCCTGTCCCTCTTTCCGCCAAGTCTCTGTAATCACAATAATGTCATAGTTCCAACCAACCAAAGCTCTCAGTTCATTTGCTTATTATACTTCCAACACTGACACCCATGCATTTCAGACCACCTGCCCTGTTCTTTTCAGCAGCATTTCCCACCTGTTCTTGTCGTTGGTAATGTTTGCCCTGGTTTGTACCTCTCCTAAAATTTCTGCTGTCCTACTCCTCTGATTCCCTTCCCATTCCCACACCAGTTTTAAACGCCCCCAACAAGTAAACCCCCACCCCCAAAAAAGGACATCAGTCCCAGTCCTGCCCAGGTGTGACCCAGTTTGTACGGGTCCCACCTCCCCCAGAACCAGCCCCAATGCCCCTCGAATCTGTAATCCTCCCCCTCACACCATCTGTCCAGCCACATAATCATCTTAAACTTCCTGCAGTTTCTATTCTAACTAGCTCATGGCACTAGTAGTAATCATGAGATAACAACTTGGAGGTCCTATATTTCAACTTACTTCCTAGTTCTCTATATTTTAGGGCCTCATTTGTTTTTTTTTAAACCTATGTCGTTAGTACTAACGTGTACCATGACCACAGGCTGTACACCTTCCTCCTTCAGAATGTCCTGCAACCGCTTTGAGGCATCCAGGACCTGAGCACCAGGGAGGCAACGCACCATCCTGGATTCTTGTTTGCAAACACAGAAAAACCTATCTAATTCCCCAAATCCCCTATAACTGTAGCTTTTCTAGACTATTTCTACCTCCCTCCACAGCTGAGCCAACCATGATGCCATAAATTTGGCTGCTGCTGTTATTCCCCCGAGAGGCCATTCCCCTCAAAATCATATCACTGTTTTACCAGGACTAGCCACAGGAGATTCTTGCATTACCTGCCTGGTGGTCACCCATTCCCTTCCTGCCTGTGGAGGCTGAATCTGCAGTGTTACCACCTCTCTATATCTGCTATTCACAAAGTTGAATTCACATTCGACCATCTGCCATAGAGAGAGCATTATCTGCGTCAACAGCCCAGCAATATTGCCACTAGGTCAACCCATTCCCACTACTAAAGAAGTTGATGTAACAACTCTCATTACATCATGATATTTTTCCTATTCATTCATGGGATGGGGATGTCACTGGCTAGGCTACACATTTATTGCTCACCCCAGGATGCGTTTAAGAGTCATTGGTGGGTCTGGAGTCACATGTAGTCCAGACCAGGTAAGGATGGTAGTTTCCATCCCTAAAGAACATTAGTGAACCAGATGGGCTTTCCCCCAACGACAATGGATTTGTGGTCATCATTAGATTAGATTAGATTGCTTACAGTGTGGAAACAGGCCCTTCGGCCCAACAAGTCCACACCGACCCACCGAAGAGCAACCCATCCAGACCCATTCCCCTACATTTACCCCTTCATCTAACACTATGGGCAATTTATCATGGCCAATTCACCTAACTTGCACATTTTTGGACTGTGGGAGGAAACCGAAGCACCCGGAGGAAACCCACGCAGACACAGGGAGAATGTGCAAACTCCACACAGACAGTTGCCTGAGGTGGAATTGAACCCGGGTCTCTGGCGCTGTGAGCGCTAACCACTGTGCCACTGTGCCGCCTTAATTCTCTTAACTCTTAATTCTAGATTTTTAAAAAAGCGAATTCAAATGAAGATTTGAACCTTGTTCCCTCAAATATTATCTGGATCTCTGGATCATCAACCCAGCGATAATACCTCCAGGCAACTGCTTCCCCTATCAATCCAGCAATAATACAACCAGGCCATCCCTTCTCTTATCAATCCAGCGATAATACCACCAGGCCATCCTTTCCCCTATCAATCCAGCAATAATACCACCAGGCCATCCCTTTCCCTATCAATCCGGCGATAATACCACCAGGCCATCCTTTCCCCTATCAATCCAGCAATAATACCACCAGGCCATCCCTTCTCTTATCAATCCAGCGATAATACCACCAGGCCATCCTTTCCCCTATCAATCCAGAAATAATACCACCAGGCCATCCTTTCCCCTATCAATCCAGCAATAATACCACCAGGCCATCGCTTCCCCTATCAATCAAGCAATAATACCACCAGGCCATCGCTTCCCCTATCAATCCAGCGATAATACCACAACGCCATCCTTTCCCCTATCAATCCAGCAATAATACCACCAGGCCATTCTTTCCCCTATCAATCCAGCAATAATACCACCAGGCCATCGCTTCCCCTATCAATCCAGCAATAATACCACCAGGCCATCCCTTCCCCTATCAATCAAGCAATAATACCACCAGGCCATCGCTTCCCCTATCAATCCAGCGATAATACCACCAGGCCATCCCTTCCCCTATCAATCCAGCGATAATACCACAACGCCATCCCTTCCCCTATCAATCCAGCAATAATACCATAAGGCCATCGCTTCCTCTACCAATCCAGCATTAATACCACCAGGCCATCGCTTCCCCTATCAATCCAGCGAGAATACCACCAGGCCATCGCTTCCCCTATCAATCCAGCGATAATACCACCAGCCATCCCTTCCCCTACCAATCCAGCGATAATACCACCAGGCCATCCCTTCCCCTACCAATCAAGCAATAATACCACCAGGCCATCTCTTCCCCTATCAATCCAGCAATAATACCACCAGGCCATCGCTTCCCCTATCAATCCAGCAATAATACCACCAGGCCATCCCTTCCCCTATCAATCCAGCAATAATACCACCAAGCCATCCCTTCCCCTATCAATCCAGCAATAATACCACCAGGCCATCCCTTCCCCTATCAATCCAGCAATAATACCACCAGGGCAATGCTTCCTCTACCAATCCAGCAATAATACCACCAGGCCATCCCTTCCCCTATCAATCCAGCAATAATACCACCAGGCCATCCCTTCCCCTATTAATCCAGCAATAATACCACCAGGCCATCCCTTTCCCTATTAATCCGGCGATAATACCACCAGGCCATCCCTTCCCCTATCAATCCGGCGATAATACCACCAGGCAATCGCTTCCCCTATCAATCCAGAAATAATACCACCAGGCCATCCCTTCCCCTATCAATCCAGAAATAATACCACCAGGCCATCCCTTTCCCTATCAATCCAGCAATAATACCACCAGGCTATCCCTTCCCCTATCAATCCGGCGATAATACCACCAGGCTATCCCTTCCCCTATCAATCCGGCGATAATACCACCAGGCAATCGCTTCCCCTATCAATCCAGAAATAATACCACCAGGCCATCCCTTCCCCTATCAATCCAGCAATAATACCACCAGGCCATCCCTTCCCCTATCAATCCAGCAATAATACCACCAGGCCATCCCTTCCCCTATCAATCCAGCAATAATACCACCAGGCCATCCCTTCCCCTATCAATCCAGCAATAATACCACCAGGCCATCCCTTCCCCTATCAATCCAGCAATAATACCACCAGGCCATCCCTTCCCCTATCAATCCAGCAATAATACCACCAGGCCATCGCTTCCCCTATCAATCCAGCAATAATACCACCAGGCCATCGCTTCCCCTATCAATCCAGCAATAATACCACCAGGCCATCGCTTCCCCTATCAATCCAGCAATAATACCACCAGGCCATCGCTTCCCCTATCAATCCAGCAATAATACCACCAGGCCATCGCTTCCCCTATCAATCCAGCAATAATACCACCAGGCCATCGCTTCCCCTATCAATCCAGCAATAATACCACCAGGCCATCGCTTCCCCTATCAATCCAGCAATAATACCACCAGGCCATCGCTTCCCCTATCAATCCAGCAATAATACCACCAGGCCATCGCTTCCCCTATCAATCCAGCAATAATACCACCAGGCCATCGCTTCCCCTATCAATCCAGCAATAATACCACCAGGCCATCCCTTTCCCTATCAATCCAGCAATAATACCACCAGGCCATCCCTTCCCCTATCAAATCAGCAATTATACCTGCAGGCCATTGATCCATCTATCAATCCAGCAATAATACCACCAGGTCATCGCTTCTGCTGTACAAAAGTGAAACTCACCACCACCTACATCTACCACATCCCAATTTGTTTATACAAATCAGTTATTTGACTTCTTACACTGAAAGTATGATTGACCCCTATTGGATTCAGCCACATTTTTGATGGTTTGCTAATTGGATCTTGCATTGTGGCTTCTGCAAAAAACATTAACTATAGTTATTCAGTTGGTTCTTTGCTCCACCTGTAAGCAATTGTGTTACAATTAATTTCCAGTCCAAACACATAAATGGTATCATTAAGGATGATTGACCATTTCGTAAGCAGCATTTCTGCTTTTTCCTCTCAAGAGCCTAGCTGGTTGCTATCAATTATCTATCTAGTCAATGTTCTCTTTATTAAATATTTCATGTCACTGCCTCAACAAATGAACTAATTTTTTGTGTCACATTGAGAGGATTAACTCCACCCACTGTCTCTCAGAACTTAAAAGGTCCCCTTCATTATACAAGCAATGTGAAAAATTTGCCAAGCATGCTGCATGTTATAAACCACATCAATGTAACATTTCATCACGTCATCATGGAGGCTGACTACAATATTTCCAGTAGAGATAACCCTTTAACATTCCTCACGCTTCTAACCATTTTACTACGGACCTCTTTTAGGTCAAACTGTAATAATTTTCAGTATTTTTAATGTAGGAGAAAAGAGAGTTCAAAACAGAAATTTAAATTTCTGTTTCACAAGGTAAAACTTAAATTTCTAATCTGTTGTTGGAATCCACATTTTACTCCTTCTATGTGTTATTATTATATGCATGAGTGTCCACTATTTGTGGACCAATACAACTTCATATTTCCACATTTGAGAATTCATAGTGTTCAACGATATCCAGGAAAGCAGCGATTTCAGTGAAGGGTTCTCACTGTTAAGGCAGGATGTTGTTGGCATTCAATCAACTTGGCTCAATAATCTCCTCAGGATTCACTGTCCACGTTGACAGCACGGTGCTTCTAATTAAAGATGGGTGTGTGAGTGATCTTGGTATGATTATCCTGTGTGATACAATAAACATCAGACTGAAGGCCTTTGTCTGACGAGATTAAAGGACACAGAACTAAAAGTAGAGGGTATGTTTTTGATTTTGGAGTATTCCAACATTGTTGTGCAGGACTGACGTGTAAGGCACCTTCATAGAGTCATTGAGTTGTATAACACTGGAACAGACCTTTCAGTCCAACTCATCCATGCCGACCAGATTTCCTAAATTAATCTAGTCCTATTTGTTAGTATTTAGCCCATAATCTGCTAAATCCTTCCTATTCATGTACTCATCCAAATGCCTTTTAAATGTTGTAATTGTACCAGCCTCGACCACTTCCTCTGGCAACCCATTCCATAAACACACCACCCTCTGCATGTAAAAGTTGCCCCTTTAGGTCCCTTTTAAATCTTTCCGCTCTCACTTTAAACCTATGCCCTCTAGTTTTGGACTCTCATACCCTGGGAAAAAGACCTTGGTTATTCACCCTATCCATGCCGTCATGATTTTATAAACCTCTATAAGGTCACCCTTCAACCTTGAGGGAAAACAGCCCCAGTCTATTCAGCCTCTCCTTATAGCTCAAACCCTCCAATACCAGCAACATCCTTATAAATCTTGCCATGTTTCACAACATCCTTCTGATAGGAGGGAGACCAGAATTGAACACAATATTCCAAAAGTGGCCTCACCAAAGTCCTGTACAGCTACAACATGACCTTGCAACTCCCATACACAATGCACTGACCAATAAAGGCAAGCATAGCAAATGCCTTCTTCACTATCCTATCCACCTGAAACTCCACTCTGAAGGAGCTATGACTCTGCACTCCAAGGTCTCTTTGTTCAGCAACACTCCCTAGGACCTTACCATTAAGTGTATAAATTCTGCCCTGATTTGCCTTTCCAAAATGCAGCACCTCTGATCATAAGTACAATGCTGTGTCCCTTATATAAGGGTGTTCAGGAACATGCTCTTTCATGGTAAAACTCTGATGGACCTGGTGAACCAGAATTAGCCTGCGCATCTTTCAACTGTACACTCCTCTACTCTTTAAATCACTCGAGAATCATTCCTCGGCCGTAGAGCTAAGAAACAAGGTAATGATTTGTGTTGTGAGTATCACCAAAAGCATTTCTCTCTCAATACTCTATGCTTTATTTCTCACTGATCGTTTTTTTCTTGAAGATTGTTCGATATTTCCATTCCAATCTGATTTACAACTACATATTCTCTTTATGGCTAACGTTTCCCTTTTCTTTTGGCATTGTACAGTCTGTGATATCATACATTACCATAGACCTCTGCCCCAAGTAGGCTTTATACAGGGTGGATGTTTGGTCATTGAGCAGAGAGAGGATCTGATCAGCTTTCTTCATCTCAGCCCAATTATAACATTCCTTATGTTAGCTCAGGGGAGGCTGGAAGCCATCAGGCACATCATCGTCCAAAATTTCTGTCAAACGTTTAAACATTGGGCACAAGCTAGCTGCATAAATGATGTGAATTTTGACATCTGGGCAACAGACGGTATCAGATCTTTGGTGAATACTTAATTAAATGTAACATAGATGATGTATCTCCAGCCTTTGGGGGAATTCACACTTCTCATCTTTAAGATCAAGCCAATACCTAGAATTATGAAATTTCAATTCTTCAGACTGGAAAATAGGGAAGATTGATGCTCAATGGACATCATCAACTTCCCACGAGATCACAAGGCCTTCCCCATCCATACATATGAGAGGGACCTCAGAAATGTAACAGGTGTGATCAAAACTAGGTTCAAAGGTCTTATCTTCATGCAACCTGTTTCTTCTGAGGTCTGGTCACTTGCTAGTATTAGCAATAGACTCTGAATCAAGCTATAAGTCACCAAGCAGCCAATGGGCTTATCTTAAAATCCTCCAGGATATTCAATAACAAGAGCTTCGCAATCATAATGAATCCTGTGCATCAAATCTATTTAAGAATCGGTGTCCTGCCACACGGTAGACCAGAGCTCACAAATCAGCAGAGGCCGAATTAATTGTCATCTGTAAGTATGCACTATCCTTATACGTATGAAACATTTGTGTGTGTGTGCATGTGCATGTGTGCATGAATATGTTTGCGCACGTGTGTGTATGTGCGCACGCATCTGTGTGTGCGAGTGTGTGTGTATATGTGTGTGTGTCTGTGCGTGCACGGGTGTGTGTCTGCACGTGCATGTGTGTGTCTGCGCTTGTGTGTATGTGTGTGTGTGTCTGCGTGTGTGTGTGTAAAGACTGAATGTGAGAGATTTTGCATTAATTTGAGTAAAGTGTGTGAGAACAGATAACCTTCTTCAGTTTTAAATTCATGAACGACTTGTGGCTGAATTATTTAATTGGGATACACACTCCAATGGTAAGAAAAGACGTATGTCTTTCTGTAGAAAGCATACTGACCATGACGATAAGAGTGCACATACCTGTACCTAACCGAGATTCCCCAATTTGCTATGGTTCCAATGAGGATGCCTCAAACCATTAAGCTCTTTGGTGAGGGTTCCCCTTCTTTATTAAACCCACCCTCTCAGCTAGTCGCAAGAAGGTTAAGTTTTAAAAGAACTCCTCCCTTCTGGTTACATTTCCATCAGACACAAATGAGCTTTGCTTTAAAAGGAACCAATTTAACCAGGCTTTCTTGGATTAACAAACAATACAATACAGCAGAGGAACAGGCCCTTCGGCCCACCAAGCCTGTGCCCATTCATAATTTTCAGTTGGACCTGCTACTTATTGCCCATGTGTGGTATCTATCCCTCTGATCACCTCACGTTCAAAAATGATTGTTTATTCATTGCTAAATGTGAAAAGATATTCTAACTCTCAACAGATGAGAAATAAGAGACATCTCTAAAAAATACATTGAAAAATATGAGCCACTGAATTGCTTGAGAAGATTGATTAGTTCACATTGCAGCCATTGCAGTGGAGGTTACCAGGCAACATTGATGCTAGTAGTTGAACAGTTGAGTTCTGGATTCCTGGCTTTTGTAGATTGTTTGAAGCTCTTTTGCCTCGATTCCTTTCGGCATTGGCTGGCTGGCAGCACCCAGAGTGAGATGGAAAGACTTTTCCCTTTCCTTTACCTGCAGTGCAGGGTTTTTGAAGTGGCTATTCTCAGAGCTGTGATCCTTACCACACACTAGCATACACATTAGGACATCAGGCCACTTAATGCTCACAGATCGAGTGGTGAAGATCACTTTTAATCCCTGTTTATAGGAAAGAGTTTGAGGAAACACAAATATGTCTGTTGCCGAAATTGCTGCTTTTTTTTATTCATCATCGTGTTCCCAGGAGATCACAACTTCATGTTTTTAAATTCTCTTATGGGGTGAAGGCATTGCTGGATTGGCCAGTATTTATTGGATAGGATGAATAGACAAAGTCTTTTCCATGGGGTCGGGGAGTCCAGAACTAGAGGGCATAGGTTTAGGGTGAGAGGGGAAAGATATAAAAGGGACCTAAGGGGCAACTTTGTCATGCAGAGGGTGGTATGTGTATGGAATGAGCTGCTAGAGGAAGTGGTGGAGGAAGGTACAATTGCAACATTTAAAAGGCATTTGGATGGGTACATGAATAGGAAGGGTTTGGAGGGATATGGGCAGGGTGCTGGTAGGTTGGGATATCTGGTCAGCATGGACGGGTTGGACCGAAAGGTCTGTTTCCATGTTGTACAACTCTATGACTATAATTAAAGTTCAATTAGTCCAAAGCCAGTCTGGAGTTGTGGTTCCTGATGATGATAAAACATTCTATTTGTGACTCAACCCCAACGAAGGATTGGTTCTGGCATCATTTTAGTTCTCAAATAAAAAAAAATATAATTGCTGCACATTGTAGGGGGAAAGAAACAGATTTAATTTTTCAGGTCACTGAGATTCTATCAGAACTGAAGGCTGCTGACTATTCCAGCGTTTTCAGTTTTTATTTCCAATTTCTTACACCTATGGTATTTTGCTTTTAGATCATTTGATGCATTTATGGTGCTACCATAAAGTCTCAAGGTTTTACCCAATTCTTTCACACAGGGTGACTTTATAGAGTTTATAAAATCATTAAGCTGAATGACAAAGGTCTTTTTCCCTAGGGTGGGGGAGATCAAAACCAGGGGCGATATTTTTAAGGTGAGAGGAGAAAGGTTTAAAAACCATGCGAGGGGCAACTTTTTCACACAGCCAGTGGTTCGTATGTGGAATGAACTGCCAGAGGAAGAGATGGATGTGGGCACAGTTGCAACATTAAAGAGACATTTGGATAAGTTCATGAAGAGGAATGGTTTGGAGGGATATGGGCAAAGCGCAGGCAGATGGCACTAGTTTAGTTTGGGAACACGGTCAGTACGGACTGGTTGGACCAAAGAGTCTGTTTCCAGGCTCTATAACTCTATGAGATAACTCCCCATTTTAAATCAGGTGCGTCCCTTTTCACAACGATTTCTTTTAACAATCACCTGTAACAATATAAGTTCCTAAATGCTACATAATGACTATAAGGGTAAAGGTGCCATAGTCCCACTCTGTCCTAGAGAGAAATGACTTGGGGTGAGTTTAATCTGAGAGTCAGCATGCCTCAGGTAAGGGGTAAGCTGGAGAAGGCAGGACCTAATTGTGACCTCTGCCAGTGTGGGAATTGAACCTACGCTGTTGGCATCAATCACCTAGTGGAGAAAGTGAGGTCTGCAGATGCTGGAGATCAGAGCTGAAAATGTGTTGCTGGAAAAGCGCAGCAGGTCAGGCAGCATCCAGGGAACAGGAGAATCGACGTTTCGGGCATAAGCCCTTCTTCAGGAATGAGGAAAGTTTGTCCAGCAGGCTAAGATAAAAGGTAGGGAGGAGGGACTTTGGGGGAGGGGCGTCGGAAATGCGATAGGTTTCCGACGCCCCTCCCCCAAGTCCCTCCTCCCTACCTTTTATCTTAGCCTGCTGGACAAATTTCCTCATTCCTGAAGAAGGGCTTATGCCCGAAACGTCGATTCTCCTGTTCCCTGGATGCTGCCTGACCTGCTGCGCTTTTCCAGCAACACATTTTCAGCATCAATCACCAGGTGCCCAGCCAACTGAGCTAACTAACACCACACTCAGTTGCTTGGATAACTGGTTTGGGATGTCAGAGTGAAATCAACAATGTGAGTCCAACTTCCACATTGGCAGAGGTCACGGTGAATGACACACCTTCTCAACCTTGCCTCTTTCCTGAGGTGTGCTGACCCTCACACTAAACCACCACCAGTTATAGAAACCCTGCAGTGCAGAAAGAGGCCATTTGGCCCATCGCGTCTGCACTGACCCTCCAAACAGCATCCCATCCACTTCATCCCCGTAACCTCCCATTTCCTATCGCTCATCCAACAAACCTGCATATCACAGGGTAATTTAGCATGGGCAATCCACCTATCCCTGCACATTATTGGGGCGGCACAGCGGCCCAATGGTTAGCACTGCTGCCTCACAGCAACAGGGACCCGGGTTCGATTCCAACCGCAGGCAACAGGCTGTATGAAGTTTGCACATTATCCCCGTGTCTGCGTGGGTTTCCTCCGGGTGCTCCTCTCATAATCCAAAGATGTGCAGGTTAGGTGAATTGGTATGTTAAATTGCCCATAGTGTTAGGTGCATTAGTCAGAGGGAAATACTCTTCAGAGGGTCTGTGTGGACGTGTTGGGCCAAATGGCCTGTTTCCACACTGTAGGGATTCTAATGTTTGGACTGTGGGATGAAATTAGGGCAACTGGAGGAAACCCATGCAGACATGGGGAGAATATGCAAGCTCCACACAGACAGTCACCTTAAGGTGGAATTGAACCCAGGTCCCTGGCACTGTGAGGCAGCACTGCTAACCACTGAGCCATCCCACCATGCTGCTGCATCATATCTCTCTCTCTCTCTCTCTTTCACTATCCTGCCTGTGGCTACACAATTCAGAACAACTTTTATTCCTCAAGTGATGGGATATATTTTGTTAAATATCTCAGGTCAGTTTCTCCTGACCACGACTGAATCAATCAGGCACACTTTTCTTTCAGTAAACTCCTAAGAATAATCAATTTGAAATGACTTGCAGGTCTAATTCGAGCTGAGTAGATACTGTTTGCATTTTTGCAACAATCGATTAGGATCAGCTATATATGTGCACGGGGCCTGTATTATCTTTAAAGCGGAGATCTGTGTGAGTGAGTGGAGGGGAGCCAGAACTTGGTATACTGGCAGAGAAATACACCGAGTACAAACCCCTTTGGGACTCCCCACTGTAAAATTCCCAGTTTGTTGAAGCACCCGGAGTTTGGGGGTGGGGGAGGTTGCTGTTGTGGAACAGAGTCTTCCTATGCAGGAACAGGACCTGAAAGCGAGCTAAGCACACTGCGGTTAAGAAAGGACGTAGATTTTATGAAGGGCCTTGTTAAGTTCTTGGGACCGTCCAGAGCTGGATGGAGTGAGGCATGGGTAACAGTTATTACAAAGTTAAAACACAGAGGAGCTTGGAAATGCTCTGTGTTCCTGCACATTCCTCGCAAATTTAATCATTTCAATCACTCGCTTGAGGCTACATGCACTTTGTCAGATAATCACGAGGGTCTGAAGGGAATGAGTTCTCACAATACTTACACTGTCCTCTTCTCTGCTTCAGTGGGTTCATGCACCATTGTTATTGAATAACCAGCTCGAAGCACATGCCCTGTTTATTTTTGTACTAGATAATGGCAGGAAGTCTACACAAAAGTGTTTACACTTACCTGACACGAGTCCCTTGCATTTCGACTTTCAGGTTTTAATTTTTGCGTGAAATATTTGGTTCTTTTCAGCACTGATACGCAGCCACCTTCACCTGCAAATTTACATGTCCCGACTGCCCTATTAAATGGTCAAAGTTAAAAATCACACAACACCAGGTTATAGTCCAACAGGCTTATTTGGAAGCATTAGCTTTCGGAGCGCTGCTCCTGCATCACCGAAAGCTAGTGTGCTTCCAATTAAACCTGTTGGACTATAACCTGGTGTTGTGAGATTTTTAGCTTCGTCCACCCCCAGTCCAGCACTGGCTCCTCCACATCATGGCTATTAGATGGTGTCAGTTGAGCCAACCTTGGAATTGGATTTAGAATCCCTGGGCTGGGTCATGAAACAAAAGCCTGGACACGCACATTCTGTTCAGAGCTGTCACTCTTAATCCCTATTGGATAACCCCTCCAAGACCTCTTTGTGTGACCAAACATTGAAGACAGAGGTTCAGCTATGTTGCGATGCTTCTATTGTTGAATATACTGAAATACATACATACAGAGGGAATAGACATCTACTATTGTCAGGAAAGGAGCAGGAACAAAAGAGAACTTTAATGTTATTGAACAGAGATATGCATCAATATACCATGTTAGTATTTAAATTTACTAGTATTTGTTAACATTGTATCTGCTCTGTAATTCCCTAAAGCATGACTTTCTGCTTATTTTTAGGCTTACCCTTACCCTCCATCCACATCCAGCCACTGGAAATCAATGTCCTTCTGCAGAGATAGAGTTCCCAATTTCAGCTGAGCCAATCAGAGAGGTGGAGAGGTAACACACACTCCCTGAAGAGAAGTCGAAAAGCTGGGTATCCATACGGCAAAGCCATGGAGAAACTCAGCAGGCCTGGCAGCATCTGTGGACAGAGAAACCGAGTTAGTGTTCAAGTTCACTATGGCCACGTGTCACTTCCTGTTTTTAACTTCGATTTCCAGCATCCACAATATTTCATCTTTATTTGAGAGAAAGCTGGTGCCTCAAGGAAATCAAACCAATCAAGTTCCGATTCACACAGTCAGGCAGCACGGAAACAGACCCTTCGGTCCAACCAGTCCATACCAACCATAATCCCAAACTAAACTAGTCCCACCTGCCCGCGCTCGAACCATATCCCTCCACACCTTTCCTATTCATGTACTTAGCAAAATGTCTTTTAAATGTTGGACCTACAACCCACATCCTTCACCTCCTCTGAAAGTTCATTCCACACACGAACCACTCTCTGTAAAAAAAGATGCCCCTCGTGTCATTTTTAAATCTTTCTCCTCTCACCTTAAAAACATGCCCCCTCGTCATGAAATCCCCCAGTGTAAGGAAAAGACAAGTGCCGTTGATCTTATCTATGCCCCTCATAATTTTATAAACCTTGAAAAGGTCACCCCTCAATCTCCTACACTCCAGTGAAAATTGTCCCAACCTAACCAGCCTCTCCTTATAACTCAAACCTTCCAATCCTGGCAACATCCTTTTCTGAGTTATGGAAAACTGGAAATCTTCATTTCCAGTTTAATAGTATCCTTCCTATAGCAGGGCAACCAGAATTGGACACAGTATTCCAGAAGAGGCCTCACCAATGTCCTGTACAAACTCAACACGACGTCCCAACTCCTAAACTCAAATATCTGAGCAATTAAGGCAAGCGTGCTAAACGCTTTCTTGTCCACCCTGTCCTACAGATTTAGGGTGTGAAACCGGGACAGTGTGCACATTATTCTGAGTCTCTGAGTGCCTTTTGATCTTCAGAATGATGTCCACAGAGCACATATGCTGAGCACTACATATATTGTTGAGGTTGGTAGTGTGCAGGCTGTGAATAGTTGCTGTAAGGACACAGAGTATCACATCAAACCATGGACTATACTATTCGGTATAGTCAATCTGGGGCTCAATCGGCAATGAACACTTTTAGCTTCCCCCATTTGTACAGCAGCAAATCCTCTGATCAGCACTATCTACAAGGGCAGTCAACTCCTTAGAGGTAATGTCTAATGGCTGCTGTGTTGATTCTACAAGGGCTTGGTGCTTTCTATAGTTGTTTCAAAGTTACTAATATCTATAGGAGATGGAAGGGCAGGCGTTGAGGTTTGAGGAGACTTCAAGACTTCTGTATGAATCAAGTACTCCTAGACATTGACACACCTGTGAGATTCCAGTTGGGATACGTCATGACTGGGAGAATGAGTGGAGGCTACATGGAGCGGGGCAAAGGTGCTGAAAGATGGAGAAGAGGTTATTTCAGCAAGAGGGCATTACCACCCAGTGTGTCCAGGGAGTAATTCCCCTGTCTGAAACTCAGTGAGGAACAATGTGTGAGATACTAGAGTCGCAGAATAGTTGCAGCACAGAAGTAGACCACTCAACCTCTCATATCCATTCTGGCCCTTTGAAGGAGCAAATTCACCTAGTTCAATTCCTCTTCCTTTTCCACATAGCCCTGAACTGATTTCCTCTTATGATGATGATCCAATCCCTTTTGAAAGACTCACTTAACCTTGCCCATCAAACCTACAGGCAGTGCATTTCAGATCCTTACCACACGTGGTGTAAAAATAGATCTCTCCTTATTGGCTGATCTTTGTTTCTTTTTGCCAATTCCCTTAAGTCTGTTTTTCAGGTCTTTGACCAATGACATTCCCTACTCTGCCCAGACCCCCTCATGATTTTAAAGCCTCTGTCAAACCTCCTTTCAATCCTTCTCTTCTCCGAATGAAGCAGTGCCAACTTCTCTGACCTTTCTATGAACTGAAGTTTGTCAACCTCGGAACTATTCTCATGAATTTTTTCTGCACCTCTTCATATCTTTTCTAAAGTAATACCCCTGAACTGGATGCAATTATGTTGTGGTTGAACTAGATTTAAGAAAACCCCTGTGCTTTTTGGCCCTGTTGGTAAAATGCAGGATTCCATGTACTTTATGAACCACTCATCCTGTCTTGCAGCTTTAATGCTTTATACACCTCGTTCCCTTTACTTCTGCCTCCCCGCAACTTAGGAATTGTAGTTCTTGTTTTATATTGTCTCTCTATTTTTCTTGCCAAAATGAATCACTTCACACCTCTCTGCATTAAAATTCACCTGGCACTTGTCCACCCATTCCATTAACTTATCTGTGCTGTTTTGAAGTTCTATACAATCCTCCTCACAGTTCTTGATGTTTCCAAGTTTTTTTTGATCATCCACATATGTTTATATCCTGTACACCAAGGTCTAGGTCCTTAAAGTATATATGAGGAAGGGAAGAAGTCCCAGCACTAATTCCTGGACTCCAACTCAAAAAATATCCATTAGTGTCTACATCCTGTAACTTAGTCAATTCCATTCTTGATCTTGCTACTGTCCCTTTCATTCCATGAGCTCTAATTTTGCCAATAGGTTTGGTGTGCATCAGTGTATTAAATGCCTTTTGAAACACAAGTACAGCGTAACAGCAGTATTACCCTCCTCAACCCTTTCTGTTGCCTCTTCAGAAAAGTCCAGCAGATTAGCCGAACACAATTTGCTCTTAACAAACCTTGGCAACGTTTCTTAATCAATCTATATTTGCCCATTATTGACCATTAAATTTGTCCCAAATGATAACTACTGGATCCCTGAGGTGAAAGTGACTGACCTGTAGTTGCTGGTTATCTTTATGAACAAAACTGTAGTGTTTGAAATTCTGCAAATCCTCTGAGTTATTGCCTGTGGTACCACCCCTGGAGTCTGAGGACCATTGACATTTATAGTCAGTGCCTCAGCAATTTTCATTCTCACTTCCTTCAGTTTCTCACAGAATGAGGTGGATCTCGCCTGATCCTGGTCTCTGTGTTGGGTACGCTATCTGTTTTGATCAATTTACGGTTTCTGAACAACTTTCTCTTCCACCACAATCAGAGCAACATTGTTTTTTCTGGATATAGACAGACCTATTCACTGCTGCTGCCTCCTTGTGTAAACCCCCTTTCTCTGGTCCCTAAACTGCCTGACTCCCTGCTTTTTAATAACTATTCTTGCTCCTCATCCGCGTCTAGAAAGCTTTTAGATTTCTGTGCGCATCCGCTGGAGCCACAACCACAGAGCGAGGTAAAGACCCATGTTGCCAGTAGCGGGTACTGTCACTGCACTGACACAATTGTAGGGGCTGGAGCCTGGAGATATTTACAACTTCTCGCAGTCTGCTGACCAGTGTTGCACAAGGGAGGTGACAGACACACTCTACTCAACAAGAGCTAACTACATCTTCCCTTCTCTAATCTGGAACAACCTTTGCGGGGCAGGGCAAACTTTCTCAAAATGGTGGGAAGCATTCATTGGAGGTGAGCGTGGCTGGCTTCACTCAGAATTTATTGCCCACTGCCCTTGATGGTGAGCTGCCATCTTGAATATCTGCTGTCCCTAGGGATAGGGAGGTCCATGTTGCTGGTAGGAAGGGAGTCCCAGGATTTTGATTCAGGGACAGTGAAGGAACAGTAGGGACACTTTCTCCACTACTGATGCTCAATCGCAGCAGTGCGTACTGTCTGAAAGATGCTTTGTAGAAATTCACCAAAGGTCCTCAGACAGTGCCTTCCAAACCCACAACCACCTCCATCTGGAAGGACAAGGGCAGCAGATACAAGGGAACACCACTACCTCCAAGCCATTCACTGCCCTGACTTGGAAATATATCATCATTCCTTCAAAGTCACTGGGTCAAAAACCTGGAATTCCCTCCCTAAGGGCATTGTGGGTCAACCCCACACCAGGTGGACTGCACCAGTTCAAGAAGGCAGGTCCCCACCATCTTCTCAAGGAGCAACTAGGACAAGGTAATAAATGCTGGCCCAGCCAGTGATACCCACATCCCACAAATTAATAAATAATAAAAAAATTCCCAATTGGGATGGTGTGCAGGGTGGAGTGAGGGGAGGGGGATGGAACTCACTTATGGTGGTGGTGTTCGCACGCATCTGCTGCCTGCGCCCTTTGAGGTGGTAGATCTGGCTCTTGGCTCAGGAAGGTGCTGCTACTGAAGGCTTGGTGAGTTGCTCTCTGTACCTCTGCTATATACAGACCACTGCACAGGCACCACAAGCCAACCCTTCTGCACTGCAACCCATTCCCTCAACAGCGACTGTGACTGTGAGCATAAGCCAAGGGTCCTGTGCATCCTGTATCTTAGCAGCAGTCAGGATTTTACTCTGCGGAGGTGATTACTGGACAATAAGGGTTATCTGAGGACTATGCAGTCGATGACGCCTGTGTGTGATTCAACGCATCCACTGTCTGGACAGCCCAACAGCAGTCTTGCAGTGTTTGGGAGAATGACCATCCACTTGCTCAATCTCACAATCACATGAGGATAGCTCTTGTAACGTTGGAAAAAGTGACGTGTCCTTCCCAACAGCAATGGGGGCTATCCTATCATAGAATCCCTACACTGTGGAAACAGGCCATTTAGCCCACCAAGTCCACACCGACCCTTGGAAGAGTATCCCCACAAACCCATTCCCTATTACTCTACATTTCCCCTGTCTAATGCACCCAATCTACTTATCTCTGAACACTACGGGCAACTTAGCATGACCAATTCACCTGACCTGCACATCTTTGGACTGGGGGAGGAAACTGGAGCACCCGGAGAAAGCCCACGCAGACCCGGGCAGAAGGTGAAAACTCCACACAGACAGTCGCCGAGGCCTTGGTGCTGTGCTAACCACTGAACCACCATGATCCAATATTGCATACACTTGTAGCTCACTACCTCCTCTTCAAAGGCAATTAGGGATGGGTAAGAAATACTCCTCCAGCTAGCAACTCCCAATCACTGTGAAAGAACACATTTTTAAAAACTCCACACAGTTCCCATTCTGCAGAGTGTTCCTCTCTCAGTGGCTATCATAGAAGTTCACTTGAGCGCAAAGCGCAAAATAGAGGCAGCAACAAGTGGACATTCCAAACCTCATTTATAAATGAAACAAGTACAGAAATTGTTGCAAAAGCTCAGTAGGTCTGGCAGCATCTATGGAAAGAAATCAGAGTTAACATTTTGTGTCGAGTGACCCTTCCTCAACCTTTAGAAATAAACTCTGACCTTTACATTACATATAGGATGGGGAAGCACTGACTTGGTGGTAATGTTACGGGTCTAGTAACCCAGACCCCTCTAACATTCTCAGGACTTGCATTCAAATCCCAGATAGTGGAAGTCAAATTCAATTACAAATCAAGACTGGAATAGAAAGCTAATGAAGAAGTTTTTCCCCATCTCAGTCCCGAATGGTTTACCCCTTATTCTTAAACTGTGAGTCCTAGTTCTGGAGTTCCCCAACATTAGGAACATTCTTCCCAAACCTAGCCACTCCAGTCCCATCAGGATCTGGGATGTAATCGGCAAATGCTATATAATGTGGATAAATGTGAGCTTATCCAATTTGGTCACAAAAGCAGGAAGGCAGATTATTTTCTGAATGGTGGCAGTTCAGGAGAAGGTGAGGTGCACTGAGACCTGGGTGTCATGGTGGAGCAGTCTCTGAAGGTTGTTGTGCAGGTACAGCTGGAAAGCTAACGGCATATTCTCCTTCACAGCGAGAGGATTTGACTATCAGAGTATGAATGTCTTGCTGCAGCTATGCAGGGCCTTGGTGAGGCTACACCTTGAATATTGTGTGCATTTTGGTCTCCTGGTCTGAGGAAGGACATTCTTACTATTGAGGGAGTCCAGTGAAGGTTCACCAGACTGATTCCCGGGATGGCAGGACCGACATATGAGGAACGACTGGATTTGCTGGAATTTAGATGAGTGAGGGGGATCTCAGAGAAACATATAAAATCCTGATGGGACGGGAGTGGCTAGATGCAGAAGCATGTTCCTGATGTTGGGGAAGTCCAGAAGTAGGGGTCACAGTCTAAGAATAAGGGGGAAGCGATTCAGGACGGAGATGAGGATGAATATCTTCACTCAGATAGTTGTGAACCTGTGGAATTCTCTCCCGCAGGAAGCTGTAGGGGTCAGTTCATTAGATATATTCAAGAGGGAGCCGAATGTGGCCATTGTAGTTAAAGAAATCAAGGGGTATGGGGAGAGGGCAGAAATGGGATACTGAGATTGCATGATCAGCCATGATCGTATTGAATGGTGGTGCAGGGTTGAGGGGCCGAATGGCCTACTCCTACACTGATTTTCTTTGTTTCTGTGTTTCTATGCAACCACTGTTGATTGTCATAAAAAGAAAAAACTGAGGGGTTTCCCAATTGTCCGTCAGGGAAGGGAACTGCCATCCTTGCCTGGTCTGGGTCTACATGTGACTCCAGACCCAGAGCAATGTTGGTGACTGTAACCTGCCCTCTGAAACGATCCAGAGAACCAATCAGTTCAAGGGCCATCTCAGATGGCCAGCACTTGCCAGTGATGCCCAAATCCCATATGACAATAAAAAGAAAAGGTTGCCCCATTGCAGGGTTCATCTGAATCTTCTGCTGCAGAATCTGTCTGTAATCTCATCCTACACTGGGTACTGCACTCATGACCTGCCATAACTCCAGGTCCAGTGTATTTTTCCTGCCTCAGAACTGTCCTTCAGCATCATAACGGGGTGGCACGGTGGCTCAGTGGTTAGCACTGCTTACCTCAAAGCACCAGGGACCCTGGTTCGATTCCAGCCCGGGTGACAGTCTGTGTGGAGTTTGCACATTCTCCCCATGTCTGCGTGGGTTTCCTCCGGGTGCTCCAGTTTCCTCCCACAGTCCAAAGATTTGCAGGTCAGGTGAATTGGCCATGCTAAATTTCCCATAGTGTTCAGGGATGTATAGGTTAGGTACATCAGTAATGGGGAAATGTAGAGTAATAGGGTAGGGTAATGAGTCTAGGTGGGAAGCTCTTCGGAGGGTCAGTGTGGACTTGTTGGGCCGAATGGCCTGTTTCCACACTGTAAGGATTCTATGATGACCTGAGTGGGTGGCTGTGGGTGTGAAATGGAGTGTTGGAGCCATGTCATCATCATCATCACTGCTTTTCCTGCTGGGACCTCAATGCAGCATCCGTAAGGTAAGTGACACAAGGGGAATTAGTGATGTGGGGAGAGAGGGATAGACAGGTAGACAGGGATGGGGTGGTGGATGGGGGCATTGTAAGTAGGAGGTGTGTGTTTACGCCATCTGTAAATCAGAAAGGAGTGTGATCCAAGGTGAAAGTGGGCTGTCAGATTTTGCAGGACAGTACCAGTATCTTTCACTTTGGTGTCACCCTCCTCCAGATGCTCCGATCACACACTGTGATTCCACGTCTCCCAAGTGAGAGACCCCTGTATGGTTCTCAGAATCAGCCACAGAAAGAGCAGACCTCCCCTTTTCAAAGATGTAGGCTCCACTTAAAACACTGTAGTAACTCAAAGCTGGACCGGTCTAGTAGTAGCCTCTTGCGGAAGCACCAATCGACAGTGCAGTCAGTGCTGGCTGGGCACTGACATCATTGAAATGGGCGGGTGGCACAAAGTTGGCAGGTTGGCACTGTTACAAACAATGGGATGGGTAATCATGCACTGCGATCCCAATGCCCAATTTTGGGGGCTATCAGATTTACCCCCACCCTCAGCTCCCAGCCTCACTGCTAAACATGTGTTACGGACTGAACCAAATTCCCTCAAAATATTCAGAAGATAATCTTGACCCTAAACTTTCTGAGTTTAAAGGTAAATGTGAGGGGTTGCAATCCAGATGTAATTCGATTGGTCAAACTACTGGGTTTAAAGCAAAACCTACTTTATTCATCCAGTATAGTTAAATTACAGCAAAAAAACAAAGGAATTGGAGTAACCTAACTCTATTGCAAAACTGAACAGAATAATAGATGCAGTTACTACTATGAATTAACTGTCCCAATATTGTAACATCCCAAAAGCACGCCCTTGGCAAAAAGGCAAATTCAGAGAACAGACTGGCTCACATGCAACTCCTGTAATGGGCAGAGAACCCCCAGCTTGTAGCTGTAACAAAGAGAGTGACAAAAAAAAGTAGCTCTCACCTCTACAGGACCCCAACTGCAACTCCTGCGAGCTAAACTAAAGATCCCTGGTTTGGTGGGAGGTTGACTACACCCATTCAGGCTGCTGCTATTGTTTCAACTTTTAAAGAACATGCCCAAGGCTTCACAAATTGTTGATCTTCTCAGCCACTGCTTGACACCTGTCCTCCCATCTCTTTCTAAAAGAAACCAGGATGATACACATCTCTGTGGTCATGTGGCACTTTGGTGCTCATGAAGTGCTTTGAAAGGCTGGTCATGGCATTAATCAACTCCAGCCTCCCCACTACTCTTGATCCATTAATTTGCCTATCAGATCAACAGATATACACCAGATGCCATATCACTTGCTCTTCACTCCTCCCCAGAACATCTTGACACCAAGAACAGCTACGTAAGAATCCTACTCATTAACTACAACTCAGCCTTTAACACTATTATCCCTTCGAGACTGATTACTAAACTCAGACTAAGCCCCACTCTCTGCAACTGGACCCACAGGCCACAATCAGCGAAGATTGGGGACAATATTTCATCCTCACTAACACTCAACACTGGAACCCTCCGGGGTGCATACTCAGCCCCTACTATACTCACTGTATACCCATGACTGCATCGCCAAATACCAGACTAATGCCAAGTATAAGTTCACTGATGACACCACCATAGTCAGTCAAATCTCAGATGGCGACAAAACAGACCACAGACCTGGAAGAATGATGCACTGAGAACAACATAGCTCTCAATGCTGGCAAAACCAAGGACTCATTATTGACTTTCAGCAGGATGTAACTCATGCCCCCCAACACATTAACAGCACAGAGGTGGAACGAGTGGAGACTGTCAAGCTTCTGGGAGTAGTCGTAAGCATAAGTTTTCTGGGACTCTTCATGTGGACGCACTGGTTACAAAGGCCCAACAACGTCTCTTCTTCCTCAGACAGTTGAGGAAATTTGGCATGACGGAGAATACCCTTGCCAACTTTTATAGGTGCACCATCAAGAGCATTCTGTCTGGATGTACCACTATCTGGTATAGCAACTGTAACATTCAAGATCGGATACGGTTACAGAGAATGGTGAACTCAGCCTGGACAATCACAAAGGCCAACCTCCCATCTATAGAATCCATCTAGGTAAAAAGCCTGATGAAGGGCTTTTGCCCAAAACATCGATTTTCCTGCTCCTCCGATGTTGCCTGACCTGCTGTGCTTTTCCAGCACCACTCTAATCTAGACTATAGAATCCACCTACCAGGCCGACTGTCAAGAAAAGGCCGCCAGCATTCTCAAAGATCTATCCCACCCTGGCAATGTTTTTCTACAACGTCTACAATCAGGGAGAAGGTACAGAAGCCTGAACACACGCACCAGACGGTTTCGTAACAGTTTCTACCCTACTGTTGTTTGAATACTGAATGGACTCACAAAGTCTTAACATTCTGTACTCTTCTTTTTTGTTTTTTTTCCTTTTTTTTCCTTTAAGGTGCATGAATCATTATTCAAATTTCCACCACCATGAAGAAAGAAAACACCTGAGTGGCCAGTGACAAGCAGTGCTTTTCACATCAAATCTTGTTTTGCTTTTGCTGCTGTTTATCTATTATTTACTGAATTATGCTACTTAACTCTATGATCTGCCTGCATTGCTCGCAAGACAAAGCTTTCCACTGTGCCTCAGTACACATGACAATAAATTCAATTCAATTCAACTTTTAAAGCCACCGCATTGTCACACATGATCAACCAATGTCTATGCACTGTCAAACAGAGAGGCAATTAATAGAGCTGATGGGATGTTGAACTATATCACCGGAATAATACACAGTAAATCTGGCTGGATAGTGATCAAACATTACTGTGGTCTCGTCAGACTGTGCTTTGAAGAGAGCATCTCGTTCTGATTACCAAGGAGTGAGCTGTCAAAGTACGGAAGGCTGTGCAGAGGCAAATCATGATGCTGTCTCTATAATGTATGTAAGAATAGCAACTCAGGCACCACTTGGATTAAGGTTTGGGAAGACTGAAAAAATAGATAAATAAAAAGAGAGACTTCTTTCTTGAATGATCAACAATTAACAAAGAAATTAGCATTCGAAGCAAGAATCATTTCCAAAGCTGTTTCAAAAATGCAAAGTTAGACCCAAACCGGGTCATTTTGGAGGCTTCCAAAAATAATGGCCATTGAAAGCTTTCATTACAAGTCAGGTTTTACTGACTCTTCCAAATGTTTCACTCTAAGCACTAATGGCACAGAAATACCAGGAAATGCTTCAAGATTTAAGAGAGTTTCCTGAGATATGAAGTGGCCTCCTTCTCCTCCTCCTCCTCCTCGAATTAAAATATTGCTTTCATTTGGTGTTTACCATTCAGCGTCTACATATTTCGATTAGATAAAGGCTGATCTTTCTCTTGGTTGAAGAAGTCAGGTCATAAACTGCAAAGAGAATATTGCACGGTTCTTCAGCTCTGTGACTGAGAGTTTGAAATGTGGACGGAGTATTGAAATCCAGAAGAACACAAAGTTCTATCATTCCTTTGATGCAAAGATCTCTCTCAACAATTAACTTATATCACAATTCATGTGAGTCATAACCCTTACAGAAGGCTATCCATCACAGATTTAGGGCGTTTGGCCTAACCAGTCTAGGTGTTATGACTGGTCCATGTGGCACAACCGGTTTTCAGATGAGATTCCCCAATTTGTTATGGTTCCATTGAGGATACTTCAGACCCAGTAAACACCTGGGTGAGGAAGAGTGACTGGTGAAAACATCTCTTCCCTTGTGGATACGTTTCTTGCAGACCCTAAATGAGCTTCTCTTTTAAAATGAGCCCCTTTTTTCTCGTCAATGAACAAATAGAGTAAACTATTAATTACTAAATGTGAGAAGAAATCATAACCGTAACACGGTTTAGAAATGAAAGGTGAGTCCAACACAGATGTATGGATTTAGATTAGATTAGATTCCCTACAGTGTGGAAACAGGCCCTTCGGCCCAACAAGTCCACACCGACCCGCAACCCACCCAGACCCATTCCCCTACGTTTACCCCTTCACCGAACACTACGGGCAATTTAGCATGGTCAATTCACCTGACCTGCACATCTTTGGACTGTGGGAGGAAACCGGAGCACCCGGTGGAAACCCCCGCAGACACAGGGAGAATGTGCAAACTCCACACATTCAGTTGCCCGAGGTGGGATCTGAACCCGGGTCTCTGGCGCTGCGAGGCAGCAGTGCTAACCACTGTGCCACCGTGCCGCCCACTAAGTTGTCTCTAAGTTGTTCATGAATAGTAGATATTGTCTTCATTGCAATGAATATTGCCTGCTATCTTGATGTTGGTGGATGAACGGTTGGATTTTGCGATTCTTGGACTTATAGGTTGATTGAAATTGTTTTATCTTGATTCCTTTCAGTAGTGGTTGGCTGATAGAACTCTGAGGAAGAGAGAGTTTTCCACTTCCTTACTGACTGTGCAGTGTGTTATTGACTGTGCTAAGATCTGTGATCATCACAGTACACTAGTCCACATACAAAGACAAGGATTAAAGCTTACTTTTAACCCCTATATCTATACTTGCTTAAAAGGAGTGAAATACATATCTGCTTCTCCCACAGACTGCTGTCTTCTTGCCTACCATTGGGTTCATAGTGTGAATGACTGAGCAGATTATAAGTTCAGGTTATAATGCATTTCTTTCCTTTTGAACCTTCTTTGACACTTTGGTGGATGTGCCATTCTACAGTCTCTCTCCCCGGGTAGTCACTGAATTTAAATATGTAGTCAACGTTTAGCTGTTTGTCATTTCTTTTCTTACAAAAAAAGCTCATGTCATAAACTAAACTTTGAAATGTCCATCAATGATTTGGGTTATGATCTATGCTCATGCTCCACCTGAAACACCTCGCACTTTTTTCTCATCTGAACTGTAACCTTCTCTCTCATTTATTTGTGTAGCCTCCCCTTAAATACCATCTACCTCCCATGAGTTGTGTTAGATTAGATGAGATTCCCTACAGTGTGGAAACAGGCCCTTTGGCCCATCCAGTCCACACTGACCCTCCGAAGAGTAACCCACCCAGACCCATTTCCCTCTGACTAATGCACCTAACACCATGGACAATTTAGCATGGCCAATTCACCTGACCTGCACATCTTTGGACTGTGGGAGGAAACTGGAGCACCCGGAAGCAACCCACGCAGACGCAGGGAGAATGTGCAAACTTCACACAGACAGTCACCCGAGCTGAGAATCAACCCTGGGACCCTGGTGCTGTGAGGCAGCAGTGTTAACCACTGAGCCACTATGCCACCCACAGTTAATGGAATCCACAATCCCATCTCTCTGTGATTAAAGGTGTTTCTTCCAAATTGCTTTTTTAGATTTCCTGGTGACTGTCTTATACTAACTGCATAGACCTATTACTTTGACATGAATGTTAACACACAGCACAAGACGCTAAGCCTACCTCTGAGACTCCATAACATCATACCCCGACACACCCCACTCCCAACTTAGTTCACGATTGGCACCTTAAAGAGAACATTTGTGTGTGAATGACAGAAGCCAGCAGCTAACTGCGGGCAGTAACACAATCTCAGCATTCTGATGACTTGATAAAAATGCTCTAGCCTCAATCTTGTGGCTCCTACATCATCAGGATTATTACATAGTGTTCCTTGTGGTGGAACATAAACCCCCTCTGGCAGCTGCTGCTTTGTGTATAAAATCGATAAAATACATGTGGTGCTGCATCTGCCTTTTTTTTTGTTGGAGGTTATCTTTTCCTATCTCTGTAAGCCAGGTGTGCTGAGTAGGACTGAGAGCTTGAAGCATTCTGGTCGAAAACAAAAGGGTTTTACAGCTGGCTGTGAACATTTGACCTGAAGCTGTCTCAGCTTCACATGACAGGTACTCAGCGGTAAAGGATTTTTTTTCCCAAAAATGATTTATCCGTTTCTGCCTTACTTCTTGCGTACAGCATTCTGCAGGGGGCTAACAGATACCTGCGAGGTAGAATTATCAGGCTGTAATCCAAGCAGTAAACTATGGAAAATTCACAAACCACCAAAGCAAAGTTTATGCTAGTGAACTGAACCCTGAGATTGAATTAATTCCTAGCATTCACTTCTGGGCACCTGTTATTGTTTATGATGTGGAGCAGATAGTGAATTTTCATTGTAACTTGTTTTCCAGAATCTTTTGGTTTTGAATACAGCGATTAGTTGAACAGTAGGTTGCAAAGCAAAGAGTATGATCTCTTTTATGGCTCATGATTTGAAGGCACAAGGCAGAATCTTCCCTCCTCCCCTCCATCCCAAAAAGATGTCAAGAATACTGGCTGTGTAGGAGAGGCAGACCCTGGCTGGTGTTTTCTCCAGTAATACTGAAGCGGAGGTTATTTCATTCAGTACAAACGCCCTCTGAATCTTTGATCTTCCTTCTCTATATAACTTGGCTCTGATACACAGTGATTTTGTTTCAAGTTTTATATCCAGGTTCTTTAAACTAATTGGAACCACAACATGAGGGGGCAGTTCAGATAAGAACTAACTCTTGAGGAGTGACCATGCACTGGTTTCTTTCACCAATTCCCTGTCACTTTGCTGTTTAACATTTGCTCAACTATTATACTGCATGTCCAATGCTTACACACCTCCATCCAGGTCCTCGTTTGTAGTAAGGACTTCTTAAGACTTGGAGTTCCAAAGCAATTAGTTTCCTTTCTGTCAAACTGTTTATGAGCATTGACACGATACCAGTGAATTTCTATAATGTGAGCTTTCCTGGCAATCAAACAGGATTTCTGGAAAGAAGCTTGTTAAATGAGCTGGTACTGAACAGATACCAACAAACACTTCAGCACCTAATCAACAATGTAAACTCAACATTTGAATTAATTTGAGTGATATACAGTCCCGTTGTCAACACACAGTAATGATTGGAGATAAAAATGGAAAATTCTGGAAATACGTAGAGCAGATCACACAACAACTGAGAGTGGGGGAGAGAGAGAGAGTTAACATTTAAAATTGATCACAACAACTGAGGGGGGAGAGAGAGAGAGAGAGAGAGATAACATTTAAGGTTGATCTTACTTCAGATCACTGGCAAGGAAACTTTGTGCTGATTTTCCCCAACCTCTCACATTGGAAAATTATTGCACAAATATATTGTGTCCTCCCTCACATAGAAATCACGCGAAGCAAACAATAGAAAAACAAGGGGCAAAATTTAGAATACCTTGAAGAAATACAATCACTACAGAAAACGTACTTCGAAAACAAGTGGAACTAAAGGCTGAGGAGTCCCTGGGTTCAGTTGGCCTGCATTCTGTGGTCTTAAGTGGTTTCAGAGAAACTGGAAGTATTGATTTGATTTGATTTATTATTGTCATGTGTACCTAAATACAGTGAAAAGTTTTGTTTTGTGTGCAGTATAGGCAGATCATTACCATTACCATACAAAGACACAAAGATGTCAGTGTTTTTGAACAGAGTGAGGAGTACAACATTATGGCTGTAAAGAAGGTGCACAAAAAGCAAGATCAACATTTGATTTGAAATTTGACAGTTGCATTCACAAGTCTAATAACAGCCGGGAAGAAGCTGTCCTCAAACCTGTCGGTACGTGTGTTTATGATTTTGTATCTTCTGCCCGACAGAAGAGGTTAGAAGAGATTACAACCGGGATGGGAGGGGGCTTTAATGATGTTGGCTGCCTTCCCGAGGCAGTGAGATGTGTAGGTGGAGGCATTGGTTGGGAGGTTGGCTTGGGCTGTGCTCACAGCTCTCTGTCGTTTCTTAAAGGGCTGGGCAGAGCAGTTGCTGTCCCAAACCGCGATGCACCCAGATAGAATGCTTTCTATGGTGCACCTGTAAAAGTTGGTGAGAGGCGTTACGGACAATGCTGAATTTCCTTAGCCTCCTGGGGAGGAGGAGGCGTTGTTGTGCCCTCTTGATGTCACATCAACATGGATGGTCCAGGACAGATTGTTGGTGATCATTACCCGTAGGAACTTGACTCTCTGAACCATCTCCTCCTTGCTTCCTGAAATTGATGATCAGCTCTTTAGTTTTGCTGACATTGAGGGAGAGATTATTATCTTTACACCATGCCTTCAAGTATCCAAGCATAAACTTCCAAAATTCCAGAGCAGATTGGAAAACTGGAAACGTTATATTTCTGTTCAAGAAAGGAGGGGAACAGAATGCAGGAAATTATTGTCAAGTTACGTTGACATAGAGTCATAGAGTCATAGAGATGTACAGCACGGAAACAATCCTCCAGTCCAACTCATTCATGCCAACCAGATATCCTAACCTAATCTAGTGCCATTTGCCAGCACTGGCCCATATTCCTCCAAACTCTTCATATTCATATACCCATCCAAATGCCTCTTAAATGTTGCAATTGTACCAGCCTCCACCACTTCCTCTGGCAGCTCATTCCATACACGTACCACCCTCTGTGTGACAAAGTTGCCCCTTAGGTCTCTTTTATATCTTTCCTCTCTCACCCTAAACCTATGCCCTCTAGTTCTGGACTCCCCGACCCCAGGGAAAAGACTTTGTCTATTTATCCTATCCATGCCTCCCATGATTTTATAAACCTCTATAAGGTCATCCCTCAGCCTCTGATGGTCCAGGGAAAATAGCCTCAGCTTATTCAGCCTCTCCCTATAGCTCAAGTCGTCCAACCCTGGCAACATCCTTGTAAATCTTTTCTGAACCCTTTCAAGTTTCACAACATCCTTCCAATTGGAAGGAGACCAGAATTGCATGCAATATTCCAAAAGTGGCCTAACCAATGTCCTGTACAGCCGCAACATGACCTTCCAACTCCTGTACTCAATACTCTTAACTAATAAAGGAAAGCATACCAAATGCCACCTTCACTATTCTCTTTGTTCAGCATTTATGAATGTGGTTGATACTAGAATCCATTACTGAGTAGGGAGTAGCAGGATATTTTAAAAAGACAAGGCTAAAACACTAACAACTATCTTTAACCAAAAGTACCCAGTGAATGACCCACCTGAGACAGCAAGCTTATAAGGCACAACATAGTTGACATACTATATACTGGACGGTAGGTTAGCTCAGTGGTAAGCACTGCTGCCTCACCATGCTAGGGACCTGGGGTTCGATTCCATCCTCGAGCGACTGTCTGTGTGGAGTTTGCACCTTCTCCCTGTGTCTGTGTGGGTTTCCTCTAGGTGCTTTGGTTCCCTCCCACGGTCCAAGATATGCAGGTTACATGGACTGGCCATGGTAAATTTCCCGTAGTGTTCAGGGATGTGTGGGCTAGGTGGGTTAGCCATGGGAAATGCGGTGTTAGGGGGATAGGGTGGTGGAGTGGATCTCCAGAGGATTGGTGCAGGCCAAATGGCCTGTATCTACCCTGAAAGGATCCTATGACTGAAGTCCAAGAACTAGTGCTCCTCTAGCCAAGCCCTGGAATGTCTTGTCCAAAAAAGAAAAGAGAATGAATTTAATTTGGAACACGCTTGCCTTCATTACTCAGGCCTTTGAGTATAGGAGTTGAGAATTCCAACATTGAAGTTGTACAGGACATTGGTGAGGCCTCTTCTGGAGTATTGTGTACAGTCCTGGTATTAAGCTGGAGAGGGTTCCGAAGAGATTTACCAGGATGTTGCTGAACATGGAAGGTTTGAGCTATAAAGGGCTGGATAAGCCGGGACTTTTTTCACTGAAACATAAGAGGTTGAGACCTCTTATAGAAGTTTATAAAATAATAGTAGTTGTCTTTTCCCTAGGATGGAGGATTTCAAGATTAGAGGGCACAGTTTTAAGGTGAGAGGAGAAAGATTTGAAAAAGATATGAGGGGCAAATTCTTTACAAAGAGGATGTGTCGCACATGGAATGGATCTCCCCAGGAAGTGATGGATGCGGGTGCAATTACAACGTTTAAAAGACATTTGGATAGATACATGAATAGGAAAGGTTTGGAGGGATATGGGCAGATGGGACTAGTTTAGTTTGGGATTATGTTCAGCATGAGCTGGTTGGAGCGAAGGGTCTGTTTCCATGCTATATGACTCTATGGCACTACGTAACTCAATTAATTTTACTCTCAATCATCAACAAAGTGATGGATGCCGTCATCAACAGTGTTAATAAGTGACACTTACTCATCAATAACCTGCTCCCTGATGCTCATTTTGGGTTCAGTTACAGCCACCTCATTGGAGCCTTGATCAACACATGGAGAAAAGAGCAGAACTCCAGGGATGAAATGAAGGTGACAGCATAAGGGCAATGTTTGACTGAGATTTTCAGCAACCTCAAAACTGCAGTCGATGGAAATCAGAGGCAAAACTCTCCACTCTTACCTAGTCATACCTAGTTCAAAAAAACATGGTTCTGGGAGTTAGACGCCAATCATCTCTGCAGGACTTCCTCAGAATAGTGTCCTAGGTCCAACCAACTTCCAAGCAGGTGGGTGGGACTAGTTTTGTTTGGGTTTATGGTCAACATGGACTGGTTGGACCAAAGGGTCTGTTTCCGTACTGCATGACTCTATGACAGCAGCTCTTGCTCTGCACCCTCGATTAATGTGCTCAAGTCTTCCAGAGGTCAGGAAGATGAAGCACAGCTAACAGCTGAGAAAGGTTTCAGGGAGTGTCCGAGATGGCAGTGCTTGCTGGATGCAACAGCGGCAGCAGGTATTGAAAGGTTCAGGCAAATTTGGAAGCTCTGGGGCAGCCTGCTTTCAATGCTATTACCAAGTAAGCAACAATGTTGAAAACTACCAGAAATGTTTGATCATCCAAAGGTAATGCAATTGGAGCTATAATACTTCCAGCCAAATGCATTCCTAGATTCCTGTGAACTGTGCCAAAATGGTGATGGAATGCTGCAGTATTCACCAAATAAAGGTAGGAATCTTACAAGGTTGGAGGTAGTTCAATGTATGAATTGAGCTCACTGGGCAGCACTCTCACCAATAAAGTCAGAAGGTCATGAGATCAATCACTATTTGAACATCTAATGGAAGCGCCACGCTGAGCAAGTGCTGAACAAAGCCGTACCATATTTTTTGATGAGCTTTTCAGTTTCCAGCATTAGTCTGCACTCTCAGTTGGAAGTATAAGATCCGAGAGCACTGTCTGAGGATATCCTGGTTAAAGGTCCTACTTAACAGTTTGACATCAATCAACACACTAATAACAGACCATTCCTTCGCTTAAATAAAAAAACCGAAAGAACTGTGGATGCTATAAATCCAGCACCTCATTTTTCACTTGGGGACCCCGCAGCCTTCAGGACTCAATATCAAGTTCAACATCTTTAGGGTTTGAGCTCTCCCTTACCCCAACCCCCACACACCAGGTCTTGTTATCACATAGTCTGCAATTACACACAACCCATTGTTAGCCACTAACAGTCCCCATTAATAGCTAGTCACCCTCCTAGCCAGATCGCTACCACTACTTTATCTGTCAAACTGCTCTCCTCTCTTCTTGGGCTCTATCCCCATCTATCATTTACTCCGTAAGCCCTCCCGCCATCCTATCTTCTGCATGTAAACCTACAATTTGTTAGCTACCATCGGTTCTGAGGAAGGGTCACTTGAACCAAAACGTTACCTCTGATTTCTCTTCACAGATGCTGCCGGACCTGCTGAGCTTTTCCAGCAACTTCTGTTTGTGTTCCTATTCCTCACTTTCTGTTTGGGCACTATACTGTGTACAAAACTGCCGCCCCCATTAACAGCAAGAGTAACCTATCACACATGACGTCTTTGGGCATGATGAGGTACTAGGTAAATGCTTATTCTGTCTTTTCTCAGGGCTCCTAAGGTTTACCCGTGAATAATAGGCAGTCAAATGATACAATGCAATGTGAGGGCTCTTCTGGCACAATGGTAATGCCTCTATCTCTGAGCCAGGAGGCCTGGTTTCAAGTCCCACTTTTTCCAGAGGTGTGTCTAAGCAGCTCTGAACAGGTTGATTAGGGAAAGTACCCACATTGCAGAGGGGTCAACACCAAACTTAGAACCACCATATTTACGTGATAGTGAAAGTCAGCTCAAAAATTAATGGAATTGGGCTTTGTTGGAATTTGCTTCTTTGATAGGAGTGGTCTGTTTGCAAACTGCAATACAGCAAACCTTTTATTAACCAGCACCTATGGGGCTAGGAGTGTGCTGGTTGATCAAATATTCCACACAATCAAGAGATCCACATAATCAATGTCAAAATACACACTAAATGATAGAAACATAATACAGGGGGTATACGCATATTTACAGCATAAATCACTGAAATAAAAATGGAAGTTTGCCTTAAGTAAAACCTACTGGCAGAGAGCCTTCTCACACTCAACTAACTAGAATAGAACAGCATAAAAGCAAATTACTGCGGATGCTGGAATCTGAAACCAAAAGAGAAAATGCTGGAAAATCTCAGCAGGTCTGGCAGCATCTGTAAGGAGAGAAAAGAGCTGACGTTTTGAGTCTAACTGACTCTTTGTCAAAGCTACTGGAGAATAGAACAGGAATTTGTTGTCACCTGTACTTTTACAAAGAAAATCTACTCAGACATTGTGGAGATTGCATTAATACAGTCCAGTGTTTCAGATATATAATGTTTGCCAGTTTATAGAGAGTAGACAGGCAGGAGGCTGGAAGAACACAGCAAGCCAGGCAGTATCAGGAGGTCAACGTTTCAGTCCTGAAGAGGGGTTACACCAGAAACGTTGACTTCTCCATCCCCTGATGCTGTCTGGCTTGCTGTGTTTTTCCAGCTTCCGGCCTGTCTACTTTGGATTCCAGCGTCTGCAGTATTTTTTGTCTCTAACCAGTTTTTTTGTGCGTTCCAGTCCATAAGGTGCTGGTTAAAACAAAGTTTGCTATATGTAGCGATACATTTTTCATGATCACGGAACATGTCAAATGTATTTTACAGCTGGTGAGATACTTATTGAAGTGCAGTCACTGCTATTAAGCCGGGAACCTGACAGACAATTCATACATAGCAACATCCCACAGACAGCAATGTGATGTTGGTTGAGGGCTAAACATCAGTTAGGACACTACTCTTCCTTAATAAAAGAGTATCTTTTCCACCTACCTGAGCATGTGGGGCCTCAGTTTAACTTTTTGGTTGGGTGACAGCAATGCAGCACTCCCACAGCACTGCACGGGAGGATCAGCCTTGATATCCATACTCAAGCCATGAAGTGGGACTTGACCCTAGAATCTTGCGCTCAGAGATGTGAGTGCTTCCAAACTGAGACACAAAGTCAGTCAAAGAGTTTTTTTTTCTGTTGGCAATGCAAGGTTTAAAGCAAATCCTTCAGTGGCAAAACACTCTCATTACTACCAACACTCTATTTGCCTAGTGAAAGGGATAAAGATCAGAAGATTAATTAGCGGCAGTGCTTTATGAATAATTCTGGATATGGTGTGTGGATTGCTGACTGCGGGCATGCTCTAGTTAAGCATTTATATTTTTCAAGCTAATATTTGCCCAGCTGAAACGTTAAACCAAGGTGTGCGTTGGCAACCCACAGATTACAAAACCAAATGAAATGTTAAACTAAGTGCACAATCCAACTACCATTCAGTTTTGCTCCACCTTTCAGAAACAAAAGGAAATGCTTCTAAAAAAAGAAGTTAGATATTTCGGTTTAGGCAATCAACCAATCTCCCCAAAATTTCCTTCAGATTCATGTTCCAGATCTGTGTTGCAATAAACTCTGTTAACTCCATTCAGATGGAAAAACAACATTACTTGGGGAAACAAGCAGCCTCCAACATTGGACAGGTGAGAGCTATGTGTTTACTGACCCAGGCATGGTGTCATTGCATGATGTCCTTGGAAACACACTTTTCTAATATAACCCGGGGATAGAAATACTGGTTACTGAGTGGCAAAACAAAACTCAAGTCAATACAAAACATCCGTCTGAATGCAGACAAATTTGTTCCAATCGGTTTCTTTACTTGTCCTAGCCCACTGGCTTGGCCCAACTTGTGCAATGTGGAGCATCTCAAAATAAATAGGAGAAAACTTATCCTTGATTTAACAAATAGTTTCTAAATAGTCACATTGTTTGGGGAAAATCATCCACACCTTGTAGCTAAGTCTTCAAGTGTAATCAGAACATGTGTAAGTTCTGCAGCCCCTCCTCTAAGATAAGCGACTATTCTTTCCAACAAGGGTTGACAATTTTAATGGTGAGTTGTTTGATATTTGTTACAATTTTGCTTTTTGATAAATATGCACGTGATTCCGCGCTGGGAAATGTTTAATAATGAACGAGTACGACTACTTTGAAAGTTGCAAAGGGGAAATGATTTTTCACATGTGTTGAGAGCAAGTACTAACAGACCATGAACTGATGGGAACGGACAAGCAGACTATGGTGATTACTGACGAGCACCATGTATTACACCACTGGGCATAAATCAGTGGGGATTCAATATGAAACAACCTTCATTCTCATTAACACCATGTACCACTGGACCTTATTCAAAGCAGGACACTAGGCAGCTGGAATGTGAAGATTTGCCTTTTCACAATTCCCTTTTATATTAATGAGACTACAACCCTACTGCTATTCTGCAGAAGATAGCCTTTATGCTGAAGTGAACCTCCAGCCCACCGGATATCTTTTTCACTCCGAGAGCCTGGTTGCATGCCAAAAATCTCCTGCACTGACATTTTGACCCTCAAATCTTCCAGATCCCCCCATTCCCCCTCCCCACTGTCGACTCACCACCCTTGTTCCATTTCGCAGTTTGAGGTTTACAAGAGCATGTTGCATGGTGGATGTCGGAGACTAGGAGGGGTAACTATTGCTCGGTTGTGGAATGGTTTCTAACAGCCTGGCTATAAAATAAATCATGTGCCTGGCAGGTTGGAGACAGTTTCCAAATCCTAAATGCATTTTTAAGTAAGTGACAAAATGATAATTGCAGAAACAACAGGCGATTTCAAACACATCATTAGTCATTGATTAATAGTATTCAGTGTTGGAATGTCCGCTATTTTAGGATTTTCCATTTGATTTCTGGCAGTATTTGTCAGAGATGTGATTTAAATATGTTGATTCTACACGTATCAACTCACTTCTTCCTGCTTCATTCCTAAATGTGTTAATTCTCAGAATCTGCACGATACACAGTACAGGAAGTAATTGATGTAAAACTCTCTGTGGTTTATGAGAAGGTATTGATGTTAATGGGTTAATTAGCGCCCTCTAGAGTAGACATTACTTTCAGAGTTAAAAATCACACAACAACAGATTATATTTCAACGGGTTTAATTTGCCAGTACAAGCTTTCGGAGCGCTGCTCCGTAGTCATGTAGCTGGCGGGGCAGGATCATACTAAAAGATGAAATTCGCATATAGCCCCAGTCCAACGCCGGCAACTCCACATCATAACTGCCATCAGAGTCACAGAGATGTACAGCACAGAAACAGACCCTTTGGTCCACTTGTCCATGCCGATCAGATATCCTAAATCTATCTGGACCTATTCGCCAGCATTTGGACCATATCCCTCTAAACCCTTCCTATTCATATACCCAGCCAGATGTCTCTTAAATGTTGCAATTGTGCCAGCCTCCACCACTTCCTCTGGCAGCTCATTCCATACCCGTACCACCCTCTGTGTGAAAAAGTTGTAGTCCAACAGGTTCATTTGAAATCATAAATTGTCAGAAAAGATTTACAAGGATGTTGCCAGGGTTGGAGGGTTTGAGCTACAGGGAGAGGCTGAATAGGCTGGTGCTGTTTTCCCTGGAGTGTCAGAGACTGAGGGATGACCTTATAAAATCATGAGGGGCATGGATTGGGAAAATAGGCAAGTTCTTTTCCCAGGGATGGGGGATTCCAGAACTACAGGGCATAGGTTTAGGGTGAGAGGGGAAAGATTTAAAAGGGACCGAAGGGGCAATGTTTTCACGCAGAGGGTGGTGTGTGTATGGAATGAGCTGCCAGGGGAAATGGTGGAGGCTGGTACAATTACAGCATTTAAAAGGCATCTGGATGGGTATATGAATAGGAAAGATTTGGAGGGATATGGGTCAAGAGTGTAGTGCTAGAAAAGCACAGCAGGTCAGGTAGCATCCGAGGAGCAGGAGAATCAATGTTTCGGGCATTAGCCCTTCATCAGCACCACACTGATCCTCCTGCTCACTTTCTCCTTAGAGGGATATGGGCCAGGTGCTGGCAGGTGGAACTAGATTGGGTTGGGATATCTGGTCGGCATGGACGAGTTGGACCGAAAGGTCTGTTTCCATGCTGTACATCTCTATGACTCCGTGACTCTTTTCCTACAATCCAATCCTCCTCTTCCTTCTGTTAAGTTGTTTGTTCTCATCAGCGGACCACGTTAGTGGGACAAAAGACCACCTATCGGGTCTATCTTCACTGACTTTCACTCCCCAGTGTACAAACCAACTCATTGGAACAGCCCAGTGAGGTGATATGTGATTTCCTAATTTCAGTATCAAGTCAGGCTCCAATTGCAGTCTGTCCCTCTTCTTTGTTTTCAGCTCCCCAGCTATTGAAAGTCCAGTCTCGCAGTTGTACTTTGTAACAGGACATAAATCCTTCTTATAAAACCGATTTGTATTTTGACAGCAAGTACCTGCTGCAGTCTGGTTGTGTGATTTCACCTGCGTGGTAAAGCTGAGGGATCTGGAACCTTCTCCCCTCTGGGCCTTAGTCATGGGGTCGGGCATCAGTGATGTGCTAGGTGAAAGTGAGGACTGCAGATGCTTGACATTAAAGTCGAAGACTATGGTGCTGGAAAAGGAAAGCAGGTCAGGCAGTATCTGAGGAGCAGGAGAATCGACATTTTGGGCAAAAGCGCTTCATCAGGAATGCTTTGACATGCAAGTCAGAGCAACCCACAGTCCACTCACTGGGTCCGCATAATCCGCACACTGAGAATCACAGTATTAAACCACAGCATAGTGCCAGTGGATTATCAGTGCAGTGTGTTAAACATCAACATGCAACATAACCCACACATCAGCTGACTGAGCTCTCGTCAATATCATAATCAATCTTCCATTTCATTCCTTTGAGTGTTCTGTGTTACTAGGTGAAAGTAGGTGGGGTGGAACCAATAGGTCATCTGTAGCACCTCTTGTCCCACTGTAATAGAACAGAGAACAGAGAACAATACAGCGCACAACAGGCCCTTCAGCCCTCAATGTTGCGCCGACCTGTGAACTACTCTCAGCTCATCCCCCTACACTATCCCAAAATCATCCATATGCTTATCTAATGATTGTTTAAATTTCCCTAATGTAGCTGAGTTGACTACTTTAGCAGGTAGGGCATTCCACACCCTTACCACTCTCTGCATAAAGAACCTGCCTCTGACATCTGTCTTAAATCTATCACCCCTCAATTTGTAGTTATGCCCTCTCATACAAGCTGATGTCATCATCCTGGGAAAAAGATTTACACTGTCTACCCTATCTAATCCCCTGATCATCTTGTTGGTCTCTATCAAATTTTCCCTTTACCTTCTTCTTTCCAATGAGAACAGACCCAAGTCTCTCAGCCTTTCCTCATAAGACCTTCCCTCCAGACCAGGCAACATCCTGGTAAATCTCCTCTGCACCTTTTCCAATGCTTCCACATCCTTCCTGAAATATGGGGACCAGAACTGTACACAATATTCCAAGTGTGGCCGCACCAGCGTTTTGTATAGTTGCAGCATGATATTGCGACTCCAGAACTGAATCCCTCTACGAATGAAACCTAACACACCGTATGTCTTCTTAACAGCACTATCCACCTGGGTGACAATTTTCAGGGATCTATGTACATGGACTCCAAGATCCCTCTGCACATCCACACTACCATGAACTTTTCCATTGATCCAGTACTCTGCCTTCCTGTTATTCTTCCCAAAGTGCATCACCTCACATTTAGCTGCATTGATCTCCATTTGCCACCTCTCAGCCCAATTCTGCAGTTTATCCAAGTCCCCCTGCAATCTGTAACATTCTTCCAAACTGTCCACTACTCCACCGACTTTAGTGTCGTCTGCAAATTTTCTAATCCATCCACCTATGCCTGCGTCTAAGTCATTTATAAAAATGACAAACAGCAATGGTCCCAAAACAGATCCTTGTGCACACCGCTAGTAACCAAACTCCAGGCTGAATATTTTCCATCAACCACCACTCACTGCCTTCTTTCAGAAAGCCAGTTTCTAATCCAAACTGCTAAATCACCCTCAATTCCATGCCTCTGCATTTTCTCCAACAGCCTACCATGTGGAACCTTATCAAAGGCTTTACTGAAGTCCGTATATACCACGTCAACTGCCCTACCCTCATCCACATGCTTGGTCACCTTCTCAAAAAACTCAATGAGGTTTGTGAGACACGACCTGTCCTTGACAAAACCATGTTGACTATCTAAAATCAAATTGTTGCTTGCTAGATGATTATAAATCGTATCTCTTATAATCCTTTCCAAAACCTTTCCTACAACAGAAGTAAGGCTCACTGGTCTATAATTACCTGGGTCATCTCTACTGCCCTTCTTGAACAAGGGCACAACATTTGCAATCCTCCAGTCTTCTGGTACTAAACCTGTAGACAATGACGACTCAAATATCAAAGCCAAAGGCTCAGCTATCTCCTCCCTAGCTTCCCAGAGAATCCTCAGATAAATCCCATCTGGTCCAGGGGACTTGTCTTCTTTCACTCCTTCTAGAATTGATAACACCTGTTCATAACTAGCCTCAATCCTTTCTAGTCTAATATCTCATATCTAATTCTTCTCCTCTACAATATTCTCCTTTACCTGAGTGAAAGCTGATGAGAAATGTTCATTTAGCACCTCTCCAATGTCCACAGGGTCCACACTCAACTTCCCATTTCTGTCTTTGACTGGCCCTATTCCTACCCTAGTCACCCTTTTATTCCTCACATATCTATAGAAAGCTTTAGGGTTCCCCTTTATTCTATTTGCTAAAGACTGCTCGTGTCCTCTCTTTGCTCTTCTTAACTCTCTCTTTAAATCCTTCCTAGCTGATCTGTAACTCTCCATCGTCTCATCTGATCCATCTTACCTCATCAACACATAAGCCTCCTTCTTCTGCTTAACAAGAGATGCAATTTCTGTAGTAAACCACGGTTCCCTTACCTTATCACTTCCTCCTTGCCTGATAGGGACTTACCTATCAAGGACATGCAACATCTGTTCCTTAAACCAGCTCCACATTTCCATTGTCTGCATCCCCTGCATGTTGCTACCCCATTCTATGCATCCTAATTCTTGCCTAATCGCATTATAATTGCCCTTGCCCTATCGATAACTCTTGATCTATGGCATGTACCTATCCCTTTCCATCACTAAACTAAACATAACTGAATTATGGTCACTCTCTCCAAAGTGCTCACCTACAACTAAATCAAACACTCTGTTTGTTCTAGCTCTCAGCTTCCACCCTAACTCCCTGAAATCCTGTCTTACATCCCTATCCCTCTTTCTACCTATGTTGGTGGTACCTACATGGACAACGACTTGAGGCTGGTCACCCTCTCCCTTCAGGACCCCAAAGATACGATCCGAGACATCATGGACCCTGGCAGCTGGGAGACAACACACCAACCGCGAGTCTCGTTCGTTCCCAACAAACCTTCGATCTGAGCCTGTAACTATTGAGTCCCCAATGACTAACACTCTCCTCCTTTCCCTCCTTCCCTTCTGTGCAACAGGGACAGGCTCTGTGCCAGAGACCTGGGCCCCACTGCATACCCCTGGTAAGTCGTCCCCCTCAACTGTATCCAAAACGGTATACATGTTTTTCAGCGGAACAACCACAGGGGATCCCTCCACTGACTGTTTTCTCCCCCTTTGAACAGTTACCCAGATATCTTCGTGCCTAGGAGTAACTACATCCCTGTAACTCTTATCTATCACAGCCTCTGCCTCCCGAATGATCCAAAGTTCATCCAGCTCCCGCTCCAGTTCCCGCCTCAGGCGACTGACTGTGTGGAGTTTGCACGTTCTCCCCGTGTCTGCGTGGGTTTCCTCCGGGTGCTCTGGTTTCCTCCCACAGTCCAAAAGATGTGCAGGGTCAGGTGAATTGGCCATGCTAAATTGCCCGTAGTGTTAGGTAAGGGGTAAATGTAGGGGTATGGGTGGGTTTCGCTTCGGCGGGTCGGTGTGGACTTGTTGGGCTGAAGGGCCTGTTTCCACACTGTAATGTAATCTAATCTAATCTAATCTAACATGGTCTTGGAGGAGGGAGAGTTGGGTGCACTTCCTGCAGATTACTTGGATGGGACGCTAACTGCGTCCCTGACCTCAAACATCATGCAGGAGGAACATTGCTCTCCCTGCACTGCCATTCCTGCTAGTCCCCTTATCACAAAGTAAAAAAGAAGAGACATTTACCTGGTATGTCCCTGGTCTTTAAGGTTAGAGGAGGTGGTTGGATGGGAGGCCCTACAAAGGTAGGGTCTCGGGTTGAGAAAACATTGACTTATATAGCTGGACGGAAATAAAAATAAGAAGTCCCTCCTTTCTCAGAAACCTCTGCTTTCTGATTTCAAATTTAAAAGCACAAATCAGTGACTCACTGCTCCGGGTAGGCCCCTGGTCCAAGCTTCCACCCTTCGAGTTGCTGCTGCTGCTTAAAAACAGAAATGGTAATAACGGTGAGTCATTAATATTTCACCAACCAATGCTGCTCATCTCATTGATAGGGGAACAACTGGTCATCACATTACAGGAAGGATGTGGAGGCTTTGGAGAGGATGCAGAAGAGGTTTACCAGGATGCACCAGTGGGTGGGTTTAAACTAGCTCAGCAGGGGAATGGGAAACTGAGGTGGAGTTGCAGTGCACAGGAATGAGCTATAAGGACAGGCTAGAAAAATCTCGGGTTGTTTTCTCTATAGTGGAGGCTGAGGGGAGACTTGATAAAAGTCTATAAAATTATGAGATCCATAGGTAGGTTGACGGTCAGAACCTTTTTCTCGGGGTTGAAATGTCTAATACCTGGGGACATGTATTTCAGGTAAGAGGGGGATCGTTCAAAGGAGATTTGATGGGCATGTATTTTACACAGAGAATAGTAGGAGTCTGAAACACGCTGCTGGGGGTGATAGCAGAGGCAGATATGATAGGGCCGTTTAAGGGACTTTTAGATAAGCACAGGAATATGCAAGGAATGGAGGGATATGGAACAAAGGCAGGCAGAAGAGATTAGTTTAATTTGGCATCATGCCTGGCACAACATCATGGGTCAATGGCCCCACTCCTGTGCTGTACATATCTATGTTCTATGTTCTAAAACGTATGTCTCAATGGATACCACCCCTGCCTCTGAGGCAGACAAGTCTCATTCTAGTAAGTTGACCACACAATCTTGGCTCTAGATTAGAGTGGTGCTGGAAAAGCACAGCAGTTCAGGCAGCATCCGAGGAGCAGGAAAATCGACTAGGGCATCAATGTGGACTTCACCAGTTTCCTCATTTCCCCTTCCCCCACCTCACCCCAGCTCCAAACTTCCAGCTCAGCACTGTCCCCATGACTTGTCCTACCAGCCTATCTTCCTTTCCACCTATCCACTCCACTCTCCTCTCTGACCTATCATCTTTATCCCCACCCCCATTCACCCATTGTACTCTTTACTACCTTCCCACACCCTCCTCTCTGACCTATCACCTCCATCCCCACCCCCATTCACCTATTGTACTCTATGCTACTTTCTCCCCACCCCCACCCTCTTGTCATTTATCTCTCCACCCTGCAGGCACTCTGCCTCTATTCCTGATGAAGGGCTTTTGCCCGTAACGTCGATTTTCCTGCTGCTCGGATGCTGCCTGAACTGCTGTGCTTTTCCAGCACCACTCTAATCTAGAATCTGGTTTCCAGCATCTGCAGTCATTGTTTTTAACCACATAATCTCGGCTAACAATCTACAAATGCAGCACAATACACACCCTATAATAGGGTGAATCTCACATGGTGATAAGGGCATTACCAATATACCCATACACCTAATCACCACTAACACTCCAGAATGGATCAACATACACGTTAGTTGCCAGTGGATTCCTTCTTTCCATGGCTGCAATGCGCATTTGGCATTTTCTATAACCATATCAAGTTGCTGAAGTCTTCAGGGGACCATGATGCAGGTGAAGAGGTTTGTGCTGTCTCCACAGCTCAGTACTAGCCAGTTGCTCCCAGTCATGAGTGCACACGTAGGTATTTCCCTTCGAATATGTGGGAGAAAATAGAGTGCACACCGAGTTGGACCAAGTGCTGGAAGATGGGAGAAAGATAAGGGAGAGTAGAGTTTGCAGTTGTATCCATACTGTTATTGTGTGACCTTAACCCCAGTGAGAACCAGTACATTATCAAAAATATTCTCACTGAAATATGTAGACTGCTGCAGCCACAGATTCAAGCATAGAGCATAGCAAAGACGTCGTGGTTGCTAGCTGTGGTGAAGAAGTTGAGAGATCAAGGTACCTGCATTAACCATCACAGCTCGTAGGTCAGGAGAGAGTTTGGGGCTGGTGTTGGATATACTGGTGTATGAGGAGGTTTAGGCATGAGCATAACCTCTTTGTTGATGGTTTATGCTCTGTAACTGGCTACGATGTCAGCCATGGATATCCCAATAATGGGGGCTCGGACACTTAAACTCACTTGTCCACTTGTGTGAGGTTGTTGTTAGCAGATGAGGAGTTCTCAGGGTCTCCCAACAGAAAGTAGGACTGCAACATCATTGACAAAGGGATAAATATTTAGACCAGATTCTATAAGAAATTCCTGTGTTGTACCATTGTTTGTACACATTTTCTGAATGAGTCTGTTTTCAAACTATTATGATTCATTCCTATTGCTATTTCAGCTACCCACCTGAAAGTAATCTCTCTTATGGCCTGTATTGCTGGCTGGCCAGGCTTGGTGCCATTGTGAAGGTTTCTCACTGAAACATGGACATAAAGCAATTGATGGAATAGTGTCCTCTTAGTGGCATGTTGACAGCCCTCTGATTAATGTACTGGGCTGGGTCAGTGGTGTGACTGTGTCCCAACAGAGAGAATACTTTGTTTTGCTTGGGAAGTTTAGACCATCCAACAAACTGCACTGCTTTTGGTTAATGTGAGGTCTTCCTTAGACTGTAAAAAATTCTGATAAAGCTTCATCTAGCACCCCACTGAGATGCAGACTCTTATTAGCACATCTCTCAGTGTTCCATAATGGCAATCATGATTGAGGTGATACCAGTCTTAAAGAAAAACACAAAGATTTCCCCTGGGTCCTGTTGTACCAATTAAAATTTGTTTTGTTTTATTCATTCGTGGGGTGAGAGTATCACTGGCTAGCCCAGAATTTATTGCCCATCCCAGAGGGGCAGTTAAGAGTCAATAACATTGCTGTCAGTCTGAAGTCCAGACCAGGAAAGGATGGTAGATTCCCTCCCTAAAGGACATTAGTGAACCAGATTGGGTTTTCCCCAACAATTGACTCATTGTCACCATGAAACACTTAATTCCAGCTTTTTATTGAATTCAAATTCCACCAGCTGCCATTGGCAGGATTCAAACACTGTCCCCAAAACAATACCTGGATCTCTGGATTAACAGTCCCCCGATAATACCACCAGGCCATCACTTCCCCAGGATGAATTTAAAATTTTGCTGTGTTGAGGTTATGCCTTAAACTAGAATAATACGCCTTCATGATGTTGTTAAGTTTGGCAGCTTATTCACCAATGGCCTGTCTGTTAAGATCAGTGTCAATCAGGAGCCAGGGGAATTGAACCAAAGTCCCTGGTATTGTGAGGTAGAATTGCTAACCATTGAGCCACAGTAGCTTCAAACTCACAGATGCCAATAGCACACATTAATATGGTCAATGACACAGAGTCTCCATCCCAGTATTCCTTCCTTATATACTGGGTCTGGGGGGAGTGGTGAAGGGGTAATGTCATGCTTCTCAAATCCACAGAGCAATTTTGCAAAATTTGAGATGGTTGCCATTTGCAACCCATTCCAAACCATCACAGAAACTTTAACACTTTGAAACAGAGAACAAAGCATTAGTTGTGATCTATATTGGGGGTTAGATAGGGTCGACAGTATGAACCTTTTCCCGCGTATTGAGTCGGGTATTACAAGGGGGCATAGCTTTAAATTAAGGGGGGGTAGATATAGGACTGATGTTAGGGGTAGGTCCTTCACTCAGCGAGTCGTTAGTTCATGGAATGCCCTGCCAGTAACAGTGGTGGACTCTCCCTCTTTAAGGGCATTTAAGAGGGCATTGGATAGGTATATGGAGGATAGTGGGTTAGTGTAGTTTAGGTGGGCTTGGATCGGCGCAACATCGAGGGCCCAAGCCTGTACTGCGCTGTATTCTTCTATAA
>NC_057730.1:15480959-15541717 GCF_004010195.1 Chiloscyllium plagiosum
GGGTATGGAATGAGCTGCCAGAGGAAGTGGTGGAGGCTGGTACAATTGCAACATTTAAGAGACATGTGGATGGGTATATGAATAGGAATGTTTGGAGGGATATGGGCCGGGTGCTGGCAGGTGGGACTAGATTGGATTGGGATATCTGGGCGGCATGGATAGACCGAAGGGTCTGTTTCCATGCTGTACATCTCTATGACTCTATGACTCTAATTGACTCATGCCTATAGATAGCAAGCCAAGCATTTGCATAATGCAAAAATGGCCGACATAGGCAATGTATTGACCTTAATTTGATCAGCAAAGCCTGGCAACTATTCCTGACAAGTATCCACTTTCTGTCATCCAAGATTTATCGATATCATTTTATGACTCTACATTCCTCATGAAGTTTGACACGTGATGGAGCTATCTTCACATAACCGCAACAGAGCAAAGTCAGTATCTTATATTTGCGACTTAGGGTTTCTGTACCATAAGGACTCACTTTGGACTCATGTTTTAAAATTAACTAAGGGCAATTATAAGAGCATGAAATCAGAGCTAGGGTAAAGTGCAATGGGAAACTAGGTGAAGGGATAGGTCAGTAGAGATGCCATGGTATGTTTAAGGGGATCTTTTAGAAAACAAATACATAGAAATTCCAAGGGAAGAACCTTGTGATTGACTAAAACCTTTAAAGGTATTATCAAACATAAAAAGAAGACATATAGAACATAGGACATAGAACAATACAGCGCAGAACAGGCCCTTCGGCCCTCGATGTTGCACCAACCTGTGAACTATTCTCAGCTTGTCTCCCTACACTATCCCATCATCATCCATGTGCTTATCTAAGGATTGTTTCAATCTAAATTGTTTAAATTTAATTGCACAATGTTTGGGGACGGGTCAGAAATTTGGATAGATTGTAAAAAACAGAAATGAAGAGGAATGATTAATGAGTATTTTTCAGGCTGGAGGGAGATTTGTAGTGGAGTTCTTCTGGGGTCCATGTTGGGATTTTGCCTTTCCTGATATATCATAATGATCTCAACCTTGGTTTGCAAAAGCAATTTCAAAGTTTGCAGATGATATGAAACATGGAAGCATTGTAATCAGACAGGAGGACAGTGTTGGATCCACAGGGATGTGACAGTAGTGGAGTGAGCAGACAGGTGGCAGATGTTGTTCAATGCAGAGAAGTGTGAGATGATGCACTTTTATACAGCTATACAGAGAAACTGTGTAAATTAAAGGACACTGTTCAAAATGCGCAGAAGCTGAGGTACCTGTATGCATTTGTGACATGTCATTAAAGGTGGGAGGACTGGGAGAGAGAGCTGTTAATGAAACAGACCATATTCCGATTTCATTAATAAAGGCAGAGGATAAGAGCAAGGAGATAATGTTGAACTTGTAGAGGACACTAGTTGACCCTCAGTTAGAGTATTGTGTATATTTCTGGATTCCACACTTTATGAAGGACATTTTATGGAGAGAGAGAGAGATAGAGAGAGAGAGACACACACACACAGATAAAGAGAGAGAGAGAGAGAGAGCAGAAGAGGTTTATGAAAATGGTTTCAGCAATGAAAAACATTATTTTCGGAGATAGACTGAAAAAGTTGGGACTGTTGTCCTTGGAGATGAGACGGCAAAGAGGCGATTTGAGAGAAGTTTTGAAAATCATGAAGAGTCAGGACAGAATAGGTAAGGAGAAACTTTTCCCATTTATAAAAGTACTGAGAACAAGTGGGCACAGTTTTGAATACATTCGTGTTTAGTCTTAGACATTTGCAGCAAATCAAACAGGATTTAAAATACTTGATTGAAACAATACTTTATTTCAAATAGCTACCTTGATGGAAAAGTAGATAGATTGTGTCTGCCATTTTATGGGAGTTAACTGATCACTTGCTTTAAAAAAAAATCTGTAACTGTTTTAGATTAAAGCAGAGGTCTTGAGAAAGTAACTTACAAAAAGAAAATAGAAATAGGAATATTTGGCCCTTTGAGCCAGCTCAACCATTCAATAGATCATGACTGAGCCTTTATCTCAACACTATATTCCCACTTGTTCTCCACAGCACTTGACGCCTTTAAAGTCAAAAAGATTGTCAAACTCTTTCTTGAACGTACTCAGTGACCCAGCCTCCACAGCTTTCTGTGATGGTGAGTTTCACAGGTTGACTACACTCTGAGTGAAGAAATGGCTCCTCATCTCCATCCTAAATGCTCTTCCCAATCCCATTCTCATTCCCAATGAAACCATGACCTCTGGTCCAAGACTCCACAACCAGTGGAAATATCCTCCCTGTTTCTAGTCTGCCTAGCCAGTTAGGATTTTATATGTTTCAATCATATCCCTTCACACCTTTCTAAACTCCATGTGAATTAGGCCCAGTTGTTCCAATTTCTCCTCATCTGATAGCCCAGCCATTGCCAGGATCAACCTGGTCAACCTCTGCTGCACTCCCTCTACGGCAAGTATATCCTTTCTTAGGTAGGGAGACCAAATCTGCACACAATACTCCAGGTGTGGTCTCACTAAGGCCCTGTACAACTGCAGTAAGACATCCCTACTTCTGAATTCAAATCCTCTTGCAATGCAGACCAATTTAGCATTTGCCTTCCTAGTTCTATGCTGCAGCCGTCTGTCTACTTTCAGTGAGTGGTGCACAAGGATACCCAGATCCCTTTGTACATCCACATTTCCCAATACAATACCATTTAAATAATATTCTGCCTTTCAATTCTTTACACCAAAGTGTGTAATTTAACGTTTGTCCATATTTATTTTCAACTCCCGTGTGTTTTTCCATTCACTCAGCTTGTCTAGATTACCCTGAGATCTGCCTGCATCTTCCTCACAACTGTCATCAGCAAACTTGGAAATATTGCATTTACTGCCCTCATCCAGGTCATTCATATACATTATAAACAGCTGATGGCCAAACACTGATCCTTGTGGTACCCCGCTGGTCACAGCCTGCTGTTCAGAAATGTCCCATTTATTCCCACTCTCTTTTTTCCAGTTTGCCAATGACGCCTCCATCCGTGCCAATGTATTACTCCCTGCCCCAGGTGCTTTAACTTTGTCCACTTAACCTCTAATGTGGGACCTTATCAAAAGCCTTTTGAAAATCCAAATACACCACCTTCACTGGTTCTCCTATATTTATTTTTGCTAATTACATCCTTAAAAACCTCTGGTAAGTTTAGTTAGGCGTGACTTCCTCTTTCACAAACCCATATTTAACTTTGGCCAAAGTCTGAATGCTTTCCAAATGTTCTGTTATCACATCTTTTACAGTAGACCCGAGCATTTTCCCAACAACTGACGTTAGGTGAATTCGTCTGTAAATCTCTCTGTTTTCCCTCCATTTTTAAATATTAGGGTTACATTTGAAAACCTCCAATCTGTGGACTGGAGGGTTGAACTGCTCCAGGGTCTGTAAAATGTTTGCAATGTGACCACATGTGCAGTGTTCCCTTTAATTTTCATTCTGGCTACAGAAGCCTCTGAAGTCCATGCACAGCAGCAACTTCTGGAACCAGAGATCAATACGGCAATTGGTTTGATCACGTGATTGCCACAAGTGGAACATCGAAGCAGCTACCCACACAGACAGACAGACCCATATGTACACACACACACACAGATACACACACACACGTATACACACACATACGCACGCACAGACACACACTCACACAGACATACACACATGTGCGCAGGCACACACATCCACACAGACACACACACACGCAACACACACACAGACACACACACATGCGCACACACAGATACACTCACACATACACACAGACACATACACACACATGCATGCACAGACACACGCACACAGACACACACACACATACACATACACAGACATACACGCACACACACACAGAGTGTGGTCAGGGTATACACACACACATACACCTGTGCAATTTTAGAGGGATCATTGCCACCAGAGCATCCAATATTCCAAGGGTCACTTCCTTTGATACTTTGAGGTGTAGATGATCACATCCTGGTAATTTGTCAGCCCTTAATTCCATTAGTTTGTCTAGCACCAACTTCGTTTAACTACTACCAATACCCTTCAATTCAACCCTCTCACGAGACCCTCAGTTCACAGACATTTCTGGGAAACTATTGACTTTTTTATTTCAAAATATGCTATATTCATAAAAATATCTTTATGTTCATATGTAGTCACTAAAACAGTTCTGTTTTGTACAGTGTCATATGAAGAAACGAGCAAACATTGGAGGAGCAAATTCATGACGAGCATGGACAGGGTAAATAGCCAAGGTCTTTTCCCTGGGTTGGGGGGAGTCCAGTCTCGACGGTGTAAGTTTAAGGTGAAGGGAGGGAAATTTAAAAGGGTCCTAAAGGACAACGTTTTCACACAGAGGGTGGTGCGTGTACGGAATGAGCTGCCAGAGGAAGTGGTGGAGGCTGGTACAATTACAAAATTTAAAAGGCATCTGTATGAGCACATGAATAGGAAGGGCTTAGAGGGATATGGGCCAAGACTGGCAAATCTTACTATATTAATTTAGGATATCTAGTCGGCATGGACACGTTGGACTGAAGGGTCTGTTTCTGTGCTGTACATCTCTATGACTCTACAGCAGATGTTAGAATCTGTACAGAAAACAAAAAATGCTGGAAATCACAATGGGTCAGGCAGCCACTATGGAGAGAGACCAAGCTAACGTTTCGAGTCTAGATGACTCTTCTTCAGAGCTGTCTGTGTGGAGTTTGCACATTCTCCCCGTGTCTGTGTGGGTTACCCCTGGGTGCTCCAGTTTCCTCTCACAGTCCAAAGATAGGCACATTAGGTAGATTGGCCATGCTAAATTGCCCATAGTGTCCAGGGATATGTAGGTTAGGTGCATTAGTCAGAGTAAATGTAGGATAATGGGGTAGGGGAATGTGTCTGGGTTACTCTTCAGACGGACATGTTGGGCCGAAGGACCTATTTCCACACTCTAGAGATTCTATGATTCATCTAGATTCGAAAAGGAAAGCAAACATTGGAGTTTGTCTTTATCCAACAAACAAACCAAAGGCATCTCTTACTTGTACGAAACTATATTTACACACATTTCAGGCACTGGGAGGGTCTGGTAACTGAACAGACTCCTATTTAACTTTGGCAGAAAGACTTTAGATGATGGTCTTTCCCACTGCGCCTTGGTGAAAGCTGCCCCAAACTTAAATGTGTCCCTCAGCACATAGTTCTTTCTCTTTTGTGAAGACAGAACTGAAGAATGTGTTCAATTCTTTCACTGTTTCTTTGCCCCCATTACTGCTTCTGACTGTAAGTGACATCCGTTTGAAGCTTTTCATAGATTGTGAATAGTAAGACTCGATCTTGCTCAGTGAAGTGAGGAATCTAAGAAAAAGACTGATCCGGAGATTCTTGTGAAATATGATGTTGCTTTGCATGCAGATTTCTGAAGCGCAAAACTGAAAGAGGAATCCAGAAAATTGCTGTCTGAAACCTACTTATACGATCTTACTACAGTTTGCAATTATTTTGTTTAAGTCAAGCAAGACTACCCTGAAATGGGGGAGAGTAACATTTTCATTATTTTGGCTCTATTACATTGCATAATACTGAATAAACTACTGCTCCGTAACTTTATGTCCCATCAAATCAAGGAGCTTAACTATTTATATTGAGCTGCAACTCACTGACTGTTTATCTTGGCCAGCTTTGAAGAGGTTGAGTAAATGTGAAAATGGTATGAATTTCCTGTTAAAAATCACAAGGGGATTTCTTCCGTTGTCGTGAATTGAATTGACACAATTGTGTAAGTCAGCTCATTGTAACAAGATGCCAAGACCATTTAACACAGCAACTAACACCACTGAATGTGAGAAGATATCTCGATCAGATCCAAATTACGAATAGACTGCTATCACATGCCTATACAAATAAAATACACACTAGTGACTGGAAAATTATAATTGGATTAATTACCAAGCATCAGTTATAGACAATCACAGAGATGTACAGCATGGAAACAGACCCTTCGGTCCAACTCGTCTGTGCTAACCAGATATCCTAAATGAATCAAGTCCCATTTGCCAGCACTTGGTCCATATCCGTCTAAAACCTTCCTATTCATATACCCATCCAAATGCCTTTTAAATGTTATAATTGTAAAGTCTCCACTGTTGCTGCCTGGCTTGCTGTGTTCTTCCAGCCTCCTGCCTGTCTACTTTGGATTCCAGCATCTGCATTTTATTTTCTCCACCACTTCCTCTGGCAGGTCGTTCCATACACGCACCACCCTCTGTGTGAAAAGGTTGCCCCTTAGGTCCCTTTTAAATCTCTCTCCTCTCACTCTTAACCTCTGCCCTCTAGGTTTGGACTCCCCTGTCCTGGGGAAAAGACCTTGGCTATTCACCCTATCGACGCCTCTCATGGTTTTATAAACTTCTACAAGGTCACCCCTCAGTCTCCGATGCTCCAGGGAAAACAGCCCCAGCCTATTCAGCCTCTCCCTACCCAATGTCCTATACAGCTCCAACATGAGCTCCTAACTCCTATCTGCAATGCAGTAATAAATGCAAGCACAGTCTTCTTCACTATCATGACACTCTGTGACTCCACTTTCAAGGAACTTTGATCGCATAACATTGATTAAATGAACACTCATTACAACCAGACTCTGGGCAACGTTCGCACTGAGTTATGGTTTAAGGTGTCCCAAGTGAGGAGGGATGACCTTGATTTATTCACCCAGCCCCTTGGTTGGTTGCAGTTGAACTAAATCCCTTCCTTTCTTCACAGACCAAAGGCGAACATGGAATCCATTTAATCTTTCTTGATTTAATAAGAATGTGAGTTTGTTAGTTATTAAATACAAGAAGAAATAATAATGCAATTTCTTACGCAATATTGAATTAATCAAAAAGCCAGTTGTTATCAAAACCATGACCTTCACAGTACACTAGTCCAAACCCAAGGATGTCAAGCCCCCAGCACACTGAGAATAGTGTTGAAACTTGCTCTGACCCTTCCAGGGACAGTGGGTTAAAACACAAACAGGTCTGCAGGAGGCGGACTCATGCTGAGAGGGATTTCCTCAGCTTCTAATAATGTCTTCCTCGATTGACTTTCTGTTTGAGGTGTTCCTGACTCTATACAGGTCTGACATTCCAGAATTTCTCTCCAGACTGCCACTGAATTTACATTTGCAGTAATCTTAGCTGTAACAGTTCTCTTTTGCAAACTACATGGTGGAATTAAAAGTTCAATATGTTCATAGATAATCGAGGGTCTTGACCCATTACAGTGCCTCAAGACTGATTAACATATTGGTAGTGAAAAAAACCCTTGCATTTATATAGTGACTTTCACAACCACCGAATGTCTCGAAGTGCTTCACAGCTAATAACGTACTTCTGAAGTGTAGTCACTGTTGTAAGGAACACAGTAATCTAATTGTAATCGCAGACTCCCACAAACATAGGAATCCAATCATCTGCTTTTCTGATATTGATAACTATAGACCAGGTCACCACAGAGACCCCACTGCTCTTCAAAATTACATTCATTATAAAATCTTTTAGATTCACCCAAACAGGCAACTGGGACCTCAGATTAACACTGAGTCCAAATGATGGTACCTCCAGCAATGCAACACCTTCTCAACAGTGCAACACACCCTCCAGCAGTGCAGCATAGCCTCCAAAAGTGCAGCACAGCCCCCTGCAATGCGGCACTCCCTCCAGCAGTGCAGTACTCTCTCCAGCAGTGTAGCATACCCTTCAGCAATGCAGCACTCCCTCAGCAATGCAGCATACCTTCAGCAGTGCAGCATTCCCTCAGCAATGCAGCACTCCCTCAGCAGTGCAGCACTCCCTCAGCACTGTAGCACTCCCTCAGCACTGTAGCACTCCATCAGCAATGCAGCACTCCCACCACCAATGCAGCACTCCCTCAGCAGTGCAGCATACCTTCAGCAGTGCAGCACTCCCACCACCAATGCAGCACTCCCTCAGCAGTGCAGCACTCCCACAGCAATGCAGCACTCCCACCACCAATGCAGCACTCCCACAGCAATGCAGCACTCCCACCACCAATGCAGCACTCCCTCAGCAGGGCAGCACTCCCACAGCAATGCAGCACTCCCACCACCAATGCAGCACTCCCTCAGCAGTGCAGCATACCTTCAGCAGTGCAGCACTCCCTCCACCAATGCAGCACTCCCTCCACCAATGCAGCACTCCCTCAGCAGTGCAGCACTCCCTCAGCAGTGCAGCACTCCTTTAGCAGTGCAGCACTCCCTCCACCAGTGCAGCACTCCCTAAGCAGTGCAGCACTCCTTTAGCAGTGCAGCACACCCTTAGCAAAGCAGCACTCCCTCCACCAATGCAGCACTCCCTCAGCAGTGCAGCATACCTTCAGCAGTGCAGGACTCTCTCAGCAGTGCAGGACTCCCTCAGCAGTGCAGGACTCCATAAGACCATAAGACATAGGAGCGGAAGTAAGGCCATTCGGCCCATCGAGTCCACTCCGCCATTCAATCATGGCTGATGGGCATTTCAACTTCACTTACCCGCATTCTCCCCATAGCCCTTAATTCCCTCAGCAGTGCAGCATTCCCACCACCAATGCAGCACTCCCTCAGCAGTGCAGCACTCCTTTAGCATGTGCAGTACACCCTCAGCAGTCCCTCCTTCAGCACGTCATTGAAGTGTCAGCTTTGATCATTGTGCTTAATTCCTTGGCTCTAAAATCCAGAATCTTGTGATTCGGAGGCAATTCAACCATGGCTGACACTAGAGTAACATCATACAGCGACAACATTTGATGTTTCCTGATATTCTTAAATCTTTAATCACTTCCGTTTGTACTTTGCTGTAGCGCTACATTGTTCAAAATATTATCAGCAATTATTAGAAAGTGTTCACTATCGGGCATCTTGAACTTCAAGGGTGAAAATATTTTGTTTGACACATCAATGTATCACCTACGATTAATTAGTAAATCAATAGATACAAAGGTAGTGACAACTTGCATCAAACAAAGTACAGATTATTCCAGTATTTTAATTCAGTGTTAAATGTGCACTGTCTCACATGAAAATGAAAACCACTTTTCATACCTGGCTAACATGAGTACAGCATTTTAAAATGTATTTGTTTAAATACCTCCAGTACATCCAGGGATATCCATTAATGTTAAACTCTGAAGCCCTGGAGGGCCTCTGCGTATTAGAAGTCCACAATCTGATCCGTTCTGACTGGCTCACACGCATCTCCAGGGATTGCCTGAATTGCAAATATTGATATCTGGAATCTTTCCAAGTGACATACAGCACCGGGAGAATATTGTGTTGTTATGGGACTCTATAGATTCAGTTGCAGGGTTTACCAAATAAAATGAAATTTGCTGTAGTTAGGGGAAGCTTAAAAATAACAGTCACCATTTCGATTTGTGAAAAAAAAAAGCAAAATGGAATTTGGTGCCCAGTTCACTTCGGTGGTCCCTGCAAAATCAGATCATGTCAAACAATGTATTCTCCAGCAAAGCTGTTAGTCTCAACAGAGGAACCCTTTCGATATCCTTTCTAGAACATGAGCTTTATGTATATGAGCTCTCTGCCTTTATATTCCATACGACTTCTCGCCTGTAGAGTCTCCACAACCTCGTATCTGGTTATCTGCCTCAGGAATAGACATTGATACTTGGCCTTTTAACACAGATTCAGCTGTTGAACTAGAATGTAAAGGCACTTGGGGGGTGAGGGGATGGGTGGAAGGGGCACATTTATTGTAAAGCCTTCAAGTTCATTTGGATAGGCCCAACACAGACAGGGTGACTGCTGCCCATGACAGTGACCTTGAGCGTTCAGTCACTTTCCACTTGAATGCACCATCCTACCCCGATGGTAACATTTCTGTCCTGGGCCTGTTACTGTGCTCCACTGAAGCCCAACGCAAGCTGGAGGGACAGCATCTCATTTTCCGCTTAGGTACTTTGCAGCCTTCAGGACTCAATAACTTCACACTGTGAACACTGTCACCTCAGGTATTGTTTGCATGGCTTTCTCTCAACACAGCTGACTTCCTGTCTGTTATGAAAACCGATCGCTAACACCCACTCTTCAGATACATTCTTCTTCCACCGACATTCCTTTGCATTTTGATCTGCAGCGTCTTTCCCATCTCATCCAGTTGCTCCTCCTTCCCTCCTTTCCCTACAGCTTAAAAAAAGCCATTGCCATTCCAGCCCCCTCACACCAGACTCCCACACATCAACACTGCTATTTGCTCTCTCTCGCGCCTCAGATGCGACCAGTTCTGCTGAGTTTCTCCAGCATGTCCTGTTTCAAGTATTATATCGGAATGGTTGGCCTCAGTCTCAGCTTGGAGTCAGAGCATTATGTGTGTCTCAGCCTCATACCAGGGAATTTGAGCACCTCATCCAGACTGACACCTCAGTACAACACCGAGGGGGTGCTCATACTATGGACTGCCATGATGTGGAGGTGATGGTGGTGGGCTGGGATGGACAAAGTCAGAAGGCACACGATACCGGGTTATAGTCCAACAGGTTTATTGGAAATCACAAGCTTTCGGAGCACTGCTCGTTCATCAGGTGATGTGACTTCACCAGTGGGCTGGGATGGACAAAGTCAGAAGGCACACGATACCGGGTTATTGGAAATCACAAGCTTTCGGAGCACTGCTCGTTCATCAGGTGATGTAACTTCACCAGCACTCTGAAAGCTTGTGATTTCAAATAAACCTGTTGGACTATAACCTGGTGTTGGTGTGATTTCTGACTTCATACAATGGACTGGAAGGGCTGCTATTTTCAGATATCTACCCTCACAGATAGCACCTGATGCTACTATTCAAATAACAACAGGGTGGGTTTTGCTGTGGTTATAGCTAACATTTACTCAACCATTATCTCCAAAAGAAGATGACAGTATTTGGTCGGTCTTGCATCATTGCTTGTGACGGCTTGCAAACTGGCTATTACAATTCTCTACGTTATTATAGCGCCACGTTTCAAAACTGCTGCTCTTCCTGGGATAGAAAGAATTTTGAGGCATGGTGAAGGGGTCTACTTTAGACCCAAACTTCTCCCCATCTGGAGACTTGAATTGACGTGACCCCACACGTAGAACTGAGGATAGTCATGGAGGGAGCTACAAGACCCCCCCCCAACTGTGAGGCCAGCGAGGGGAGCAATGGAAACTGTTTAATCTTCAGGGATTTTCTTCGGGAATCCACCTCTTCGCTGGCCTTTTTTGGAACAGGAAACAGGCCACAGAGCATGGTCATTAAAACAAGGCGAGGATTTAAAGAGACCTCCACAGTTGGAACTCCACAGTAGCCAGAGTGACCTCAGTACCCATGACCCCACTAGGGGTCACCATCCACAGATTGGGAAGCCCAGTGCTATACTGTTGGATTTGTCCTTTCCCTTACAGTAACCTGACCAAAGCCATGAAGGGAGTTTACCCAATGAGGCTGAACTTTATTCGTCCTAACTGGTGATTGTATTGAGACACATCTCCCACTTTGCCTGTTAAACTGAAGCTTAATGTTTGACTGGGTTAGTCAAACACATTCACAGTTAATGAGGAGCTCTGCTTAACACAAGTATGATGGCTGGATGAAGTGACAGTTATTTTTAATTGGTATTTCCATGGCATAATTGCAACGAGGAAACTTATTTTACATTTTTAATTAGCACACAACTCTTGCCCCTCCATGCCCCACATGATTTTATAACCCTCTATAAGGTCACTCCTCAACCTCCTATGCTCCCGGGTGAAACATCCCCAGCCTATCCAGCCTCTCCTTGTAACTCAGACCCTCCAATCCCAGCAACATCCTGGTAAACCTCTTCTGAACCCTCTCCAGTTTAATAATATCCTTCCTACACCAGGGAGATCAGAACTGGACACACTACTCCAGAAGAGGTCATTTCCAATCCAAGTTAAGCATTTTAAATGAACTCTGGCCTGCACTATTTATATGGAGTGCAAGATTCTGGAGGGTCCCGCTCTTCCATTTATCTGTTTCGTTCATTCCATGTGAATTGGACACTACCTTCTGTTGCCCATCACCCATCCCTATATACAAACATTATAATCCCCAAGACCCTTGATCCCACTTTCTCGTTTCTCACATCCACTCTTACCTCTTCACCAAGGGCTTTTCGATCCCTCTCTCCCCCCTCCCTTTCAACATCCTGAAGGAAGAACAAGTAAAGCTGGGGAATGAGACATATTAGGCCTACTCATCGGGTACACTTCAAAATGGAGGCCACAACCCATACACTCATTTCCATGTATTACTGATTCTTAAACTGAAACAGAAATCCCTGGAGATGTGCAACAGGCCTGGCAGCATCTGTGGGAAGAAAGCAGAGTAAACGTTTCAAGTCCGGTGACACTTCATCATTAATTCTTCACTGTTTCTTTCCCTCTGAGTGGGGCCTGATGCTGAAGGCCACCCTACCCAGCAGTCTCTCTGTCCATCAGCAGTAACCCGGGAAACAGAGACAAAACTGTGAATCAAATTCCTGAGTTAAATTAGGATAGAGCTGAAGGAAACACATTCTTCTGGTTTTACCTGATCTCAAAAACCTCCCCCCAAACCCCTCCACTCTCTCTCGGGTAATACGGCCACCAATTTAATAAAATAGTGCATAATTGGCCAAAACGTTTTCATCACTTAGGTCCTGCATCCAGTTTTCCCAATGAATTAGTGAGAGCAGCAGACAGCTGCCTGAGGGAAGATGATGGCATAATGCAATTGTTACTGGGCTAGTAATCCAGAGATTCAGGGTACTGCTCTTGATACATGGGTTCAAATCCCACCACAGCAACTACGGTGGAATTTAAGTTCAATTGGAATTGAAAGCTAATTCCAGTAATTGTTGACACTATCATCAATTGTACTAAAAACCCATCCAGATCACTAATGACCTTTAGGAAGGAGATCAGCCATCCTTACCTGGTCTGACCTATACATGATGCCAGACTCCCAGCAGTGTAGTTGACTCTTAACTGCCCCTGGAATGGCTCCAGAAGGCCAATTAGGAGTAGGTGAGCGATGGTTCCCTGCCCCCCTCCATTTATCATTTCTTCCTGAAGGAAGTGCAGCCGGATCTGAGGGACTGAAGTGAGGCGATGAAAAAGTAGGCCAAAGCAGGAGGACAAGAAAGACCCAGAGGTCTTCAGATGTCAGGCCCCACAGTCTGTTCATCATTTTCCTGCATAGTTCTTCTCAGAAGGATGCACCGAGAGGGAGTCAAAAAGTGTGGTGCTAGAAAAGGTCAGGCAGCATCCGAGGAGCAGGAAAATCAACATTTCTGGCATAAGCCCCCCAGGCACTAAGAAAGAGGCCTTGTGGCTGAAGATGCCAAAAGTGACATTCTGTGAAAGTCCCCTATGACACAGGAGACAGCTCGGCTTTGATAGGAGAGCTGACCCTCTCATTGCCTGCAGGTCCTGTGGCTGGGGTCTTTCATTTTCAAACGTAGAGACGTATCAGTCTCAAATCATTAATTCTGTTTCTCTCTCTACTGAGGCTGCCAGACCTGCTGAGCTTCGCCAGCAATTTCTGTGTCTACTTCAGATTTCCAGCATCCACAGTATTTGGCTTTTATTTTCTTTGCATGGTTTCCTTGGTTTAAAACAGCGACTTTCTTTTAGTCCACTGACCAAAAATAAAGTTAATAAGCTGTGGTCGTGACATTTTGTTTTTCGATTTTACCGTTGACTCTTCCTTCTCTTTCAGGAAAAGTCTTAGTCCTACTATGGTGTTAGTGATATGATTTCTTTGGTCATCTGACACTGTCAGTGTGAATAGGCTGCATACTTTCTGATATGTTAGCCCATATAGCATAAATCAGGAAGACTCAATTCTTGTTGAGACAGGTACCTTGAAGGTTATGAGCAATAAGAACTACTTATACTGTTATAAATCTTCAGACTCAAACATAGTCTGCTTACTAATGTTACCGTGACATTATGTAACTGTAACTCTGTCTGTGGTTGACTGACTACACACAGCACTGACTCCATTGCACTGTGGCTACTGAAGGTGAGGCAAGGAAGTTTACACTGGAACATCACATATTTTGATGTAATCTGACTATCTAAAGGTACACACTGCAATCATACAAATAGTTAATACATCCACAATGACAACTGGCTCTCCTTCCCCTTCCATTCCACGCTGTTCTCTTGCCCTGAGAAGATGTCTTTAACCATGGCACTGGGCAAGCAACACACCCTTCAGGACTCCTATGCTCAACTGAACAGAACAGCATCCGTCCCCCAGAGTGTTACCCCACAACAGCTGCATTCTTTTCTTGAACTGTCTCCCCTGTTTGGATGGCTCACTGCTCTATTGTGCTGTGATGAGTTTGCTCATTATTCTTCCAGCTGCAGACCCTGCTGATATCCACAAAAGCTGTGAGAGTATTGAACCTGTCGAACAAGTGGAAGTACTGAATGTCGGGGGGAGGTGGAGGGAGTTGGAACAAAGTGTCTCAGTATATCTACCCCTTGCTGTTGCATTTCAACATCTGAAGCTCTGACTCTAGCTTCAAGCCTTTCTTCTTTTTGTTCACAGGATATGGGTACCACTGGCTAGGCCAGCATTTACTGCTCACCCTTAGGCAGTTTCGTGTCCGCCATATTGGTGTGGGTCTGGATGGATGCAAGATAAGGCCGGTTTCCTTCCCTAAAGGGCATTTGTGAACCAGACGTTTTCCCTACAATGCTTGAAGGAGGCTAGCTTTTTATTCCAGATTTTTATTAAACTCAAATGTCACCATCTTCCATGGTGGGTTTCGAACCCATGTCCCTGGAATGTTAACCTGAGTTCTGGATGGCTAGTCTAGCAGCATTACTGCTCTGCCACCATTTCCCTTTACTGCTGGCGATTACATAGGTGTCCAGTCACTCCCACATGCTACAGCTGCAACCCTTCCTGAATGTACTTGACTGAATCAATAATCATGAACTCCATCATCTTCCTTGACAGGCGGTTATGTAAATTGGCATTGGAATATTGGTTGCAGGAATGTGGATGAGATGGTGATGGCTGAAGCTGTCGCTTAATGAGTGAATTAATGTTGTTTGACATTTCGTTCTCGGTTTCCTTGGTACCAGCTGGCCAGTCGGGAGTTTGGTTGGGGTGGTGGCAAGGGACGTTTGTCTTTGCAGGTGATAGCCAAGGAGCAGGGAGGGAGGAGGGGGTTCCAGCTTGGCTGGGAGATCACAGTTTATATCAGATATTGGAGCAGAGGTTGATGGAGAGGAAAGTGGGTCATGGGTCAGAGGTCAGGGTGCATGCTGGGAGGAGATGGGAACATGTCAATGGGGAGGGCGACTTCTATCATTATAGTTTGATTGACACATTTAAGTAAATCAGCCTGCCCTTAAAAAGCAGATTAATATACCATTGCAGCCTCTACTAAAATCAGAATTGGGACAGGTTGCATCAGAGTTTCAGATTTTGGACATTTGTGCCGACACATAGTGAGCATTAAAATGACACCCATTGTAGATTTGCACCTAAGCACGGGCCACCTGTGTTATCTGTATTCTTCCCAATAAAATGAAATAGTCTGCCATGGTTCACCATTTAAATCTGTTTGGAAAGAAATCCGAAATATGGCACTAATAATGAAAAACCCAACTCGTAACAGATCCCTCAGTAACAGATCCCTCAGCAACAGATCCCTCAGCAATAGATCCCTCAGCAACAGATCCCTCAGCAACAGATCCCTCACCAATAGATCCCTCAGCAATGGATGCCTCAGCAAGATCTGGCCACAATAGGAAACATTGATCTGGATTGGCAAAACGTAGCAACTGTCTTGCAGAAAACCTCTATTTTTCTATCAGAGCAGAGGAATTACAGTTTACAGGATTCAGCGGATTTTTCTTTGGATTGTAAAGCGAGCCCGTTTATTCTGATTTAGCGGCAGATGCTTTGATGCTTACTGGTCATTTTAATAGCTTGAAGTCTCAGTTTCTGTCCCATCTTTCATCATTAGTGGTATAATGTGGAGTGAATTTGTATTGGTTGTGAGATCAGTTGGCATTGATTGATGGTGGCCTCAGGATAGGACTTGTCACAGCCTTGGGGAGAGAAACACTCATTAAAGACAGCCATTATCGCAGGGCAGCCATTTCTTGAACAGCTGTTTGTGCTATACATGTGGATACATGTCCTTAATTCCACTGCTTATCTATCATCCGGTATTACTGAGGATGTTAACATTGCAAAAACAAAAATAAATTAGAATCAGGGAGAATAGTTAGGTCTTAACCTGATGGCAGAAGCTGCCCACAATAGGAAAGTAAAATCCACCCTTTTGACTAATTGAAAGCAGACCTGTTGCATTGTCTTTGGCTTGGTGCACATGATATTGCATCTGTTCTGTTTGCTTAAGAATCAAAATGTAGCCCACATAGCTGCATTGATGTTCCAAAGTCCAATCTCAAATCTAGCGAAAATTGTGGGGTTCCAAGATTTTGTTTCCTAACTGCTCTTACACAATTACCGTGTACAACGTCAAGTGCAATAGTTGAACTCCAGGTCAGAGGATTCCGCGACAACGTGGAGGTGACTCACATTTCTCTTTGCAGGCACTATCCATTCAAATGACATTCCGTAGGGACATTGCAATGCCACTGCCCGTAATATATGCCTCACTTTATTGTGCGGGTTAAAAAAAAAGACAAACAGTAACCAAAGCAGTTATTTTTCAAAGTTAAGCCCAGTCTAAAGAAGCAATGCATTATAATAAGGGGTTACATGTTAAGCAGAGTGGGGCTGTGCAGTTCAACAATACCCCGATAAAAGCATCCCTGGAGGAGGACAACAGAAGTTTAAGGGTATTGGGTTACGTATGGGGAGCATCCCAGCCTTTTGAACTCTGTATAAAGTTAGCATTATATCTGAGGATGAACAAAGACACCATCACTTTTTCAGTAGCTGAGAGGCATCAGAAACATTCATTACACAATAACAGTGAGATTCTGTGCTCCAGCAGCTTTATCACACTGTCATTTTGCACATTAAAGAGACAACTATCCCTTTTTGCACTTCCACCCACATTGTAACTCAAAACTGTATTAAAGTAATACAAAGCACAAGCTTTTCAAGAGCATCCATTTAAGCACACTATTAACTAAAGTTCCCTGAACGCCACTGAACCACCAAAAACGTTTTCTTTATAAAGTCTAACGTGGCTCTTCGTGAAATGGCTCAGTTTTCGAACATTGAACGGTGTTGGAATACCAGCTTGTCGTGAATGGATTTTTAAACTGTGATTTCTTTTTGTATTTCAGGAATCTTGCTCATATAGATCATGGTTCAGCCACACTGTCTTGAATGTGATTTTTAAAAAGGTGAGGTGAGAGTGACTGCCCTTGATATCAAGGCCACATTTGCCCGAGTTTGGCATCAAGGAGCCCTGGCAAAACTGGTATCAATGGGTATCGGGGCAAACACTCCGCTGGTTAGAGTCATACCTGGCACAAAGGAAGATGGAGGGTCAGTCATCTCAGCTCCAGGACATCTCTGCAGGAGTCCCTCAGGAGTCCCTCAGAGTCCCTTGGCCCAAAAGTCTTCACCTGCTTCAGCAATGACCTTCCCTCTGTCATAAGGTCAGCAGTGGGGATGTTCGCTGATGATTGCACAGTGTTCAGCACCATCTGCAACTCCTCAGATACTGAAGCAGTCATTTGCGACAATATCCAGGCTTGGGCTGACAAGTGGCAAGTAACATTCTTGTCAGACACATGCCAGACAATGTCCATCACCAATAAGAAACGCTCTAACCACCACCCCTTGACATTCAACGGTATTACCATGACTGAATCCCCCACTGTCAACATCCTTGGGGTTACCATTGACTAGAAACTCAACTGGACTCACCGCATAAATGTAAACACAGTGGCTACAAGAGCAGGTCAGAGACTAGGGATACTGCAGCGAGTAACTCACCTCCTGACACCCCAGAGTCTATCCACCACCTACAAGGCACAAGTCAGGAGTATGATGGAATACTCCCCACTTGCCTGGATGGTGCAGCTCCAACAACACTCAAGAAACTTGACACCATCCAGGACAGAACAACCCGCTTGATTGGCACTACATCCACAAACATTCAATCCCTCCACCACCGGCACTCAGTAGCAGCAGTGTGTACTATCTACAAGATGCACTGCAGAAATTCACCAAAGATACTCAGACAGCACCTTCCAAATCCTTGACCACTTCCATCTAGAAGGACAAGGGCAGTAGGTACTTGGGAACACCACCACCTGCAGGTTCCCCTCGAAGCCACTCACCACCCTGACTTGGAAATATACCGCTGTTCCTTCACAGTCATTGGGTCAAAATCCTGGAATTCTGGCATTGTGGGTCAACCCACAGCAAGTGGACTGCAGTGATTCAAGAAGACAGCTCACCACCACCTTCTCAAGGGCAAATGGGGATGGGCTATCAATGCTGGCCACTCAGCAATGCCCAAGTCCCACAAATGAATTTTTAAAAACTGCTACTTGCCTGCATTCAAACATAGCGGTGTAAATTCAAGGTGAGCCCCCTGGATTGTAATGAACAGGCTTTGTGCAGTTGCCTATAACTTTAGCAAACTGTGTGAGCCCACAACACAATGCTGTATTAACGTTGTGCCTTTAAGCCAGTAAAGCATCCAATCCTACTTATCGAACTAATGACCATTTAAATGCCTTTAAAGTCGACGAATCTACTACTGTTGCAGGTGGTACATTCCACACCCCCTACTATTCTCTGAGTAAAGAAATTATCTCTGTCACCTGTCCTATATCTATCACCCCTCAATTTAAAGCTATGTCCCCTCGTGCTAGCCATCACCATCTGAGGAAAAAAGGCTCTCACTGTCCAAACTATCTAACCCCCTGATTATCTTATATGTCTCAATTAAGTCACCTCTCAAGTTCCTCAGCCTTTCCTCGTAAGACCTTCCCTCCATTCTGGGCAATGTCCTAATAAATCGCCTTGAACCCTTTCCAAAGCTTCCACATCCTTCCTATAATGCAGTGACCAGAACTGTACACAATACTCCAAGTGTAGTCACACCAGAGTTTTGACAGCTGCAGCATGATCTCATGGTTCCGAAACTCAATCCCTCTTCTAATAAAAGCTAACACACCCTATGCCTTCTTAACCACCCTATCAACCTGGGTGGCAACTTTCAGGGATCTATGTACATGAACTCCATGATCTCTCTGCTCATCTACACTACCAAGAACCTTATCGTTAGCCCAGAACTCTGCATTCCTGTTACTCCTTCCAAAGTGAATCACCTCACATTTTTTGGCATTAAACTCCATTTACCACCTCTCAGCCCAGCTCTGCAGCTTATCTATGTCTCTCTGTAACCTACAACATTCTTCGTCACTATCCACAACTCTACCAACCTGAATGTCATCCGCAAATTTACTAACTTTCTATGCCCTCAATCAGGTCATTTATATAAATGACAAATACAAGTGGACCCAAAACAGATCTTTGTGGTACCCCACTAGTAACTGAACTCCAGGATGAACATTTCCCATCAACCACCACCCTCTGTCTTCTTTCAGCTAGCCAATTTCTGATCCAAACCACTAAATCACCCTCAATCCCATGCCTCTGTATTTTGTGCAATAGCCTACCATGGGGAACCTTATCAAATGCTTTACTGAAATCCATATTCACCACATCAACCGCTTTACCCTCATCCACCTGTCTGGCCACCTCCTCAAAGACCTCAATAAAGTTTGTGAGGCATGACCTACCCTTCACAAAACCATGCTGACTATCCCTAATCAATGTATTCCACTCTAAATGATTATAACTCCTATCTCTTGTAACCCTTTCCAACACTTTACCCACAACTAAAGTAAGGCTCACAGGTCTATAATGACCAGGGTCATCTCTACTTCCCTTCTTGAACAAGGGGATAACATTTACTATCCTCCAGTCAGCTGGTACTATTCCTGTAGACAATGACAACATAAAGATCAAAGCCAAGGGTTCAGCAATGTCCTCCCTGGCTTCCCAGAGAATCCTCAGATAAATCCCATCCAGTCCAGGGGACTTATCTAATTTTACACTTTCCAGAATTGCTAACACCTCCTCCTTGTGAACCTCAATCCTATCTAGTCTAGTAACCTATATCTCAGTATTCTCCTTGATCACATTGCCTTCTTCTAGTGTGAATACTGATGAAAAGTATTCATTTAACACTTGCCCTATCTCCTCTGACTCCACGCACAATTTCCCACTACTATGCTTGATTAGCCCTAATCTTTCTCTCATCATTCTTTTAGTCCTGGTATACCTATAGAAAGCCTTAGGGTTTTCCTTGATCCTATCTGCCAATGACTTCTCATGTTCCCTCCTGGCACTTCTTAGCTTACTCTTTAGGTCTTTCCTGGCTAACTTGTAACTCTCAAGCACCCTAATTGAGCCATCACATCTCATTCTAACATAAGCCTTCTTCTTCTTCCTCTTGACAAGAGATTCAACTTCCTTAGTAAACCACGGCTCTCGCGCTTGACAACTGCCTCCCTGCCTGACCGGTACATACTTATCAAGGATCTGCAGTAGCAGGTCTTTGAATAAGCTCCACATTTCAATTGTGCCCATCCCCTGTAGTTTCCTTCCCCCTCCTATGCGCCTAAATCTTGCCTACTCACATTTTAATTGCCTTTCCCCCAGTGATAACTCTTGTCCTGCACTATATACCCTAACCCTAACTGAAGTAAACATAACCGAATTGTGGTCACTATCACCAAAGTGCTCACTTACCTCCAAATCTTACACATGGCCTGTTCATTACCCAGTACCAAATCTAATGTGGCCTTGTCCCTTATTGGCCTGTCTACCTACTGTGTTAGGAAATCCTTCTGCACACATTAGACAAAAGCTGACCCATCTAAACTACTTGAACGATAGTATTCTCAGTCAATATTTGAAAAGTTAAAGACCCCACAGCTACTACCCTGTTACTCTCGCTCCTATTGAGAATCATCTTTGCTGTCCTATCCTCTCCATCTCTGGAACTATTTGGAGGCCTGCAGAAATCTCCCATCAGGGTAGTCTCTTCTTTGCTGTTTCTAATCTCATGTCCATCCTCTCTCAGTAGAGGAATCCTCAAATGGGTGAAGGATTCAATAACAAGAGATCACGCTTTCAAGGTGAGAGGTGAAAAGTTTAAGGGGGAATACACGCGGCAAGTACTTTACACAGAGGGTGGTAGGTGCCTGGAACGTATTGCCAGTAGAGGTAGTAGAGGCAAGCACGGTAGATTCATTTAAGATGCGTCTGTACAGATACATGAGTAGGTGGGGAGCAGAGGGATACAGATGCTTAGGAATTGGGCGACAGGTTTAAACAGTAGATTTGGATTGCCTCAGGCTTGGATGGCCGAAGGGCCTGTCTCTGGGTTGTAAATTTTCTTTGTTCTTTGTCCTTTCTGAAACTGTAATATTGTCCTAGACTAACAGTGCCACACCATCCCCTTTTTACCTTTTTCTCTGTGCTTACTGAGACCTCTATATCCTGGAATCTGCAACAACCATTCCTGTCCCTGATCTACCCATGTCTCTGAAATGGCCACAACATTGAAATCCCAGGTACCAACCCATGCTATAAGTTCCCCACCTTATTCTGGATGCTCCTGGCGTTGAAGTAGACACACTTCAAACCAACTTCTTGCCTGCCAGTGCCTTCTTGCAATCTTCGCTACTCTCATCCTCCCATATACTCGAACTACAATTTTGGTTTCTATTCCCCCTGCTGAATTAGTTTAAACCCATCCAAAGAGCATTAGCAAATATCCCCCCCAGAATCCTGGTACTCCTCTGGTTTAGGTGTAGACCATCCTGTTTGTAGAGGTCCCACCTACCCCAGAAAGAGCCCCAATTATCCAAGAATCCAAACCCCTCCCTCCTGCCCTATCCCTGTAGCCACGTGTTCAACTCCATTCTCTCCCTATTCCTTGATTCGCTAGCAAGTGGCATGGGCAACAAACCAGAGATAACAATTCTGTTTGTTCTGGCTCTAAGCTTCCACCCTAGCTCCCTGAATTCCTGCTTTAAGTCCCCACCTCTCTTCCTACTGATATCGTTGTTACCTATGTGGACCACAACGTGGGGCTGCTTCCTATCCCCCTCAAGGATCCCAAAAACAGGATCAGAGACATCATGGATCCTGGCACCTGGGAGGCAACACACCAACTGTGAGTCTCTCTCGTTCACATAGAATCTCCTGTCTGTACCCCTAAGTATGGAGTCCCCAGTGACGAATGCTCTGCTCCTCACCGCCCCCCCCCACCCCCCCACTTCTGAGCAACAGGGACAGACTCTGTGCCAGAAACTTGTGTCCCACTGCTTACCCCTGGTAAGTCATCCCCTCTAACAGTATCCGAAAATGGTATACTTGTTGTTGAGGGAAATGTCCGCAGGGGATCCCCTCACTACCTGCCGGTTCCCTTTCCATCCCCTGACAGTAACCCATCTGCCTTTTTCTTGTACCTGAGGTGTGACTACCTCCCTGTAACTCCTCTCAATAACCCCCTCTGCCTCCTGAATGATCCGAAGTTCATCCAGCTCCAGTTCCCTAACGCGGTTTTCGAGGAGCTGGAGTTGGGTGCACTTCCCACAGATGTAGTCAGCAGGGACACTAGTGGTGACCCTTGCCTCCCACATTCTGCAAGAGGAACATTCAACTGCCCTAACCTCCATTCCCACTATTCGAAATTCCCAACAAGACTACGGAAAAAACTAAAACAAAAAGAAACAAATTACCTTACCAATTGGCGCGCAGAACCTGTTTTTGGTTGGAGGAGGAGGATGGGTGGGAGAAACTACCCGAGTAGTATTTCAGGTAAAACAACCACCCAAGTATAAAGCCTCTCTGACCCAGCAATCCCATGTCTGCTCCTGCTCACTGTGCGCTCTGCCTATACGTGAGATAAACCTTTATATCTTTTAAAATGTTACCTTCCCACCAGGCCTCTGGTCCTCGCTGTCACTCCTCCCACTCCAACTGCTGCCAAAAAAGTATGAAGCATGCTGAACTCCTGAAATAAGCTTTTATATCCTTTAAAATTTACCTTCCTGTCGGGCCTCTGGTCCTCGCTGTCACTCCTCCCACTCCAACTGCCACCAAAAAAAGAATGAAGCTGATGTATTCGGGCTGTGGCTCCTTTCGTTTCAGGCATAAGCCTCTTGTTCCACAGGATAGACTGCCCAGGCCATAATACAGCAGGCATAGGCAGCTGACTGGAGTAGAAGGCCATTTTTAAAAGTTAGCATGAACAAAGGAAGGAAGCAAATGGGGGACATAAATCACAGGGTGCCCTGGGCCTAGCTGGGAACCACCCACCATTCCAAGGTGCCAAACCCCTCTTCCTCGAGTGGCACTTGCTCAACAGAACCTGCTTCCCCCCACTCCCCTCTCTCCTATTTGCTCTTAAAAAGACTTATACCCGAAAGGTTGGACTCTCCTGCTCCTCGGATGCTGCTTGACCCGCTGTGTTTTTCCAGCACCACACTTTTCGACTCTGATCTGCAGCATCTGCAGTCCGCACTTTCTCTTCAGCACAATTAATGATTATTGAACTTAAGAACTCGGAGCAGGAATAGGCAATTCATCTCCCCCCCCCCCCCCCCACTGACCCAAAATCGGGCCTGATCCACCATTCAGTAGGATCATGGCTGATCTGACACCCCTCATGCCCACTTTCCTGCCCTTTCCCCAGAATCCTCGATTCCCCAACTGTTCAGAATTCTATCAATCTCAATTTTCGATATAAATTGGGTGAAAAACCATTACACCCAAAACACCTGGTATTTCCATGTTGCAATAAATGTTACTGTATATTTCATGAAAAAGACAAGGGGGCAGTGGGCCCCAGGTTCAGAGGGTATCCTGAATATCCTCAGAGACTGAGGTGGAGACTCTCCTCTTGGTTAACTGAAGAAGAGCCATGGTTTTCATTGACACCGTCACCTCCTTTGGGATATATCTGCCGTATGTGTGACCATTGACTCTCCTCTGCACCTGTCTGTACTCCTGGGTTAGAAACCTGTTTGGGTTGGGAGCTGGGATCATTCTTTTCTCTACCATTTGTCAGGGGAGTCGTACTTTCAGTATCCGACGTTTCGTCCCTTTGGAGATTTGAACAGGGTTTCACCTCCTCATCTGTTCTTTGGACTGATCCAAGATGCGAGATCACAGATGGCAAAATTGCAACAGAACATTCACCACAGATATACTAATAGGTCACCTTGGAATAAAACACAACGTAAATTTGTTGTGTCTACTGTGGAATGTATAATCCATACTTGCTTTGATTTGACTGTCAAAGGTACAGACATAGAATGAAATCTTGCTTTTCAATGTTTCTGGTGAGGTCATTTGTTGACTACTATTCTCTCGTTTGGGGATCCCAATAAATCATTGATTGGTCTGGACGGAGTCCTGGATGGAAGGCGAGATTGAGGTTCCATAGCTGGAGACAGCTATGGGTGGGTAAGGTAGCAGGTGATGACTGTTAATGAGAAAATGGTCCATTGTTCGTGTAAAGGTTTGTAGGTCGGGTGTTGGTTGCAGTTGTTGTCAGTATGTTTGCCGAGCTGGGAATTTGGTTTGCCGATGTTTCGTCCCCTCAGTGCTGTGGAGCCTCCTGTGAAGCTGTACTGTGTGGGTGGAAATTTATTTGGTTTCATTCCCACTGCTTCCAATTGTGCGTTGCAGTGGCCAGTTTATTGGGTCTATGTTGACAGAGCATGGATGAGCACCAAACTTCTCGGAATTCTCAGACTGTCCTCTGTTTGGCTTGTCCTATTATTGTTGTGTTGTCCCCGTCAATCTAACAGCTAGACTCCTCCGACCACTCGGATTTATGACAGCACATAAACCGACAGCCATGCTCAGACAACAACTCACCAGAACAACAGATCCAATACTCATCATGTGCAGGACAAACGTGGTGTACAAGAGACTGCACAAAACACTATGAAGGGCAATCCGCATTCATGAACATCAACTAGCCACTAAACACCATGACCAGCTGGCCCTAGTATCTCTACACACAGACGGCAAGGACCACAAATTCGACTGGGACAACACAACAATAATAGGACAAGCCGAACAGAGGACAGCCCGAGAATTCCTAGAAGCTTGGCACTCTTCTATCAATAAACACGTTGACTGAGACCCAATATACCGCCCACTACACAAACAATCGGAACCAGCAACCAGAAACAGTGGGAACAAAACCAAGTAAATTCCAACCAACACAGTGCTCCAACGCCTCGCAGGAGGCTCCACAGCACTGAGGATGTGGACCGAGAAAAGGGGATGAAGCACCTGGAAACCACATTCCCAGCTCGGCGAACATACCCACAACAACTGCAAAATGGACCAGGGTTTCTTAAAGAGAACAGTCCCTTCGAAATGCAGGAAGAAGAAGAGACGGGTGGGTTTTGATTAAGGAACAAGGAAGTGGAAGCAATGGTGTTGAAGTGAAGGCATTAAAGCAAGTAGAAACAGGGAACCGAAACGTGAAGAACAGAATAGCATTCCGACACAATCGGATGTTTGTAATGTAATCGAAACAGCTGTAAGCTGTAAGCTCAGTGCTAATAGGACAAAGCCACAAGTGCCAAGTGTTCGAACTAAACACATGTTTCTAATATTGAGAAGAGGTCACCCTGAAGCCACTACCTGTGTTTGCTATTCCTGATGAAGGGCTTTTACCCGAAATGTTGATTTTCCTGCTCCTCAGATGCTGCCTGACCTGCTGTGCTTTTCCAGCATCACTCTGATCTAAGCTCTGGTTTCCAGCATCTGCAGTCCTCACTTTGCCTAGCTGTAAGCATCAGCCTACAATACGTTGTTCACGTGTTCCCAGAGATGAAGATGAGGAAGTCGAAGAAATGAAGCGAGGAGGCTTCACATGAAGGAGGGAGGCCAGTCGGAATTTGAAGCAAGGTTGAGGAAATTTGCCAGCTTGGGCCAAGATTGGAGTGGCACCAACTTACAGGGGATGCAGTGTTGTTTTAATATGACCTTGTGGTAAATCTCACTCTCAGAAAACATCCCCTTCACTCATTTATGGTCATGTTAAAATGAATTTGCTCCATTATGGCCAACTGTGGCTAAAAGGGAAGTGTTGTAAATGAACTCACATTCACTGGTTGGGATACTTAGCATTGAGTTTGACTGCAGTCATTAAGCTCTTATCTAATGAGGAGAAAATATAACAATTCATCCATCTGAGATTTAAATTCATATCACAGAGAAACACTAATCCCTCCACATCTCTACACGAGAGCTCCCATCAGTAGCTGGCCAATACATTATAGAGGATGCTGGTATGATGCTGGCAAATATTTGGAACAATGTGTGCCAATACAGCAATGCTATATTGCCACTCAAACCTCTTGATTAGAAGTTGATGATCTGTGATCTCAATATTTCAGGCACGTCGCATTTCAAGCCTTTTATCAGTTAAACTGCAACTCATGTCAACATCCTTCATCAGGTAGAAATTCACTCCAATTTGGCATAGGCTGTGTAGACCCTATTCACTGAAAGCTCAGTGCTAATAGGACAAAGCCACCAGTGCCAAATGGTCTAACTAAACACATGTTTCTAATATTGAGAAGAGGTCACCCTGCAGCCCCCACCTGTGTTTGGTATTTTAAGGCAGACCCACAGAATTTTAGAAAGCTAGATGAAAGATTTCTGCTCCACATACACAGACACCAAGGTCAGGAAAACCATAGGCAGGAAATGGAGTGGAGAGCTGATCAGCTGTGGCATTTTACAATCTATAAGGAAGCCATTTGGACTGTCACGCTCACTCTAAGATAACTGTCCATTTAATTCCATGCCCTTTTGGTGATTTGTTACAATTCACTCAAGTTGCTGGAGAAACCGGCATTAGCTTTGGAGAGAAAACAGGGTTAATACTTTGACCTTTCTTTACAACTGAAGAAATAGCAGCTAGGAAAGGGTTGTATGGAAAAGATGGTAGGAGTTCCAGCTTACATCCCCAACACATGACTGACAAAGAATCTCTCCTGCTTCAATCTTCTGCTGCAGAGTACAATTGTTCTGTGTTTGATGATTTGAGTCTGCTTACTGGTTGTGCTCACTGTGCTTGATTAATTAAGCCTGAGTGTGGACTCAGAAATAAAGCTATGGACATTGCTGGCAACAAAGAATTGGAAACATGGAGCAGACACTTTAAAGCTCTGTGTATAAAACCAATTACACTCAGAAGGTAATGCCAATCTCCGCAAAGATCAGAGGATGTAAAACATGACTTCCCTTGAGTAAAAACTGAAAGAACCGAAATTCTGGAAGAGCTCAGCAGGTCTCGTAGCATCTGTGGAGAGAAATCAGAGTTAACATTTTGAGCCATCTGGACTCAATATCGAGTCCAACAATTTCACGGCTTGGCGCATCTTCTCACCCCAACCTCTAAGCATCGGGTCTTGTTGTCACATGGTCTGCTGTCACACACAACCCATCATTCGCCACTTACAGTCCCCATTATCAGCTATTCATTCTGCTAGGCTGTCTGTCCAACTGTTCTTCTCTCACTTTGGGCTTTATCTCCACCTATAGTTTATTCCTTACCCCCTTTCCCCACCCTATCTTCTGCATACTAACCGACATCTTTCTAGCTACCACCCCGTTCTCAAGAAGAGTCACTGGACTCATGTCGCATGGTGGCTCAGTGGTTAGCATTGGTGCCTCACAGTGCCTGGGACCTGGGTTGGATTCCAGCCTTGGACAACTCTCTGTGTGGAGTTTGCACGTTCTCCCCGTGTCTGCGTGGGTTTCCTCCCACAGTTCGAAGATGTGTAGGTTAGGGTGGACTGACCATGCTAAATTGCCCAGAGTGTCCAGGGACGTGTAGGTTGGGTGGATTAGCTGTGGGGAAATGCAGTATTACAGGGAAGAGGTGGGTTTGAGTGGGGTTGCTGTTCAGAGGGTCAAAGTGGGCCAAATGGCCTGTTTCCACGCTGTAGGAATTCTATGACCCAAAACGTTAACTCTAATTTCTCTTCAGACCTGCTGAGCTTTTCCAGCAATTTCTGTTTTTGTTCCTGCCTTTCACTGATGTGTGGTGGATGGTTTTGCAAATCGATAATGTTTACTCTTGTCATAGAGTCATAGAGATATACAGCATAGAAACAGACCCTTCAGACCAACCTGTCCATGCCAACCCAATCTAGTCCCACCTGCCATCACCCAGCCCACATCCCTCCAAACCCTTCCTATTCATATACCCATCCAAATGCCATTTAAATGTTGCAATTGTAACAGCCTCCAGCTCATCTTCTGGCAGCTCTTTACCCTCTTGACATTTTCTCCTTTTTTAAGTATTTGCCTGATTTTCCTTTAAAAGTTATCATAGACTCTGCTTTCACCACCGTTCCATGGCACAACATTCCATATCCTATCAATCTTTTGCATTAAAAAAAATGCCCAGTCTCTCCATTTCCTTTTTGTGTCATTGTGTTCAGGGATGTGCAGGTTAGGTGGATTGGCCATGTTAAATTGCTCATTGTGTTCAGGGATGTGCAGGTTAGGTGGATTGGCCGTGCTAAATTGCTCATTGTGTTCAGGGATGTGCAGGTTAGGTGGATTGGCCATGCTAAGTTGCCCATTGTGTTCAGGGATGTGCAGGTTAGGTGGATTGGCCATGCTAAATTGCCCATTGTGTTCAGGGATGTGCAGGTTAGGTAGCCCTATTCCCACCTATTGTTTACTCCTTACCATCTCTTCACACTTTATCTTCTGCATAAAAAGCAACCTTCTCCTAGCTATCACCAGTTCTGAGGAAAGGTCACTGCACCCGAACCGTTAACTCTAATCTCTCTGTACAGACTTGCTGAGCTTTTCCAGCAATTTCTGTTTTTGTTTCTGATTTCCAGCATCTGTCTGGATTCTATGAGGTCTGACTGGCCTTATGTTGCATTCTATAGAATTCAGATGGAAGCTTGACAATGTCTGAAATGTAAGTAAGAACAGGAATATCTAATTATGTTTCTCCAGAAGAGGCTACAGTTTCCAATTCCCTTTGTGTGGAACCTTCATCACAGAAGATGAGACAGTCCATCAAACCTTGTGTTATCAAAACAAAACATAATTACTGCGGAGTTGGCAGTGGCATATTAAACAAGCTCCATCTTTCATCACACAGATAAAATAATCTATGGCAACGTGCTGTTCTGTGGTTACTCTGCATACACAGTTGCTTGTGTATTCAAACAGTACTTGTTATTTAAGAATGAGAAAATCCATTTTTTTGGTTTATTTTGATAGTTCTTGGGGTTGCTGATTGGTTTCACTCTGAGTGCACAGATATTTGAGTGGCCAGACAAGACAGACCTGCAGTTTTTTATTCAATGCCCCAGTGTTGTGATAATCTCCAAAATATGCAGTTTAAATGTCCTGGTTTTCACCTTTTTTCTGGTTGTCAATTAAAAACTGGGCTTGGCGGATGAAAGTCTGTGTGAATTGTTGCTCTTCTCCCTGTAAACATCCATCACATCACATCCCATCACATTGCATTGTAGTGAATTCACATCCCTCCCTGTAAGACTATAAGCAGAAATGATGCCATTCAGCCCATTGAGCCTGCTCCACTATTCAATCATAGCTGAAAAGTTTCTCAACGCCATTCTCCCGCTTTCTCCCTGTAACCCTTGGTCCCCTTGACAATCAAGAACTTATCTATCTCCATCTTAAGTACACTCAACAACCTGGACTTCACACCCTTCTGTGGCAGTGAATTCCATACATTCACCACTCTCTGGCTGAAGAAGTTTCTCCTAATTTCCATTTTAAAAGGGTATTCCCTTTACTCTAAGGCTGTGCCTTCAGGTTCTAATCTCTCCTATTAATAGAAACATCTTTCCAACATCCACTCTGTCCAGAACATTCAGTGTTCTGTCTGGTTCAGTTAGATCCGCTCTCCCCCCCAATTCCTTCTGAACTCCATCTAGTGTAAACCCAGAGTCCTCAAACGTTCTCATATGTTAAACTTTTTTTTCCTGGGACCATTCTTGTAAACCTCCTCTGAACATGTTCCAGGGCCAGTACATCCCTGCTCAGACATGGCCCCTTTTCATCTCTAAGGGAATTGTCACAACTTCATTTGAAATCAAGGGCTCCATTGATTATGGCTTCTTTTAAATGATCCATAGAACAGGGTTGTCAACTCTGGCTGTACATATTCCAGAGCAAATCCTTCCCATGATCTCCCAGCTGCCCCTGTCCCTTGGTCAACCAACATGGCAATCATCACGGAACCCTGGTTTTCCAAGGCGTTTCAATGGATCCCCATGTTGATCATTTGGGAATCTGGTCACCCTCATTAATAGCTGAGTGACAGTGCAGCCATTGGGTGGCCTGTGGTTTGTAACTGCCAGGCGTAGGAACTTTCACAAAGAAAGCTGATGGAGTGGGACCAACAGTTACTTCGTCCCGAGGTGGTCTCAAAACACCAACCTTTCGGTTAACAGTCAAACACGCTAACCAATTGCACCACAGAGGCTGGCATAAGGGTCCTGAAGAAGGGTTACACTCGAAATGTCGACTTCTCCACCTCCTGATGCTGCCTGGCCTGCTGTGTTCTTCCAGCCTCTTGCCTGTCTACTTTAGATTCCAGCAGCTGCAGTGTTTTTGTCTTTGTAGGAACTTTCATGGCTGTTGTGAGCACTGGCCTCTGGTGAGAAGCCATTTCCAAGCTCAATTCTCCCAATCGTCCAATCCTCCAAAAATGCATCCAAATATAGACCTCAATGAATAGGCTGTTAATTAGGGGCATATGCTACATGAAGCTGTGTGTTCCTGTCAGCTCCACGAACCATCTCTGGGAAAATGGAGGATGTTCACCTTCCTTTCAGCTCCCAGTGAGGCTGACAGTACAGCTTGATTCAAAAATGCTGAGGACCGTTCTCCATGCTAATAACTCCTAAAAAACCGAGTTTATTGAATTCAATTTCACAATTTGCCATGATGGGATTTCAACTTCATAACCTCTTGCTTTACCAGTCAGTAGCTCACAGCGTTCAGATCCATTTCACGATCTCTCTGGGTGGCAGTCACAACAGTGTTTGCTGCAGGTTTACTTTCTCCCCAGTTCTCTCAGAGGGTGGTCAGCCTATGGAATTCTTTACCACAGAGGGATGTCGAGATTGTATTGTTAAGATTATTCAAGGCTGAGGCAAACAGACTTTTAATCAGTACGGCAAACTAGGGTTATGGAGAAAAGGCAGACAAATGGAGTTGATGATCTCATTGAATGGCGGAGCAGACTCAATGGGCTGAATGGCCTCCTTCTGTTCCTGTATCCAGAACTGGATATTGACCATCAGTATACAGCTGTCAGTGATTCGATTTTGTAAACAGGAAATCCACAGGATGTAAGAAGTCATTACCTTCTCTCCTTTGTTTCCATGCCCCAGGGTCTACAGCCTAAAAGTAAAGGGGGAATGGAGATAAGGAGAAACCTCTTCAGCCAGAGAGTGGTGAATCTATGGAATTCATTGCCACAGAAGGCTGTGGAGGCCAGGACATGGGGTATATTTAAAAAGAGATAGATAAGTTCTTGATTGACAAGGGAGGGGGTCAAAGGTTGCAGAAAAAAGCAGGAAAATGGGGTTGAAAAAACGGTCAGCCATGATTAAATGGCAGAGCAGACTTGATGGGCCGAATGGCTTGATTTCTGCTCCTGTGCCTTATGGTCTTATACCCTTGATCATCAAGGGTGATTTTCCCCTTATATTTTTTTTAAATCAATCACCTCTGCAGAAACTTGTCTGTGCTTTTTGTTGTGTGAGATATACTTGTAGTGTTGTCAACCAGTGTTTGCCACTTTCTTTAAGAATAAGTTTTCTTTGCAATGTATGGATTACTCTGACTTCATTAAAGAAGCCTGGTTTATTTATTTGTGATTCTGGGTAGCAGTACAAAAGAGAAACAAATTGCCATTTTGGTAATTAAATCAACAGGTTTATACTAATGGCCTAACTGGTTTAGTACTGGGGATTGATTGTCAGTTCATTCTTTCTACGGCCACGCTCTCTCTCATAATCCGTCGAAAGTATTTAAGTATACCACTGATAGTAACATTGGGACATTTCAGCAAGGAGAATGTGAGGACTCCAAATACTGGAGACCAGGGTCGAGAGTGTGGTGCTAGAAAAGCGCAGCAGGTCAGGCAGCATCTAAGGAGCAGGAGAACCAACGTATCTTGTCCAGTGAGTTCTACAATCGTAGAACCTCCACAGTGTGGAAGCAGGCCATTCAGCCCACACTGACCCTCTGAAAAGCATCCTACCCCTGTAACCTTGCATCGCCCATGGTTAACCCACCTAGCCTGCACATCCCTGGATACTATGGGCAATGTAGCATGGCCAATCCACCCTAACCTGCACATTGTTGGACTGAGAGAGGAAACTGGAGCACCTAAAGGAAACTCACGCAGACACGGGGTAAGTGTGCAAACTCCACACAGACAGTCGCCCGAGGATGGGATCGAAACCCAAAACCCTGGAGTTGTGAGGTAGCAGTGCTAACCATAGAGCCACCGTGCCATGGTCACTGGGCCCAAACTGTTAACTGTGCTTTCTCTCCACGGATGCTGCCAGGACCTGCTGAGTTTCTCCAGAAAAGACTGAGAATGTTTTGAAGCCAGTAACGTGTTGGATTTTTTTTTCTGTTGAGAATTTTGTATAAATGAATCTTGCCTGCTCTACCTGTTTTACAACGAGAGAAAGGAAGTCAGAGACTCCCAGTGAGAACGTGAGAGAGATGTAAAAGTGTGGATGTTTCACCTGCATGTTTGTTGTAAAAAGATTTTGATTTGAACCATTTCTAACTCTACGAGTGCAACATCTGTACCACAGCACTGTTCGCCCTCCAACTCCTTGCTATTCCTCTCTGAACTCTAAACCCTACCTGCCGTCACAATGACCCGCAGCCAAGCAGCAGGAACCCTTGCTACTCCTGACCCGAGACTTCTTCAGCAGCATTGTCTATCTGACAGAGAATCGAACCGTTCAGGCAGGCTGGTTTCCGGGTGAAGAACCTTTTCAAATAAAAAAGAACAAAAGAATATTTTTGAGTTACAACTGCAGGCTGGCCTTTCTCCCCTTCCCGTACCATCCCAATCCAACTTCAGTATCTCAAACCAATAAATCGCTGCACACTGTCTCAGATACTGAACAGATCCTGGTACTGATAATATCACCACATTACTGGCATTGAAACGTTCCTCTGTTTCCAAAATCAGATCCTGCAGAGATAACTTTGTTTATAAATACCAACCCTGATACAATCAAGTGTTAAGTTTCCTGATGGTTAGTCCAAGTTGTGCTTATTCTGCTTCTCATATACCATCCTTATTCTTGCCAATGAGCAGTTGTTGATATTGGTAACTTCCAATAATACACATATTAATTATAAATTTTTTTGCATCAATAGCTCTTCACAGCTAATTGTTAAAGTGACGTCTGTAGTCATAATGTACCTTTTTAACTATGTTCCCATCTGTATATAGATATGAGCTATTAAATTTGTGCATGAACCAACCTTAGTGCTTAAACTGCACACTTAGCAATAAGGAACAGTTCTGGAAAGCATCGTGAAATTCACGTTATTTGACCGAGTTGAGAAATGATACCCTCATTATCAGTTCTGATGATTCAGATAAAAAGAATTTCTGACTTAAAAGGTGACTGACAGAATTTGTTTTCTTTCCCTCCCATTATTAGCAGAAAAGGAATGTAATAGTGTCAAAGGTTTAAGGCTGTCAAGGGAACCATTACATTTGTCTGAAAGGCTGACAGCTTCGAGAGAACAGACAAAAAAAAAACCCTGCAGATGCTGGAATCCAAAATTGACAGGCAGGAGGCTGGAAGAGCACAGCAAGTCAGGCAGCATCAGGAGGTGGAGAAGTCGACGTTTCGAGTGTGACCCTCCTGAAGAAGGGTTAGACCCGGAGCTTCTAGAGAAAACAGTGACTTAGAGAAGGAAACATGTTCGACGATCTTACAAACCATCTGCTTACTGTTAGTCTTCACAAAACCAAGATCACAAGATGCAATCCATGTGACTGTGAATAACAGCTAATACCAGGCATAAACAAATGCATTTAAAACACTAAACAGTGACAGTATGATAGAAATAAATTGAAGTAGTGTTTTTCCCTGTTATGTGTATGGTTGTGTTACCCAAATAGTCAAATGCCTTGTGCAGAATAGATGCACATTACCAAAGAACCATGACTCCCCAGTTTATGTTGGAGTAGTTGATGGAGGAAACAATTAGCCCCAATATCTGAGCTAGGGACCTGCAGGTGGAAAAATATTAGCATCCGTTTCTACTTCCGACTAAAAACTAAGGTAAAGTCACTATCATCTTACCAAACCGTAGGTCTCTCTCTTACTAGAGAGAGACAACTGGTGGTAGTTTAACCTGAGGGTCACCACACTGCAGGTGAGGGGAGAGGTTGGGAAGGAGAGTTATTCCTGGTAACATCAGCCAATGCGGGGATTGAACCCACACCGTTGGTGTCACAAGTCAGCTATCTGACCTAAACTGATGGCCTCATGCTAGACTATTAATCGAATGACTCCAAGTAATGTTCTGAGCGATTTGGGTTTGAATCCTGCTGGGGCAGGTGGTGGAGTTTGAATTTGAATTCAATTTTTTTTAAATGTGGAATTAAGAGTGACTATTGTCAGGGACAAGCCCATCCAATTCAATAATGCCCTAGCTTCAGGGAAGGAAATCTGCCATCCCTATCTGGTCTGGCATCCATGTGAATCCAGCAGTGTGGTTGACTCTTAACTGCCCTCTGGGCAATTAGGGATGGACAATTATGTTGGCCAAGCCAGTAACGTCCACATCCCCTCAATGAATAATAAAAAAACAAAAACAAGAGATGGGAGCACAAAGACCAACATGGAACACGCGGGGACAAATGATCTGTTTGTGCAGCGTAATTTTATATGTAACTCTGTGTAAATATTAGTCGGATGTGGCAAAGGGGAATGTATTCCAATACAATTCAACTCCTCTAATAACACCTGCTGAGCCTTTCTTCTGGTTCGATGAAGAGGTATTCAGATGAAAGGTGGTTGACAGGAGAGATGACTCCCCTCTTCATGTGTAAAGAATTAGCCTTTGTCTCGTGGTTAAAATGATGTAATGTATCGCACAGCACCTGGAGGTGGACACAGGCAGAGCAACATCACTAAGAAAAGGCGCCTCTTTCTCTCAGATGTCAAGCCAAACTTTCCAATGAACCTGGAGGCCGGGTTAAAAAAAAAGCTGCTCTGAACATCGAAAGGGCACATGCACTTTCACTGCCTGGCCTGCCCTGTTTTCCTTTCAAGTCTGCAGTGACCCATCTTAAGAGGCTGGACACATGTTCCATATAATGGGCAGCTTGCGACTTTACCATGATAACGTTTAAAATTGGCCCAGGTTGATACATTCTTCAGGAGTACCGGTAGGAATTAAGAAGAATCTAATCAGGAAATGTTGCCGTGCAGATTTAATGGGCAAGTGTTTTGATTCACTTCAAATAACAAATATGTCGGAGTGAGGCTTCAAATAGATAACATGCTCAGGCAGTCTTCTAAATCAAAGACCGATACGTTATCCTGATAGGCCCCTCAGCTTAGCAAAACTAACGAGGTAACACTGCAGCTCTTTGATTGAAAAATCTGCAGCATCAGTGTAAGCAAACAACCAGCACCATGACGGAAGTTTGGACATCATGTTCAAACACGGTAGGGACTGTGTAATTGAGGGGATAGATACCGTTGTCTGCAGCTGTGAGACAGACAGTTGTCTGCAGATGTGCTGCCCTGCCTGGTGTTGGGATTACAGACCAGGGCTGGAGAGGAACTTGGAGAGGCAGAGGACTGATCCTAGTGTCATTGTTCATGTTGGCGCCAATGGTATCGATAAGACTGGAATGGATTTTAAAAGTTAAGAGTCCAGTTCAAAAACAGAACCTCCAAAGGTTAAAAAAAAACCTGAAAGAACTGCAGGTGCAGACTCAATGGTTGAATGGCCTACTCCTGCTCCTCTGTCCTGTGGACTATCTCTCAGTTTGTAAGTAACACAAGATTGCAGACGTCAGTGCAGTCTTCCAAGTTGTGCAGCTTTTACACCTGTTTCCTTTTGTTCCAACTTACATATTTCCATAAGTAAGTGAAAAATGTATAATTCATAATGGCACGAGCTAAATGCTTGCATTAGCTTAGAGATTGACCTTAGTCCCACAGTTCACAGACATATTCCAAAGTTTCATCGCTGCTCGCTGATCACCTCTCAGCTTGGACTACACAATGCCTGCACCATCATCCTATCTGCCACACTGCCTTACTTGGGTAATGTTGGGGATGGGGGAAAGGTTATCATTTTTGCTAAAGTCAGATGTCACACGACACCAAGTCACCACTTGACGAAGGAGCAGCGCTCTGAAAGCTTCTGATTTCATTGGACTAGAATTTGGTGTCATGTGGCTTCTGACTTTGTCCACCCCAGTCCAACACCGGCACTTTCACCTCATTACTCCTACCATATGTACAATCTCTTACTATGTGTGCACCTAATGTAGGGTGGAAGTGGAGGTGTGCAGACTGCGAGTTGGAGAAAGGTGGTGAGATGGTTGAGTGAGTTGGCATTGCAGAGGGCATTCAGGGTTTGTAGTCTGGGAGTTGAGATGATGTGAGTGAGAGCTTTTGAAGAAAGCTGCTGATTGCAATAGTGAAAGTGGTAGATCACAATGGCTCAGTGGTTAGCACTGCTACCTCACAGCGCCAGGGACCCGGGTTCGATTCCTGCTTCGGGCAACTGTCTGTGTGGAGTTTGCACATTCTCCCTGTGTCTGCGTGGGTTTCCTCCGGGTGCTCTGGTTTCCTCCCATCGTCCAAAGATGTGCAGGTTAGGTGAATTGGCCATACTAAATTGCCCGTAGTGTTAGGTGCATTAGTCAGGGGTAACGTAGGGGAATAGGTCTGGGTGGGTTGCTCTTCGGAGGGTCAGTGTGAGCTAGTTGTGCCGAGCGGTCTGTTTCCACACTGTAGGGAATCTAATCTAATCTGGGTGAAGTGACAGCGATACAGTGATTATGAGAGAGCAGAGTGAAGAGTGTGACACTTGCCTCTGCTGAGGTTCACTTCCCTCCTTCCTGCCCTGCTGGACATTTTTCTGGACAATGAGACGAGTGTCACCTTTAGAACAGGCTGGCAGGGTCTGGAGCTGTAGCCTGCTTTGCGGTCCGGAGTGAAGAGGGTGGTTATGATCTCCACAAGGCCTCCTCCAGCTCCCTATTGGCTAACTTCCCTTTCTCAGCATTTAGATCTGTGTAGCAGTGAAATGTGAATTGGACTTCCTGGGGGCTGGCAGTGTTTGACCTGGGACACAGCTGGGCTTTGGCTACGCCAACCTTGGCACACAAATCCTGGAAGTGGTGAGCAACCTCTGCCCTCTGGTGAGTGCCCAGTACGCCGAGTGCCCACCCATAGCGATGTGGAGCATATGTAATGAGGTGAGCAGCAAACAATTGTGCGAGGTAACTCGCTGGAACTTAGGGAGAGAAAACGCAACCCCCCGCCCCTCCAAAAGTGACACTTAGCCCATCTTTGGCAAAAGTCAGCCCAATGACTAATACCTAGGAAATAATTCTGGAATGAAAAGAAAGAAGCATATCAGATGAACTGAAAACCATTTAAAGGTTAATATTCTTTAGAATGATGCCGGTGGAAGGAGTGAATTATTTCTTCATCCTTTCATCTTGTGGAAGTTGATAGCTCTGGTCAGCGGACAACAGACAGAGTTGATTGTTTAACTAACTGTATCTACATTGCCTGTGGCTACATATAATTTGGTGACATTAAGCAGCCCTCTGAGTTGTTGCAAACTGACTTAAAAGGGAGAGAGCAAGTTAACTGCGACCACTCGTAATTAAATATGTCTTAAAAGATTCTCAAACTTTCATTTTAAGCCTGGATGAGTGGAAGTCTTCTTAAAATCACGTAATAGATAAAATTACTTCCAGGCTTCTCAAATGCACTGTCTTTTCACTTTATTAATTATCAGCATGTCTCACCCATGAGTGTAAGCTAATAAATAAGAAATGAGCAGTTCCTGCATTAAAGGGGTGCTCAGACAACTGCAATAAACAGCATTGAGAGTTTAGCTGACCCTCAAATTCTTGAGAATGTTCCCACTGCCTCAGGTTTCTAAAATGAATTGTTTGAAGCATCATTCAAACTCACTGACTGTTGTGGAAAAGATTGTTTAGGTCAAGCTACGCTCTGGGAGCTTGTACTTGCTTATAATCCACCTATGTATCTATCAAGATCAATCCATTCACTGTTGCTGTAACCAAACTAGTGAACTGGAATTAATAAGTGTTCAACTGAAGTTACAAAGGCATAAATTAATCCAAAATCAAATCGAAAAAAGCACATAGTTGAATCAATCTCGGATTGATCTAAATTCTGTGAAATCACATAGAGTCAGAGAGTCATTGAGCTGCACAGCACAGAAACAGACCCTTCGGTCCAACCTGTCCATACCGATATCCTAAATTAATCTAGTCCCAATTATCAACATTTGGCCCATATCCCTCTAAACCCTCCCTATTCATACACCCGTCCAGTTGCCTTTTAAATGTTGTAATTGTACTATCCTCCATCACTTACTCTAGCAGCTCATTCCATACACACACCACCCTCTGCGTGAAATGTTGCTCCTTAGGTCCCTTTTAAATCTTTCTCCCCTCACTTTAAACCTATGTCGTCTAGTTTTGGACTCCCACCCATTCTAGGGAAAATGTTTTGGCTATTCACCCTATCCATGCCCCTCATGATTTTATAAACCTCTATAAGGTCACCCCTCAGCCTCCGACACTACAGGGAGAACAGCCCCAGACTATTCAACCTCTCTGTAGAGCTCAAACCCTCCAATCCCAAAAAACCCTTGCAAATCTTTTCTGATCCCTTTCAAGTTTAACAACATCTTGTCAACAAGATTTTGACAAGTAAAACATCATTATGCACAGCAAACACAAAATAGGTTAGAAACATGCATTTGTCAATGAACAGGCACTACAAATCCTTTATAAGCATTATATATACCACCCAGAGTGAAAATTAACGGAGTCAGCAGCAATTTACATTTCTGCGGCACTTTTAACATATTGAAATATCCCAAGGTGTTTCAGAGAAGCAACCAATCACAGAAGGGGGAAAGAGGTAAGTCTTAGGTTGTATCTAAAAAGCAACCTTAGGAAAAGATAATTGTGCACTGTTTTGGACCAGATAAATCCTCCTTAAAGTGTATCAGAGAGACAGCCTAGACCCTAACTTGTTATTTTATTTATGAGCAAGTTTAAGGTGCAGTGTTCCAGATGTGATTCGATTGATCCACCACGACTCTTTAAGCAAAAGATACTTTATTCTCACAACACAGTTAAAATACAAACAACAAAAAGAGTTGACATAACTTTAACTCTATTGAAATATTTAATGTTTAACTATTGAATAATTAATAAAAGTATATATTATTTAACAACTAATCATCAACTGTTCCAATATAGTAGCATTCCATAAACACACCCTTGGCAAAGGCAAATTCAGCCAAATAGATTTCCCTCACATGCCATCGCCTCCAGTCCAAGAGAAGGGAACACTGAAAGAACAGTTTAGCAGCACAGAGTGAACTCAAAGCCTTTTGCTGCAGCACACAGAAAGAACTCTTTCTATAAGTTCAACAGCTATCTCTGAACTCCAACTGAAAGCACAACTAAAATCATGGGTCTGTATCAGCCTGACTCCAAACACTAGTGTTTCTTTCATCTAATTTTAAAAATAAAATAATCAGGGAGCACAAAGCTGTTTGCCTGCTGGCTTCTGAAGCAGACATTCTGGCACCACTGTGGCAAGGCCTCACAGCAAGCTAAACAGCACAGAACAAATCTCTCTTAAAGGCACTGTACTACACTCGTTTTGGATTTAGACAGTAAAGAAGGAGGAGGCTTGCTGGTCAAAACCTCCTTGTAGATGGATGATGTCACTATTAGCTGCTCTGATTCATGGTCAGTGTGCAGATTCATGGGCATGTGTGACCAGTTCAAACCGGCTTTGGGAACCAAGGTAAATCAAGACAAATGTGAAGGCTTTGGGAACTGGGTCGACCAATTCCTTTATCCCTTTCACCGTCAGAGCAGGTTACTTGAAGGTGCTGGGCATAAGGTTCAGAGGGACCAGAGCTTGTGCAAAACATTGGGATGAGTGCATCACCAAGGTGAGGCAGAAACTGGGAGCACCACTCCCTCTCCGTTGCAAGTTACAACCTGGTCGTCAGGCGTGAGGTACTGTCAGTGTTGTTATACAGAGTGCAAGTCTGGCCTATCGCCAGGGCCAGTGCTGTTGCAGTCACTCAAACCAAAGTCCACTTCATCTGGAAGTCTAGGATGGACTAAGTCGGCAGGGGCACCATGTACAACACTCTGGAAAAGGTGGGAGGAACTACCCAACGCTGCCCTCACCCTGATAGCCACCTTTGTGTGCAGCTGCATCAAGCTGTATGTAGACCCTCGGTACGCAAATACCAAGTCTCACTACGTACTGAGGTTCTACCTATCCCCGGTGTTGCGAAGGGTGAGACTGGTCCTGTTACCACGGAACACTCCAAACAGTTGGACTGATCTGTATCACCTGTCCCCCGTGGAATAGTTTGCAGAAGAAAAACACCTTTGACAGCAAATACACTAGTCAGCACGTTGTGTCGTCGAGACCCTATGGGAAAAGGAGAGGGTGGATCCTGTCACATGGTCCCCTGAGCAGACTGTCAAAGAGTGCAGGGAGCCTCATCACGAGAACTTTCCAACAAACACCAAAACATCACTTGGCTGGTAGGAAGAAGGGCACTTCCTGTGAAATCCTTTATTCATGCCCGGACTCTCTACACCACCACCTGCTGCCCTCAAAGCAGCCGCTGGGGGGTGTAGAGACTGTCACACATCTCCTGCTGGAATGTGCCTTTGCGAAGGAAGTCTGGAGAAAGATGCAGTCTTTTTGTCGAGATTCGTCCCGAGCAGCTCCATGATGCAAGGCTCTGTGCTCTACGGTCTGTACCCTGGGAAACATACCGAGACAAATATTGACTACATCTGGAGGACCATCAACTTGGTGAAAGACGCTCTATGGTCTGCCCGAAACCTGTCGGCTTTCCATTGTAAAGAATTGACCTCGACTGAGTGTTGCAGACTGGCCCATTCTAAGGTCCAGGACTATGTGCTGAGGGATGCATTAAAGCCTTAGGGCAGCTACCACCAATACGCAGTGGAGATTGACCACTGACCAAGGTCTTTCTGCTGGAGCTTAAGGAGGGCCTGTTCAGTGTCAGACCCTCTTGTTACCTCAAAGCAACATAACTAGTTACATGCATAAATAGGAAATGCCTTTGCATTTTGCAACTGCAGCGAAATTTTGAGAAATGTCAAAACTCCAATGTTTTGTTTGTGTTTTTCTCTCTACAAAGACGGTACAGATGTGCTTTCATACCTTTGCATGTACTTACACATGACTTTTATGAATAAAGTATATTTTTTAAATTTAAAAAGTCAAAGGAAAATTCCTTCCATTGGCAACTTCCATTAAAACAAGTGATTGGTGAACTTTATCATTACAAAAGAACATTGATTGTGTCTCAATTCACTCAGAGTCTGGGGAGGTGGGTGCAAGTGCTCTCTAAATACTGAATTGTCTACTTATAGCTGCAATGAGAAGTAATTACTTCACTTTCAAGGCTTGTGAGTTTCAAGAGAGAAGGCCCTACATGTTCAGCCATTGAGTACATTCAAGACAGAGATCGCCAATGTTTTAGGACACTAAGGGTATCAGAGGTTTTGGGGATAAGGTGAGCAAGTGGAGTTGGTGCAGAAATAGTCCATACTTGCTCCCATTCCCTTCCACTCCTCCCAGCCACCAACCTCCCATTGACCAACCAGGTTGTACCCTCTACCTGTGTTCACCTATCCCCACTTCACCACCCTGGCCCCACCACTCCCTTTATCTGCAGTTCCTCCCAGACCCAACCCCAGTCCTGAAGAAGAGTCATGCCCAAAATGTTGACTTCTGCACGTCCTGATGCTGCCTGGCTTGTTGTGTTCTTTCAACCTGCTGCCTGTCTACTTTGGATTCCAGCATCTGCAGTTTTTTTAAGATCTCTAACCTAACTGTCATGTGTCATCAGTCGCTTTTGAATTGTTTCATTAAGTGACAAACAATCTATTCAACAATTGTGAAGAATTGTTCACAACCACTTAAACAGGGGAGAATTTAAACAGATGGAGGGTTGATTTTCAGACTGGAGGTCTGTGACCAGTGGTGCACCACAAGGATCAGCACTGGGTCCATTGCTTTTCATCATTTATATAAATAATTTGGATATAAACATAGGAGGTATGGTTAGTGAGTTTGCAGATGACACCAAAATTGGAGGTGTAATGGACAATGAAGAAGGTTACATCTGAGTACAACAGGATCCTGATCAGATGGGCCAATGGGTTGAGTTTAATTTAGATAAATGTGAGGTGCTGCATTTTGTAAAGGCAAATCAGGGCAGGATTTATACACTTAATGGTAAAGTCCTGGGGAGTGTTGCTGAACAAAGAGACATTGGAGTACAGGTTCATAGCTCCTTGAAAGTGGAGTCACAGATAGATAGGATAGTAAAGAAGGCGTTTGGTATGCTTTCCCTTATTGGTCAGAGTATTGAGTGTTGGAGTTGGGAGGTCATGTTGTGGCTGTACAGGATATTGGTTAGGCCACTTTTGGAATTTTGCGTGCAATTCTGGTCACCCTGCTATAGGAAGGATGTTGCCAAACTTGAAAGGGTTTAGAAAAGATTTAGAGGGATATTGCCAGGGTTGAAGGATTTAAGCTACAGGGAGAGGCTGAACAGGCTGGGGCTGTTTTCCCTGATACCTCGAAGGCTGAGGGGTGACCTTATCGAGGTTTATAAAATCATGAGGGGCATGGATAGGGTAAATAGACAAGATCTTTTCCCCAGGATAGGTGAGTTGAAAACTAGAGGGGATAGGTTTGAGGTAAGAGCGGAAAGATTTAAAAGGGACCTGAGGGGCTTCATGCAGAGGGTGGTGTGTGTATGGAATGAGCTGCCAGAGGAAGTGGTGGAGTTGGTACAATGATAACATCTAAAAGGCAACTGGAAGGGTTTAGAGGGATATGGGCAAATGCTGGCAAATGGGATTAGATTAATTTAGGATATCTGGTTGGCATGGACAAGTTGGGCTGAAGGATCTGGTTCCATGCTGTACATCTCTACGACTCTATGACTCTATTTGCAACCCACCCCCAAAATGACAGGCTAACCCATTCTCAAATGCACTTTGTGATTTTCCATGCAACAGGGCTGGTAACATATACCAAGGAGAATTGAGTTCTTGTTGAGTCAAATATCCTGTGATTTATTAACAACATAACTGTGTACAATACCACGCGCTCACACACATAATCTGTGCTCTTTGGGTGCTGACATTACTGTACATTACACATATTAATGACTGGCAGAAGGCACTATACTGACTTCATTACACAGAGTGACTGACGGTGAGGCAAGTAGGTGGAATGCCACAGGTTTTGAAGTATCCTCTCCTGCATCGGCAGTCCCTAGCAGGTGAGGATCACTCTATTCCACTCTCAGAGTGAGTCTGTAGGTGGCAGTACAGACTGATGTGGCTCCCAGATGCTCTGTTACACTTGGGGCACTAGGTGGTCATGGGAAGGGGTGGGTGGGGCGTTGGTGTGGCAGTGCACTCCTTTCGCTGGCTCCCGCTTTTTCCTGATGGCAAGACTCGAGGTGCTTGACACCTTCTTGGATGCTCCTTCTCCACTTTGCACGGTTTTGGGCTAGTGATTCCCAGGTTTCGGTGGGAATGCTGCATTTCACCAGTGAGGTCTTGAGGGTGTCCCTGAAATGTTTCCTTTGCCCATCTGGGGCTCGGCTGCCGTTTCAGAGCTGGGAGCCTCATGCAGACGACGTGCCCAGCCCATTGCAGCCGATCAAGGGTGGTCAGTGCCTCGATACTGGGGATGTTGGCCTGGTCGAGGACCCTGGTGTTGGTGTTTCTGTGTTCCGAGCGAGGTCACAGGAATTTGCACAGGCAGCGTTGGTGGGACTGCTCCAGTGCCTTGAAGTGTCTGCTATAGACAGGAGGGCGGGAACTACCACAGCTCTGTAAACCAGGAGCTTGGTGTCGGATCTGATGTTGTTGGCCTCAGACACCCTTTTCCTCAGGCGATTGAAAGTTGCACTCGGACACCGGAGATGGTGCTGTATCTCTTCATCAATAACTGCTTTGACTGAGAGACACTCCCAAGGTAGTCAACACTCTCTAAGACCTCCCCATGGACTTTGCTGATCAGGGATTCACTCTGGAGTTCCTGGCCAGATTGGTGGAGGACTTTAATCTTGCGGATGTTCTGGGTGAGCCCCATGCTTTCATATGTCTCATATGTGATATGTGTAACTGTTTAAAGGTACACACCAGCCTGGTCTGGAATTCTAAACTGTAATCTAACATCCACTGTTAACATGACCCTTGGAATCCTGCCTTGATCCATTACTAAATGGAAGGAGCTGAATTAGGCAATAAGTCCATTTTAATTGCAACTTTGATCATTCATATCCAAGATGTGATCACTTTTGGTTTGTTAGGCAAATGCAGCAGCTAATTGAAAATCCCAAGAGCAGTGGGAAAAGTGACCAAGTGATTTATTTTGATCTGGTTGAAGCCAATGTTGAAAGAGAGAGAGAGAGAAAGAGAGAGATCAAGCCAACATTGATTAGATTAAGCAAAACAATATTACCGAAGTTTACAAAAGCTATCACTTCCAACCAAAATTGTCAATTGACAACGAAATGCAGAATAGTAAATATCTTGTGACATTTTTAATTTTAAATGTATAGTATAATCTGTGATAATGAAACTTATCTATAGGATGTAACTGGAGGCAGCAGTTTCATTGTGAGATAAATGTAGTCTATCCTCAGTGACAATTGTTTCAATTCTCTCTTGAGATGTAAACCTTTCTGGCTACAGCAGCAATTGTTGGCCATCATGGCTTACCCAAGGAAAGTGGTGATGAACTACCCTCTTAAACTGCATGATTCAATAAACCAAAAGGTCTTGCCTGGCCATTTCAAAGAACAGTTAAGAGTCAATCCTGTTGCAGTTCATCTGCAGTCACATACAGGCTGGGTGTGATAAGGACAGTAGATTTCCTCTTCTGACGGGCATTGATGGACCACATGAGCTTTCACGATACTCTGCTGTTTGTGTGGGGCAGTATTTAATGAAGAGAACAGAGGCCTTGCCTGACAGAAAGCCAGCAAGAAGCCGACGTGACCTCATTTTGGAAAGGTCTGTCATATTAGCTACCGTTATCATTATTCATGACCCTTTATTGCAGATTTATTATTGACTTGATTTAAAGTCTTCCAGCAGCTATGGAGGGATCGGAACTCATGACTTCATAGAGTTAATCCAGATTGCTGGATTACTAGTCTAGTGATAAGGCAAAAATGAAGGCTCCGAGAGAGATGTTCGGACTGTTAACTAAAAGTTGGTCAGCGAAGTGAATTTTAAATGAGGTCTTAGATGCGGATGTGGAAGAATGAAAAGGTCTAAGGAGGGATTTCCAAACGTGTGGGTGAAGTGGGGAAGGGCTTGCGCAAGGCACTGGAATGAGAACAATTCTGAGTTCTGGTGGTATTTCACTAAAATAAAAGGGCAGGCCCAGACCTGAAGGGATTTAACCACAAGGTGAAGAAATTTCAATCTTGGGGCATTGGCATCCAAAATCAGAGCAAGTGGGAAAGGAGATCAGTTAGTCATTAAGAAATGAGATTGTCCATGAGGGTCCCTTCTCAAACAGGAGGCATGTGGGTATTTCGATAAGACCTTCAGAGAACAATGTGTGCGGCACAGAATGTAGCTGCAATGGTACTCCTGGTTCCATACAGCAGGGTGAATAATGAACATGTCACATGTGCTATACCACTTGAGATTCCTACTGTGAGGACATCAAACAAAGCAGCAGACAGTACAATTTACAATATTTTCCAGCATAACACATAGCACTGACTGTTTCTTCTTTCAAATCAATGCGTTATTGTCGATCTATTCAGTCATGAATATTCCAGTCACGTGTACATTCATCTCAACGACATTGATCTTCAACACTCATTGTTTACACATTAAGCATAAATTGTATTAAACAGATCAACAAATGATCATTACTCACTCTCAGCTCAACGTGACCTCCTTATCAAAATCTACCCAAAAATAAGAATTCCTTTTTGCCAACCGATATAATAATGTAGTCAAAGACCAGGGAATAGCAAACAGTTTGACTGAAGGATTGCCTGATGGTCTTATCCATCAGTCAAAATAGCTTTTTCTCATTTACTTCTCCACAATCATTATTACTGAGGATTCCACAGTATGGCTGCACACAATACACTCAAGTAGTCTCGGGCTGCACTGACAACAAGCTTATTAAATAATTTCACATAATTTAGTCAGCAAGGCAATGTATTACAATCAGAACACTCTATAAATTTAGATGGACATGTTTGTTTGCTTGGGGAGATATGATGATGTAGTTACGCCACATTTTCAATTAAAAACTGCTGCCTTTAATGACAATTTAATTGTATTCTCCCAGTATAGATGTGGTTGTAAACTAATTAACTTGCAGAAAATAAATCAGAACATATGTTGGTGATTTATGAGAAATAATTTAATATTCCATTACAAAGAGAATGAATTATTTTTTAAAAAGTTGAGAAAAGTAAACTAATGCTCAATCATATTCAACGTCCTAGAGAGTAGATTATGGTGGATTAATAGATTGATTAAATTATGGAGCAGCTTAATGATTAAACCTATGCTCAGAAGAAATATGACTTGGATACCTGCATTGGATTATTTTTATCAATGTCTTGAAGCCCACTTTTCCATAACCACAACCACATGCTGCTTTCAGTTGGAGAAAGGCATGGGCACATCATAGAATCATAGAGTCATACAGCATGGAAACAAACCCTTGGGTCCAACCAGTCCATGACAACTATAATCCCAAACTAAACTAGTCCCGTCTGCCTGCGCTTGATCTATAATCCCTCCAAACATTTCCTAATTCATGTACTTATCTGAATATCTTTTAAACATTGCAATTATACTCGCATCCACCACTTCCTCCGGAAGTTCATTCCCCACACGAACACTCTCTGTATCATAAAAATTGCCCCTCATGTCTTTTTTAAATCTCTCTCCTCTCACTTTAAAAATATGCCCTCAGAGTCTTGAAATATCCCACCTGGGGGAGAAGACACCTGCCATTCACCTTATCTGTACACCTCGTGATTTTATAAACCTGTATAAGGTCACCTCTCAACCTCCTACGCTCCAGTGAAAAAAGGTCCAGCCTATCCAGCCTCTCGTAATAATTCAAACCGTCTATTCCCAACATCATCCTGGTAAATCTCTTTAGCTTAATAACATCGTTCCTATATCAGGGCAATCAGAAGTGGCCTCACCAACATCCTGTACAACCTCAACATAGTGTCCCAGCTCTTATACACAAAGGTGTGAGCAATGAGGGTAAGTGTGCTAAACACTTTCTTAACCACCCTAACTACATGTGATACAAACTTCAAAGAATTATGTACCTGAACCCCTAGGTCTCTCTGTTATAAGTAGAAAGAGGCAAGAGATTTTGCTGAGGGAATATGAGCAGCTCGGAATTAAATTAAAAAGCAACATGAGAAATGATCAGAAACACACAATTTCTGAGGATGTTTCAACGAAATGAGATACTTAATTCACTTGAACCACATCTCGTGGATACCTATTATTGGCATTATGATTTTGCTTTTCATTTCAGTTCAAAGCCAAAGATATCATGTAGGTTTTTAGGAACGGTCCAATTTCTAAAAGGCTGTGAAATAATGAGTGGAAGCCACGTTCTTGATATTATAGTTTGCTGTTGTTGACAGGGCTTTGATTTACCCCCTCTCTGTAGCTTCTCAATATTCTTTCTTAGGCTCCTAGAGAAATGAAAGGTTAGGAAGTGAGGAGAACACTGCAGGTTTATTGCTTGGTTTACATTACACTGTGACTGAGACATAGGAATCAAATCATAGATTATCTGTCGTTTTTCTCACTGTATTGAGATCTTCATTTTGGAAGATATGCAATTTTAAAAGATTAGATTTGATTTCAGTCTGTCAGCCGCAGCCTGGCAAAAGAGATGTTCAGAATGTGGAAATACTTATATACTTTCAGGATGGGAAATTCAGAAATAAACCTGGAGCAGATTTCCTGTTGGCAAACCACTGTTACAAACCCCATCATTTTCCAATACAAACATCTATTTAATTTCTCCTATCTGTTACCACTTTGGGAATTGCCACCGGATTTCTTTAGCATATTCATTGAAACTAAAATATCTATCTTCAAGATACGTACCTATTTCCAGTTTAGAGGTTCTAACTTTAATTGTATATGATCTATTCATGATTAGATTCCATTTCAATATTACTGACCCTCGATATCCAAGTTTCTGTTTGCACATTCTTTAAAAACCTTTCAGAGTTTTACTAGCCTTCTTGATAATTCCTGTGTTTATAAAACGTTCAGAAAATGTATGCCAAAGACTGATTGTCCCATTCAGAATGCCAAAGTATGCTCCATCAGTCTCAGCAATGTCTATTTCCACCAGATTCATTCGGATAACACCCATTATAATGTTTGATGGCCCCCTTCACAAGCTCTGGAACCCTTTCATTATTCTCCCTAGTTTTTGGCCTCATGTTAGTAGTAAACCATGATCATTATGAAGAGAACCAAATTGTCACTTAATTTGTGTCATTCAATTAAAATCTTCTTAACTATATTGTTTGACATCCCTTGCAATTATATTTTCCTATTCTTTTCTTTTATCGTACTTTTTCAATTTTGAATTTCTTTCTGGCTTTATCTTAACTTTAACTTTTTCGATTCTTTTCAGAATTAAAAAAGAAAGAATCCAGAATTCTGCATCTCTTGACCTGACAATTCAACTGCTGCGATACAGTGGGGAGGTGACGGTTTCGTGGTGTTATCGATTGACTATTACTCCAGAGACCCCGGTATCATTCTGTGAACCCAGGTTTCAATCCTGCGATGGCAGTTGGTGAGGATTGAATTCAATTAATATCTTGGAATTAGGAGTCTAATTATGACCATTGTCAAATATCGGAAAAACTCATCTGGTTCACTAACATACTTTTATGGAAGGAAACTGCCAGCTTACCTGGTCTGGACTGCATGTGACTCCAGACCCAAAAGTGGTTGGTAGGGAACTGCCCTCTGGGCAATTAGGGGTGGGTAATAAATGCTGGCCTGCTTAGAAATGCATTCATCTGGTGAATTAAAAATAAAAAAATTCTGCTCCCAAATGCAATGTATTTTAACTTTGATTTTTAGACCTTTCCTTTAAAGATGTATATCTCTTTACATTCTCACTGAACAAAGATTTGCCAGTTAATAATTGATTAATGTGTGAATGTCCTTTACTGAAGAATGATAAATTCATGGAGAGAGTACAAAACAGATATTCTGAGATGTTACCAGGAAGGAAGAGGAAAGACTTGCATTTATACAGGGGGAAGGGTGACTCAATCTGAAACATTAACTCTGAATTCCTTCCACAGGTGCTGCCAGACCTTTCTAACTTTGTCTTGCATTTATCCAACATCTTTCAAGACCATCAGACATCTCAAAATACTTCACAACCAATGAAGTAATTTTGAAGTGTAGTAATTTTTGTAAGAGGAAACATGAGAGCCAGTTTGAATTCAGCAGTTCCCACAAACGCAATAATAACTCGAATATTCTTCTTTATAATGTTGCTTCAGGAACAATATCTTAGTTCTGTTCATGAGACTTCCCCTGAAAGACAGCACTTCTGTCAGTGCAGTGCAGTGCACCCTCTGAGCTGCACTCATGTTCCAGCCTGAGATATTTGGCCTCAATCCCAGAAGTTAATCATGAATCTGCACCCTTAGTAATTCAGGGGCAAGAATGCTATCAACGAAACTATGCATGATACACAAATGAGGTTAAGACAAAAGAAACTGGGGGCTACCAGAACTGAGAAAGTTAAAAGTAGATATGGTAGTTAGGTGGATTAGCCATGCTAAACTCCCCCGTAGTCATAGTCATAGAACCATATAGCACAGAAACAGACCCTTCGGTCCAACTAGTCCGTGCTGAACATAATCCTAAACTAAACAAGTCCGACTTCTCTGTTCCTTCTTTTCCATGTACTTATGCAAATCTCTTTTAAATGTTGTAACTTCCAACTTCCACGTCTAACGTCATCAGGAATGTCATTCCACATGAGAACCACCCTCTGTGTAAAATATTTGCCCCTCATGTCTTTTTTAAATCTCTCTCCTCTCACTTTAAAATGTAGCCCCTAGACTTGAAATCCATCCTCATAGGGAAAAGACACCTACTGTTAACACTATCCTTCATGATTTTATAAACCTCTATAAGGTCACTCTTCAATCTCCTCTGCTCCAATGAAAATGTCCCAGCCTATCCAGCCTTTCTTTATTAGCTAGTTTTCCAGGGATGTGCAGATTAGGTGGATTAGTCATGGTGAATGAGGGGTTACAGGGATAGGGTAGGTCGGGGTGGGTTGCTGTTTGGAGGGTTGGTGAAGACTTGATGGACTGAATGGCCCCTATCTGCACTGTAGTGTTTCTATGATTCTGTAGTTCATTCTGAGTCCCAAACTATGAAGAATTTGTGGGGAAAATGGGGAGAATTACATTATATTGATGGGTGAGGTGGTAACTAATGATATATGCAAACTCCATGGTACTTTTTAAAAGAAATATGGATGATTATCTTTTCAAGGGCAATTAAGGATGAGCAACAAAGAGGGACTGAGCATACCAGGCAAGGCTTATACCCCAAGAACAAATAAGGAATGATTGCAAAAGTTATGAAAAGCTTTGAAGCATGATATATTGCTCGCTCCTTTGAGCATTCTGGGTTAGATAATCTCCTCACTGTCAAACTCGGTGATTTTATAAATAAAGTATTCTTCACTTTATTATGCTTTGCCAGTCCTGGGACTTTCACACGCTCCCATAACTCACAATGATCCCTTGGACTTGATGAAGTGAATTTCCTGTTGGCTTGTCCATGTGTGAAACAATCTAATTTAAAGTACAAAACTCATTTAAAAAATGCAAATATTTTTAATTTAAAAATTCTAACCAATTATCTTAATTTGAAACTCAGAATTAGCATTATTGCAGACAGATTCCGATCTGTCATTATTTCATTACAAAATACCATCTGCTATCAGTTTATTAAAATTTGTAAACTAACCATTGGTTCTGTAAAGGCAGAATATTGTCCTCTTCGCTGTTGGTCCAAATTAAAGATCTGGTTAGAACAAAGGGATAAAATGTTTATTCTCTCTGATGGATGTTCTAATTAAGATTAGTTCAGTCAATCATATTCCATTTTCCAGCAGGTACATATCACTGGAAATACAAGATAAATTTAATAAACGGAACTCCGTACAAGTCTGCACAGTTTATTAGTTTTACTAAGAAAAATGTGAAGCTGAAGAGGGTTCCAAAGAGATTTACCAGGATGTTGCCGGGTATGGAAGGTTTGAGTTATAAAGAAAGGCTGGATAAACTGGGACTTTCTTCACTGGAGCTCATGACATTGAGAGGTGACCTTATTGAGGTTTATAAAATCACGATGGGTTAATGGTAGCTGTCTTTTCCCTAGGATGGGAGATTTCAAGACTAGGGGGCGTATTTTTAAGGTGAGAGGAGAGAGGTTTAAAAAAGGCATTGGGGGCAATTTTCTTACACAGAGGGTGGTTCACACGTGGAATGAACTTCCTGAGGAAGTGGTGGATGTGGGCACAGTTACAACTTTTAAAAGACATTTAGATAAGTACATGAACAGGAACAATTCAGAGAGATATGTGCCAGGAACAGACAGGCAGGACTAGTTTAGTTTTGGGATTATGTTCAGCATGGACTGAAGGGTCGGTTTCTGTGCTGTATGACTCTGTGACTTCATGACTACATTACTCCTTACACTCTGGCCCATTGTGTCTGCTGGGCTTCACATCTTTTAGATGAAGGAGATTGTGTGAATATCGCAGAACTAAGTATAGAATTGAAGTAACTCCACAGAGACCAGTTCGCAGTCACCAAGTCACCCTTTATTTACACATGGAGAATCCTTGACAGTGATCCAGCTCCCTCTGAGCCAGCTCTGAGAGTGATCAGAACCTCTAACACTCCGGTTTCTATCTGTCAGCCAGGACTCCCTGGTTGGGGCTGTTAACCAGGTCCAATCAGGGAACTCTTATTCGCTGAGGTCCACCTGACTGATCTTGTTACGATCAGTACATCCCTCCTCCTCTGAGTCCAAGGACAGATGGCGGTTCTATTTTTTGTAACTTCTCCTGAGGCGTTTTAGCACTGGGTCAGGTTCCCTCCAACTCTGCCTCTGATACGGGTAGTGTGTAATGCACAGTGGCTCACCTCTTGTATCCAGAGAATCTTGGAAGGAATTCATTCTCCTCTTCAGGCAGCAAAGGTATCGAGGCAGTGACATCCACCATGTCCACCCCAGATTCCAAGGTACCTTCACGCTTGTTCAGGACTATCCCTCCTACCTGAACTTTATATGTCACTGGACCTGATCTCACACAACCATGCCTCTTACCCATGCAAGGCCATTTCATTGGTTCCAACACCAAACTTTGTTCCCTGAAGTAAACACCTCTCTCTTGCTTAGAGAAATCTTGTGTCCAGCATTGCCTCCCTCCCCCAGGTCCAGGAACAAAGAACAAGAACAAAGAAAATTTACAGCCCAGGAACAGGCCCTTCGGCCCTCCAAGCCTGAACCGATCCAATCTACTGTCTAAACCTGTCGCCCAATCCCTAAGCATCTGTATCCCTCTGCTCCCCACCTACTCATGCATCTGTCCAGACACACCTTAAATGAATCTACCATGCCTGCCTCTCCCACCTCTGCTGGCAACGCGTTCCAGACATCCACCACCCTCTGTGTGAAGTACTTGCCACATGTACCCCCCTTAAACTTTTCACCTCTCACCTTGAAAGCGTGACCTTTTGTCACTGAATCCTTCACCCTGGGAAAAAGCTTATTGCTATCTACCCTGTCTATATCCTTCATGATTTTGTAAACCTCAATCAGGTCCCCCCTCAATCTCTTTCTTTCTAATGAAAACGAACATAACCTACTCAACCTCTCTTCATAGCTAGCACCTTCAATACCAGGCAACATCCTTGTAAATCTTCTCTGCACCCTCTCCAAAGTGTCCACATCCTTTTGGTAATGTGGCGACCAGAAATGTACGCAGTATTCTAAATGTGGCTGAACCAATGTCTTGTACAATTTTAACATGACCTGCCAGCTCTTTTACTCAATACCTCATCCGATGAAGGCAAGCAAACCGTATGCCTTCCTGACCACTCTATCCACCTGTGCAGCAAACTTCAGGGTACAATGGACCTGCACTCCCAGATCTCTCTGCTCATCAACTTTTCCCAAGGCTCTTCCATTCACTGTATAATTCACTCTAGAATTAGACTTCCCAAATTGAAATACCTCACATTTTACTGGATTGAACTCCATCTGCCACTTCTCTGCCCAACTCTCCAGTCTATCTATATTCTCCTGTATTTTTTGACAGGTCTTTATGCTTTCTGCTACTCCACCAATCTTCGTGTCATCTGCAAACTTGCTGATCATACCAACCGTGCCCTCTTCCAGATCATTTATGTATATCACAAAGAACAGTGGCCCCAGCACTGACCCCTGTGGAACACCACTGGTCACCTTTCTCCATTTTGAGAAACTCCCTTCAACTACTACTGTCTGTCTCCTATTGCTCAACCAGTTCCTTACCCACCTAGCTAGAACACCCAGCACACCTTGTGACTTCACTTTCTCTATTAGTTTACCATGGGGAATCAAATGCCTTAATAAAGTCCATGTATATGACATCAACAGCCCTTCTTTCATCTATCAACTTGGTCACTTCCTCAAAAAACTCTATTAAGTTGGTAAGGCACGATCTTCCCCTCACAAAACCATGTTGCCTATCACTGATAAGCGCATTCTTTTCTAAATATAGATAGATCTTATCTCTCAGTTACCCTCTCCAGCAACTTTCCCACCACTGACGTCAGACTCACTGGTCTGTAGTTACCCAGAATATCCCTACTACCCTTCTTGTACAGGGGGACAACATGAGCTACCTTCCAGTCCTCTGGCACCTCACCTGCATTTAAGGATGCCACAAAGATATCTGTCAGGGCCCCAGCTATTTCCTCTCTCACCTCCCTCAGCAATGTGAGATAGATCCCATCCAGTCCTGGGGATTTGTCTACCTTAATAACCTCTGGCATACCCAACACATCTTCCCTACTTTGTCAACGTGATTCAGACTAGTCAAATTTCTATCTCTAACCTCAACATTCATCATGTTCCTCTCCTCCCTGAACATTGATGCAAAGTAATCATTCAGAATCTCACCCATTCTCTCAGGTTCGACACACAGCTTTTCTTCATTATCCTTTAGTGCACCAATCCTTTCTCTAGTTACCCACTTGCTTCTTCTATAAGACTAAAATGCTTTGGAATTGTCCTTAATTCTGCTCACCAAAGCTATCTCATGACCTCTTTTAGCCTGCCTGAATCCTCGTTTAAGACTGGTCCTACTCTTCCAATATTGCTCCAGGGTCCACTCTGTTCTTATCTGCCTGGACCTTATATACATGTCCCTTTTCCTCTTGGCTCGTCATACAATTTCTCCTGTCATCCACAGTTCATGAATCTTGCCCTTCCTATCCTTTGCCTTCAATTGGATGGGCCTATCCTGCACTTTCTTTAATCTATCTTTGAAAGCCTCCCACATATCAAATATGGACTTCCCTTCAAATAGTTGTGTCCAATCCACATTTCCCAACTCCTGCCTAATTTTGATACAATTGGCCTTGGCCCAGTTTAATACTCTTCCCTTAGGATCACTCTCACCTTTGTCTACTCTCATCTTTGTCTGTCACTCTCATCTTTGTCTCTCATCTTTGTAAGCTCTAAAATTTACAGAATTATCGTCACTGTTCCCAAAGAAATCCCCCACCGCAACTTCTACCACCTGACCTGGCTCGTTCCCCAGTAGCAGGTCCAATATGGCCCCTTCCCTCGATGGACTATTGATATACTGCTCTAGAAAACTCTCCTGGACACTTCTTGCAAATTCTGCCCCATCCAGACCTCTGATGCTAAGTGTATCCCAGTCAATGTTGGGAAAATAAAAATCTCCCATCATCACTACTCTATTGCCTCTACATCTTTCCATAATCTGTTTACCTATTTGTTCTTCTACCTTACACTCACTGTTAGGAAGCCTGTAATACAGCTCCAACAATGTAACTGCACGCTTCTTATTTCTCAGCTCCTCCCATAATGCCTCACTACTCAAGCTCTCCATAGTGCCCTCCTTTAGCACAGCCGTGATATCATCCCTGACCAGCAACGCAACTCCACCTCCGCTTTTACTTCCCTCCCTGTCCCGTCTGAAGCATCAATATCCTGGAACATTTAGTTGCCAATCATGCCCTTCCTTCAACCAAGTCACTGTGATTGCAATAACATCATACTATCAAGCACCAATCCAAGCTCTAAGTTCATCTGCCTTGCACACCATGTGCCTTGCATTAAAGTAGATGCACTTCAGGCCACCAGTTATTTTGCATTCATCTGCTGTCTGCCTACTCTTCCCCTTATTAATGCTATCTTCATGATGCTTACAGTCTCCAGTTTCCACCTTGCTGTTTACTAGCCTTCTCCTTTGGTTCCCAGAGGACTTAACCTGGTGTGGAGTCTTCTCCCCATTGGCAACTGTGCTGAAGCTATCCCTGTAGTTGCAAGAGGGATGGTTCTATAATCCAATAGGCATCAGGGCAGCTTGGTATCTGGTGAAGCAGTAGGCTGCATCTTTAAGCCAGCCTTCAATGTTTGGACTGCTCTCTCTGCCACACCATTGGATGATGGGTAGTATGGATCTGTCCTTATATGAGAAATAACCATTCAACTTTAGGGAATTCTCAAGCTCCCTGCTGGCATACAATGGCCCGTCAGCTGTGATCAATGTTCCCGGGAGTGCTTGTATTGATTAGATTAGATTCCCTACAGTGTGGAAACAGGCCCTCCGGCCCAACCCCAGTCTACACCGACCCTCCAAAGAGTAACCCACCCGGACCCATTTCCCTCATCTAACACTATGGGCAATTTAGCATGGCCAATTCTTTTGACTTGCACATTGTTGGACTGTGGGAGGAAACCAGAGCACCCAAAGGAAACCCACGCAGACATGGGGAGAATGTGCAAACTCCACAGAGACAGTCGCTCGAGACTGGAATCGAACCTGAGACCCTGGTGCTGTGAGGCAGCAGTGCTAACCACTGAGCCACTGTGCCGCCTCTGGGCAGTTTTTCTATTGTTGTCTCCGTATTTCACAAATGAACTCTATGAATATTTAGCCACTTTGAGTGGGCGTCCATAGTGTCTAAGAACCTTGAGCGGATGAGAAGACCTGCATCACAGACATGTAACCAAGTCAAGAGTTTACCTGGCCATCCCCACAAACGTGGGGGAGCTGCTGGTGATAATTGTTATCCTTGTTGGCACTCTGGGCACTGCCCCACCAACGTGGTTATATTTGCATCCAATCCTGGCCACCGAACATAACTTCTCACCAACATCTTCATTTTGGAAACCCCTGGATGACCCTGGTAGAGTTTAGCCAGTATCTGGTGGTGACCTCTACCCGGGATAATCACTCTTGCTCCCCATAACAAGATGCCGTCCTCTCCTATGATCTGATCTCTCTGGGTTCAACAAAGTTTCAAGTCTGGTTCACGATGGCCCTTTGGTTTCCCCCATCACAATCAGATGCTTCAGTTTTGCCAGGACCAGACCTTTCTGTATCCAAACTCTGATATTGTCAATTGTGACTGGAAATGTGTCCAGAAAATTTAAAAACTCATGGACTCCTCTGGAGCTAGTACCAACAGTGATATATCCGCCAGTGCATTTATTACATGGCCTCCAGGACGGTGTTCCAACTTGTAATTATACGCACTCAATATTAGAGCCCACCCCTGAATTCAGCCTGAAGCTATGGGTAGCATCACCTTGTGCTCTTTCGGTAAACCTAGTGTGATGATACCATGGCTTTAATAGGTGCGTGTTATCCTGGTTTCTTTTGGAGACAGATAGGGAGACTGGTGGCAAGCAGCCCATGAGAAGATAAACAACTTGTGAAGTCCTGGTTGTATTATTAAAAGTTGGAACAATAGGAGCAACCTGACCTGGTGTGGTCCAGCTCCTACACACAGAACCAGGGATTTTATATTTAGCTTTTAGCAGTTGCTGGGGTCTTGGCTAGGGTTGAAAACTGCTGTGGTTGTGGAAAGTTGCCACATCTCTCTTTGCTACAGCTGAAAGCTGGCCTTCTCTCTCAGAATTGCTTTCTGATATCCTTTCCCCCTGGATTGGAGAACTGTATGTGAGACGACCTGTTTTCTGAATTTGCCTTTTTGCCAAGGGTGTGTTTATGGGATGCTACTATATTCGAACAGTTAATTAGGAATAATTACTGTAACCATTATTCTGTTGTTATTCCAAGTTCCTCTTTCTTTTTCTGTATTTTAACTATAGTGCTTGATTAAATTGTGTTTTGCTTAAATAATTTGAGCAATTGCATCTGGAACACAGACCTCACCTTTAAAATGAGAAAAACTTAGGGTCTAGGCTATCTTTTTAATATATTTTGAGGGGGTCTGGTCTGGTTCATAACACTAGGTGGTCTGTTGTTATTATTACCAAATTATTTCTACAAGTCCCTCCTTGTTGGAGTGCTCCATGACTGAGGACACAGCTAAACCATCATTTAAAAGCAGGATGGTTTACCTGCTTCATCTCACATGACCAAGCCTTATGCTCATCTTTTCATATCATAAGGGCTCTTTAGATGTTTGAGCACAGAGGAAGGAAACATGGTTTGGTGGCTCCAAGGTTTACAGTAAATGTGGCCTAAATTAATCACTAAATTACACTTGAACCGTCGAATCTCCTACTCCTCGGATGCTGCCCGACCGGCTGTGCTTTTCCAGCGCCACACTTTTCGACTCTGACTCTCCAGCATCTGCCGTGCTCACTTTCTCCTAAATTATTCCCTGTTGATACAGCAAATGAAAGTCATGATTACACTAACTACCTAATCAGGATGGGCCAAACACAGGCAAATGAGACTAGTTTAGTTTGGGAAACTTAGTCACCATGGAGGAGTTGGACTGTAGTAATTCTGTGCGGTATGACGCTCTGACTGTTAATGCAATATTAATTGAAGTGATTGGACAAAGTCAGCTATTTTGTGGGTAACTGGCCTTTGTGGCTACTTCTTAATCACAGTGGCTCAGTGGTTAGCACTGCTGCCTTACAGCACCAGGGACCTGGAGTTCAATTCCAGCCTCAGGTGACTGTTGTGTGGAGTTTGTAAATTCTCCCGATGTCTGCGTGGGTTTCCTCCGGGTGCTCCGGTTTCCTCCCGCAGTCCAAAGATGTGCAAGTTAGGTGGTTTGGCCAGAATAAATTGCGCATAATGTCCAGGGATGTGCAGTCTGGGTTAGCCATGGGGAATGCAGGGTTATAGGGATAGGGCAGCAGAGTTGGTCTGGGTGACACGTTGTTTGGAGGGTCGGTGTGGACTTGATGGGCCAAATGGCCTGCTTCCACGATGTCGGGATTCTGTGATTTTGACCAAACATGTCGCCATCTCTTAATGATAGCAAACAATGGCTTGAGATTTTTGGGGCTTGACGTAAAATGGACTTTTCAATCATTGCTGATTTCATGTTCATCCAGAATTATGTGCGTCTTTCACATCGACATTTTAAAACATTAAACAAATTTTCCGCAAGAAAATTCGCAATGAGGATGAAGTCATTAATTATGAGGAGACTACAATATTAATTGTCACTGAGGGTGGGTTAAAGAATTCTTTATTTGATTTTTTATGTTGGAAAGGGCTGGACTGGTGCCACAGCTTTTTAATAGTTTACACAAACAGTCTTAAGAGTTTTCTATCCTACCCCGGGAGGCGGCTTGACAGTAAATAGCATCATTATCTTCGTGTCAGAGCCTTGCAGTTTCAGAGTGAATTGGATTTAAATGCATAGTGTAAGTTGGGCAGGGGGTACAAGGTGGGGGAGAAGGCTTAGATTATTACAATAAGGCTTTTAACACAGCAGTATGATAGAAATGGGATCATTGCATACATTAAAGACAAAGGTAGCTAAGTTCTTGTGAGACAGATGAATCAAAGGTTATCAGGGTTGATGGGAATGCAGAATTCGAAACACAAATCACTCTTGTCGAATAGGGAAGGCTATGGCCTAATGGTATTCTCACTAAATTATTCATCCAAAAACTCGGCTGGCGATCTGGGTTCAAATCCTGCCTCGTGATGGAAGTTGGATTCAATTTTTTCTAAAAATCAGGAATTAAGAATTTACTGAAGACCATTGTCAGGAAAGAAAAACTCATCTGGTTCACTCATGTTCTTCAGCTATGTCACCTGGTCTGGCCTCTCATGTGACTCCAGACCCACAACAATATGGTTGACTCTCAATTGCCAGAGGCATTATTAGTGTGAAGGCCAAGGCTGGTAGGTGTCGGCAATGCTGGATGACGAGAGAAATTAAGGCTCTGATGAAGGAAAAAAAAGAAAGCATATGGCAGATGTATACAGTAGGGATCAAGTGAATCCCTTCAGGAGTATAAGGGCAATAGGAATAGGGAATAAGGCAAGAGGGAAATCTGGAGGGCCAAAAGGGGACATGAGATGGCTTTGACAAATCCAAACAGATTCCACCAGTACCTTAAGGGGAAAAGAATAACAGGGAGAGAATAAAGAACCTTAAAGAACCGCAGGAGGTGGGTGAGAAACTAAACAAGGATTTCGTGTCAGTACTTCCTGTGGAGAAGGATTTGGAAGCTAGAGGACATGGAGAAGTAAATACAGAGGTAACACGATTATCCGAACGACGTGGGCGGACACTATTTCACTCGGATAATTAATTATTTGGTTAATTGATTCAATGCCTCTCCTCTGGGGCTCGGAGTTTTCTGAAGTTCCCTTTTTCCTCACTCTGCCTGCCTTGTTCCCTCTCACTGTCTCAGAGTGCGTTTCTGAGCACACACACACTTGTGTGTAAGGGACCTGCAGCATTGCTGTAGTCTCCCCCCATCAGTTCAATGGGATTGACACAGCGAGCACTTGCAAAGTCTGCTCCCTGTCAGGAGACTAGGCAGCAGTACACCGCGCGAGAGCCCCTGCAACCCCTCCGCCCCCATGCCCCCCCTCCCCCCCCTCCCCCTCCCCCCCCCCCCCTTCCCCGGCCCCCAACGCCTCATCTTCACCATGGACATCCAGTCCCT
>NC_057730.1:15542858-15569993 GCF_004010195.1 Chiloscyllium plagiosum
GCAGACACACACACACGCACACACACACACACATGCACACACACATGCACACACACATGCACACACACACGCACACACACCCACACACACACACGCAAGCTGACACACACGCACGCACACACGTTCACACACACGTTCACACACACATGCACACTGACACACACCCACACACACACACACAACCTTTTGACAAGTTCCATTTTGCCCTGTACAGGAAAATGTTGGAGAGATTATCTGGGGAAGGGGGGTTCAGTGTACTCCCCTGTGTAGAACTCCAGGGAAAGTGTTGGGAGAGACAGAGAGAGAGAGGACAGGAGGTCAGTCACTTGGAGACAGTGCCTGGGCTCCCATCGATGTCCAGGACTGTTCTTAGCAGCATTTCAGTGAGCCGAGTTTATTTTTATTCATTGTAAACAAAAGACGCAATCAGTGTTGGAAGCACCTCTTTGAGATAATGTTCCTACGGGACCTTGAGATATTCTTTGGATAATCCTATATTCGGATAATTGATATGTGGATAATCGAGTTTCCTCTGTAGTGATATTTTCAAAAGTGTCCATATTACAGAGAAGGAGGTGCTGAATGTCTTAAAATGCATTAAGATGGAAGAAGGATGGTAGATGGGTTAGCAAAGTTAGACCCGATGGACAAAAGCAAATTACTGCAGATGCTGGATGCTTACAGATGCTGCCAGACCTGCTGAGATTTTCCAGCATTTTCTCGTTTGGCTTTAGATCAGATGGAATCCAGGGAGAGCTAACTATTCAGATACAGAACTGACTTGAAGGTGGGGACAGAGGGTGGTGGTGGAGGGTTGCTTTTCAGACTGGAGGCCTATGACCACAATAATCAGTGCTGGGTCCACTGCTTTTTGTCACTTCCATAAATGATTTGGATGTGAACATAGGATATATGGTTAGTAAGTTTGTAGTTGACACCAAGTGAAGAAGGTTACCTCAGAGTGCATTGGGTTCAGTTGGACCAAGGGCCTAGGAGTGACAGATGGAGTTTAATTTAAATTGAGGTGTTGCATTTTGGAAAGGCAAATCAGGACAGGACTTATACACTTAATCGTTAGGTCCTGGGGAATGTTGCTGAACAGAGAGACCTGGAAGTGCAGGTTCAAGTTCCTTGAATGTGGAGTCACAGATAGACAGGATAGTGAAGAAGGCATTTTTTATGCTTGCCTTTATTGGTCAGTGCGTTGAGTAATAGGAGTTGGGAGGTCATGTTCCGATTGTACAAGGCATTGGTCAGTTCAGTTCTGGAATATTGCGTTCAATTTTGGTCTCCCTGCTTTCGAACGATGTTGTTAAGCTTGAAAGGGTTCAGAAAAGATTTAAAAGCATGTTGCCAGGACTTAATCTCCAGGGAGAGGCTGAATGGGCTGAGGCTTTATTTCCTGGAGCATCAGAGGCTGAGGGATGATCTTGTAGAGGTTTATAAAATCATGAGGGGCATGGATAGGGTGAAAAGGCAAGATCTTTTCCCCACAGTAGAGGAGTCCAAGTCTAGAGGGAATACGTTTAAGGTGAGAGGGGAAAGATACGAAAGGGACCTAAGGGGCAACGTTTTCACCCATAAGATTAAATAAGCTGCCAGAGAAAGTGGTGGATCAGGGTACAATTACACCATTTAAAAGGCGTCTGGATGGGTATATGTTTAGAAGGGTTTAGACCCAAATGGTGGCAAATGGGATTGGATTAATTTAGGATATCCCTGGTTGGCATGGACCTGTTTCCATGCTGTACAACTCTATGACTTTATGACTCTAAAAGGCTGAGCAAACCATTCAGTTGTAGAAGAAATTAAACCGGATGGATCACCTGGCATCGATCCAGGCACTGGAAAAGACAACGACAGAAACAGCCCTGTCGATCCTCCTCACTAACATTTTGAGGCTAGTGCCGAAACTGGGAGAGCTATCTCACAGATTAGTTAAACAACAGACTGACATAATCATATGCACAGAATCATACCTTCCAGACAAAGTCCCAGACTCTGCCATCACTATCCCTGTCCTGTCCCACCAGCAGGACAGATACCAGTCTTCAGCCAATTTAATTCACTCCATGTGATATCAAGGAACAGTTGGAGTCACTAGAGACCGCAAAGGTTATGAGCCCTGACAACATTCCTGCAATAGTACTGAAGGCTTGAGGTCTAGAACTTGCCGCTCTCCTCGCCAAGCTGCTCTAGTACAGTTACAACATTGGCATCTAACTAACAATGTGGGAAGTTTCCCAGGTATGTCTAATTACAAAAAGCAGGACAAATCCAACACAGCCAATTACCGCCCCATCAGTCTACTCTTGGTCATCAGTAAAGTGATGGAAGGTGTCATCGACAGTGCTATCAATCAGCACCTGCTCAGCAATAACCTGCTCAGTGACACCCAGTTCGGGTTCCACCAGGGCCTCTCAGCTCCTGACCTCATGACAGCTTTGGTTCAAACATCGATCAAAGAGCTGAATTCCAGAGGGGAGGTGAGAGTGGCAACCCTTGACATTAAGGCTGCATTTGACCGAGTGTGGCATCGAGGAGCCCAAGTAAAATGGGAATGGTTGGGTATCGGGGCAAACACTCCGGTGGTAGGAATCATAGCTGACATATAGGTAAATGGTTGTGGTTGTTGCAGGTCAGTCATCTCAGCTGCAGGAGTTCCTCAGGGTAGTGTCCTAGGTCCAACTATCTTCAGCTGCTTCATCAATGACCTTCTCTCCATCATAAGGTCAGAAGAGGGGATGTTTGCTGAAGATTACACAATGTTCAGCACCATTCACAACTCCTCAGATACTGAAGCAGTCCATGTTCAAATGCAACAAGATCTGGACAATATCCAGGCTTGGGCCGACAAGAGGCAAATAATGTTCGCACCACATCTATGATCATCACTAATAAGAGACAATCTAATCACTACCCCTTGACATTGAATGGTATTACCATCACTGAATCCCACACTATCAACATCCTGGGGGTTACTATTAATCAGAAACTCAACTGGACTCACCAAATAAACACAGTAGCTACAAGAGCAGGTCAAAGGCTAGGAATACTGTGGCAAATAACTCACCTAATTCCCCAAAAGAGTCCACCATCTACAAGACACAATTCAGGAGTGTGATGGAATACTGTCCACTTGCCTGGATGGGTGCAGCTCTAATAATACTTAAGAAACCTGACACCATTCATAACAAAGCAACCCACTTAATTGGCTCCACATCCACAAGCATCCAATCCCTTCACCACCGACGCTCAGTAGCAGCAGTGTGTACTGTCTACAAGATGCACTGCAAAAATTCACCAAAGATCCTCAGACAGCACCTTCCAAACCCATTGCTATTTCCATCTAGAAGGACAAGGGCAGCAGATACATAGGAAAACCATTACCTTCATGTTCCCCCTCCAAGCCCCTCACCCTCCTGACTTGGAAATGTATCACCGTTCCTTCAATGTCACGGGGTCAATATAACAAGTGAGTATCCAATTCATGTCTGATTCCTACCTATCAATATCTTCATGGTCAGAGCCTAGGTTATATGTTGTTGAGTTCCCCATAGCCTTCCTGCAAATCAGCCAAATGCAGGTGTAGCCCAAGAAGGGAAACATCTCATCACAAAGGTGAATTCTGGAGGGTGTGAGACACCACTCACACCCAAAATTGCTCCCTGTTAAAATCCTGTCCCACCAATGTTGGAAATATCAGCTTTGAAAGGTGGAGTATAACCAATGGAGTGCAGACTGACCACGAATTGAGGATGCACTATTCAGACCACAGCTCTGGGCTGCTTATCTAAAGAAAGATAGACTGGAACAAAAACAAAAATTTCTGGTAAAGCTCAGCAGGTCTGACAGCATCTGTGGAGAGAAATCAGTGTTAATATTTCCGGTTCGGTGACCCTTCCTCAGAACTGCAGGTCGACCAGCCGTGAAGGCAATCCAGTGAAGGTGCACTAGACTGTTCCCAGCTATGGGAGGACTGTGTTGTGAGGAGTGGTGGGCCTGTACTCATTGGACTCTAGAAGAATGAGAGGCAATCCTACTGAAACATAGAAGATTCTTCGGGGACATGACGGGCTAGATGTAGAGAGGTTAGTTCCCTGTGTGGCAATATTGGATATAATCTCAGAATAAGATGTTGCATGTTTAAAACAAAGATGAGGAGGAATCTCTTCTCTCAGAGAGCTCTGAGTTTGTGGAATTCTTTTTGCAAAGGTCTGTGTATACAACAGAAGTATATCAAAACCAGATTTTTAAACAGTGCAGGAATCAAGGGTTTAAGGGAGAAAACAGAAAAGTGGAACAACCATTGAGCAGACTTCATGGGCTGAATGGCTTATTTCTGCTTCTAGGTCTTATGGATCATAGATTCTCTATAGTGTGAAAAGAGGCCATTCACCCTACAGAGTCCAGATAGACCTTCCAAAGAGTATCCCATCGCTATAAATCTGCATTTCCCCTGGCTAACCCACCTAGCCTGCACACTGCAGGACACTTCCCATGATCAGTCGGCCTAGCCCACACATCATCATGACTGAAACCGGAGCACTGGGAGGAAACCCATGCAGACGCAGGGAGAATGTGCAAACTCCACATAGACAGTCACCAGAGGCTGGAACCAAACCCAGGTCCCTGGTGCTGTGAGGCAGCAGTGCTAACCACTGAGCCATCAAGTCCAGCCCTTTGACATTTGCAAGAAACTGCCTCAAAAACATCTATCAGGGAGCTGTTTATTTTGTATTGCAACCATTCCAGCAACCCTTAACAATTTTATACTCGCTCTGTTCGATGAAGTTTCATACAGTGGTCGGAAAGCCACAGTTGACGTCTTTGATGAAACTGCCAGCCCTGTTTGGAATTACAGCAGGGACTCCAATCCCTTCAGGCTGCTGGTTTATTGGATTGCCAATTCTGTTTTTCTTTCCGCTTGAAGCCGTTAGTTCAAGTCTCAAAACCTTTCACAGCATGTGACATAGGTAACCAGTCTAAATCTGGTTATCTTGTCTGAGATTAAACTTCATCCCTGGAAGGCAAGCATTGTGCATTGGGATAGTTCACCTCCTGAAGTCTGTTAATATGCTTCACAGTGGCATTGGGCACAAGTGAAGTCTTTCATCCATAAGACTGAAAATGTGGAATTCCTGATTAAACTAGTCTCCATGTGGTCCGATGGAATCGTTTTTGCTGTGACCACAAAATTCAAATGTTGGAGCAAGTGCTTTGGGAAGTCTGAGTATCTTTGCCTGGATCTCGCTGTTAATGGCAGCAGGAGCAAAGTTCTGATGGACCAATTATGTTAAGCTTTTGAGTGCTCCATTAGTTGCCTAGAAGCAGATCAGACAGTTTTCTGCCAAAAACAACACTCTTTTCCCATTGCCCTTTAACCTTTCTGAGTATTTAAGATTTCCAAGTCAAAGTAACACAACAGGATGAAAGTTATTCTGTTTGTTATGAATTGTGCAATGTTTACATCTTAGACCCACTTTTGTTTGATGGACATTTTGCGATTGAAGTTTTACACAGATATGAAATTTTGCTTTATTAGCAGCTTAAAGCAGATACAGAACCAGAGGTTGTATTAAATAGCAACATCCCACCAATAAAGAACCTTCCAGCTGTGAATGAAATTGCTAGTATTGTGTATGGAAACAGATGGAATTTCTGCTATCTTGCAGTGAAAACCAATGTGTTACAAAACATATCCAGTTAAAGAGAATGCTAGTTCTTTGTGATAGCACAAGCTGTTAGATATGCTGGTGTACTTGTGGTTTCTAAGGTTGAATGTTTAGCCAGAAAAATAGCAGATTGACTTTTACATCAGGAATATTTTGAAGAAGTTGAAATCTACCTTCTCCCGCCGTTGCATTTCCAACTCAGAGACTAATTCTCCGAACCAAGCCCGAAAACGAGCACCTATGGAGCCAGAAGTCATGTTTAAAAGTCTGGTCTTCTGTCACAGTACAAAATTATTTCCCTGTTCCAGCAATTGGGGCTGTCTTTGAAATCCACAATGCCCTACTTCAGTCCAAAGATTCGGGTTGATCTTTCATGAATTGGCGACTTTTGTTTGTGCTTTTATTCTTAAGCATTTAGCTGAGCTGTGCTGAAGGCCTGCTCCAGTCTCCAACATTCCCCGCTGATATCTTGAATTCCCTGGTTGTTGCGTGATTAATTACCTGCACTGCAATTTCAATGTCTTTATGTCTGAGCTGGGCTCTGTATCTGCTGCTCTTTTTGATGCCATATTGCTATATTAGGGTTCATGATAGCTGGGAGCATAACTTATACCATTGAAATAATCACCTTGGCACCATGTATTAATGTGCACTTCCATGAGGAATGGACAGTTGCCTTTAAGGATGCGTGCGTCTGCTGTTCTACAATTCTATCAAGGAGTAAATTTGAACTAGGTCAGGTTTGGCTTCAGTGGAGCAGCAAATAGAAAAGCAAATTTTTTACCCAAAAGTTGGGGTTGACCTTGACAAGACATTGACTACTTCTGATAGGTATTTTATCCTGTTGAATTTTACTGGCATTTCTCATGACAACTAAAGAATTTCTAAACAGAAAGCTTCAGATATTGTTCACACCAAATTCAGTAACATTTGCAATGCCACGTTCGTGTGTGACGTTTAGCCCTGCAATGTGAACTTTACACCTTGCTGCTGAATTTGCACAGCTCCCTCACAGCATCAGGGACCCGGGTTCAATTCCACCCTAGGGCGACTGTCTGTGTGGAGTTTGCCTGTTCTTGTCCAGGTACTCAGGTTTCTTCCTACAGTCCAAAGATGTGCAAGTTGGCCATGCTAAATAGTCCCATAGTGTCCAGTGATGTGCAGGCTAGATGACTTAGCCATGGAAAGTGCAAGGTGACAGGGATAGGGTAGGGGGTAAGCCTGGGTTGGATGCTCTTTGGAGGGTTGGTGTGGACTCGATGGGCCGAGTGACCAGCTTCCACAATGAGAAGCTGAGCCCTAGGATCTAATCTCATCTTTGTTCCTTGAAGAAGAATCAAAGTCAGCTATCAGCATTGTAATAGGATAAACATACCCGATGGTGCTCGCCCACAATGAGGAACAAAATAGATCCTCTAATTCCTTCGATTTGTTTTTCTCTTAAGGCAATGATTTAAATGGAAAGAGATAACTATTAATCAGCTTTATAAATCTAACAGCCTTTGTCTTTTACAGTGGGAAATTGTTTCCAGGCAGCTACTCATTTCCTTGCAGAATCCAGTGTGAGTTAATTCAGCGTAAAATTCAATTCAAAAACTTACTGGAGTCATTCCCATTTGGAAAGGTTAATTTCTGGTACACCAGGTAATTGCTGACAGCATAAGATAGTCAAAGGACCATTTGAACTTAATTCGCAATCTAATTGCTTAGTCCCACTCACCACTTTTTTTTCCAAAATGCTTGTTATTAGCAGTATTTTTATTCATACTTTTTAAAAATTAATCAGTTGCTATGTGTTAGGACTCTATGGCAGTTGGGACTATGAGAGATGTGGACACTACCACAAAGAGCTCCCTTTCCAAATGTAAGTGGACAAAAGATTACTTCTGTGCTGGTTGAATTAAACATTTGCTTAAAGTAGAACACTTCTCTGCAGCCCCGATCCTAGACCTGTTTGATTGCTTTCAATTTGATTAACTAATTGTGGGCGGTGCAGATTTCTTCCACTGCTGAACCCTTTGATCTCTGCCTTCTAACAACAATTAATGTTTGCAAAATAACGTACTTGATAATCACTTTAATTATTCTAACCAACACAGCCACTTCTGATCAGGAAAGCACTCTCATGTTCACTCTCTGGATATTGGTTGCTTTGATCATATAGAGGAGATCAGGACTGGAGGATGCATTTTAAAAACAAAGGGCTCCCATTTAAGCCAAAAATGAGGAGAATTTAGTTTCTCTCAGAGGGTGAGTGAATCTTTCCAGAGCAATCTCCTGGCCTCGAATTGAAGCCCAGTATGGTCTGGAGTCAGGGCCCAGTGCAGACTGGAGGTTAGGTGCCAGGGTGGACTGGGTTAAAAGGACAATCTTTCTGAAGTCTTTATTTATTGATTTTCTAATTTATTCCTGTGATCTGTAATGCTGGACTTTTCATTTCTTTATTTTTCTAAGTTTATTTTCCCCTAAGCATTTGTACTTGAGAATTTGTATCAAGGTACCTTGTATCCAAGATGGTGCCCTAAGTGTAAACTTTTCACTGTCCTCACTTGAGTGCGTGTGACAATAAAGCTAATTCAATTCTTCCTCAGAGAACAGTGGAGGCAGAGATGTCAAAATGCTTGGAGGTAAAAGTCAATAGATTCTTGAGTAACAAAAGAGTCAAGGATTATTGGAGGTTGGTGGGAATATGAATTTCAGGCCAAAATCAGATCAGCCATGACATGATCTTATTGAATGGTCGAGCAGGCTTGAGGGGCACAGTGGCCTGGTCCTAATACATTTATATTATTGTGAAAAGTAATGCAAGACATCTCAAAGGGAAACTTAAATGTTGCATTGAGACAGCTTCCATAAGTGTCAACGCCAGTGAGGATCAGAAAGGAAAAGCCCTACTCTCACCAATCTCCCATTTCACAGGTCAATGTGTCTCACTCTATTGCCAGAGTGGGACAAGGGAATGTGTACCTACAACATCCCAAGCACACAGGAGCTGTCAAGAAGGAAAGATGAACTCTAAGAGTGTAGAAGAAACTTACAAGGATGTTGCCGAGCCCAGGACTCAACGATCTGAGTTATAGGGAGAGGCTGGACAAGTTAGGACCTTTTCCTTTAGAACATAGGAGACTGAGGGGGAATCGCATAGAGGTGTATAAGATCATGAGAGGCAAGGATAGGGTGAATACACATAGTCTTTTTCCCAGGGTTGAGGAATCAAGGATGAGAGGGCATCAGGTTAAGGTTAGAGGGGAAGGAATAAAAAGAAACCTGAGGGGCAACATTTTTACACAGAGGGTGGTACACATATGGAATGAGCTGCCAGCGGAAGTGGCTGAGGCGGACACATTAACAACATTTAAAAGGCATTTGGACAAATACATGGGTAGGGGAGGTTTAGAAGGCTACGGGCCAAGTGCAGGGAAATGGGGTTCGCGTGGATGGACATTTTAGTAAGCATGGACCAGTTTGGGCTGAAGGGCCTGTCTCCATGCTGTAGGACTCTGTGACCCTTCCTCCATGTTCCGTATTCCTCTCCCAAAGACAGCAGCGTTTGCTGCCCCAGTTCTGCTGGTGCCCCAGTTCCCCAGTGCTGCCACTCTCTTTGTGCTGGGCCGCCTGAAAGAGATGTGTCTCATTTTGTTTCACAGCTCAATCACCAGATGTGTAAGAACGAGCCAGTCACCTCAGGGGCACGGGGCTGGAAACTGAAAGGAGAAAGGTTTGTTACCACGGCACAGGTCAGCGTGGGGCAAAAGGGCATTCATTTATTTGCCCCTTTCTCTTCAGGGCTGTTTTTTATCAGCAGGAGCTTGGCTTTGCCAGGGCAGAGGTGGATGTGTGGGAGAAGAATTTTGACCCCCCCCCCCCACCACCACCTTCCCCCGGTTTGGGATGTCAGTTCCCCAGTCCAGTGGCTGGTCCATATTCTGCAGGCAGTTGGTGGGGGTGGGGGAAGCTTCATTACCCACCAGCAATGGGTATTGAGCAGGTTAAGGCCTACTGATAGAGGCTGAAAGGTAGTTTCCAGTTGGCCTTCAGGCCTCCTTCTAGCAGCAGACTGTGGAACATTCACCATAGGTAAGCCCTTCTAGCTTTTCCAGTGACAATCTGCTTGCTGGATCTTTTAGTTTTCCCAAATTTAATAAAATGCCAGAGACTCAGGGCTGTGCCTGGGATAGCAGGACTGATGTGTGCGAAGACAGACTGGATCTGGTTAGGACTATACTCACTGGAGTTTAGAAGAATGAGGGGCAATCTTGTTGAAATTCTGACAGATCTCGACAGGGTAAAAGCAGGAACGATATTCTCAATTACCAGGGGGAGGTCACAGTCTAAAGAATAAGGAGTAAACCCCTGAGCACTGAGATGAGGAGAAATGTCTTCACCCAGAGAGTGCTGAGCCTATGGAATTCTCTGTCACAGAAAGCAGTTAAGGACAAGACATTGAATGTTTTCAAGGTGGAATTGGAATTGGAATTAGGTTTTAATGTCACGTTTACTCAAGTACAGGAGTACAATGAAAGGTGTATGTCACCATTGCCAGTGCCATCTTGGGTACAAAAAGACCTAGGTACAAAATATCAGGTACAAAATAGAAAAATAAGGAAATAAAGTTAAAAATTCAACATTGCAGTCCTTCTCAAGTACTTAGCCATGCTGGGCACGCTCTCCCCACAAGAGTTCGATCTCCTCTATGCTCAGCTCATTCTCCTCCATCTTGGGCTCAATCACCTAGAGCTAAAGGGATCAAAGGGTATGGGGAAAAAGCAGGACAAGAGCATTGAGATTGGAGGATCAGCCCATGACCATGTTGAATGGTGGAGCAGGTTGGAAGGGCTGAATGGCCTACTGCTGCTCCTATTTTGTCTATCATTCTCCCTTACTCACCTACAAGGTGACAGTTATTTCTGCATCAGGGCCTTGCTTTAGCTTTTGGCTTCAGGAAGTGTTGTTAGTGGATAGTGAGCCCATTTCCTGCCCTTAAACAAGCAATGCAAGGAAAATCAAAGGAGGGAGTTTTTAACCACTCCACATCCACCCAAACCTCCCAAGCCCCAGCAAATCTGAGGGCCTTTCTGATCCCCACTTGACCCTGAAGCCCTGCAGGAATATCCTGCTCAAAATTTCTGAAATCAGAATCTAAGAATAAAATATCCATGTCTTCCAAAAGTCAGGCTCATGCTAATAATGGAGAGAAAGCATTTGAGGCATTAAAGGCAAAATGAATCAGATTTCCCCATGAAACTGACAATACCTCAAGATGGGGGCAAATGAAATGAGAATGGAAAGGAGAGGCAGGAATGAAGCTGAGGAAACCCATTTCGTGTAATCATCTTCCATACCCTTAGCTATGCAGCCTGGACGTATCGTTTATCATTTGGCTTTTCTAATATGGGAGTAGGGAGGTCATGTTGCGGCTGTACAGGATTTTGGGGAGGCCACGTTTGGAATACTGCATACAATTCTGTTCGCTGTTCTATAGGAAGGATGTTGTTAAACTTGAGAGGGCGCAGAAAAGATTTACAAGGATGTTGCCATAGTTAGAGGGTTTGAGCTATAGGGAGAGGCTGAGTAGGCTGGGGCTGTTTTCCCTCAAGGCTGAGGGGTGACCTCATAGAGGTTTATAAAATCATGAGGGGCATGGATAGGGCGAATAGCCAAGTTTTTTGCCAGAGCAGGGGGAGTCCAAATCTGGAGGGCATGGGTTTAAGTTGAGAGGGAAAAGATCTAAAAAGGACCTGAGGGGTAATGTTTTCACGTAGAGGGTGGTACGTGTATGGACAGAGCTTTCAGAGAAAGTGGTAGAGGCTGGTACAATTACAACATTTGAAAGGCATCTGGGATGGGTATATGTATAGGAAGGGTTTAGAGGGATATGGGCTAAATGCCAGCAAATGGAATTAGTTCATATTGGAATGTCTGATTGGCACGGATGAGTTGGACAGAAGGGTCTGTTTTCATCCTGTATGACTCTATTAAGTAAGGACATAAAAACAAAGGAATTTCCAGAAATATGCAAAGACTCTTAAATCTGCATCCCTTCCTGGAGTGTCAGTAATCCCATGAGATTCATCTCCTCCAGAAATGTATTTAATTGTCTCCTGACTCTATTCACGTTGTCTGCTTCAGTGGTCATCCACTGTAACTTATTCCACAATTCCATTAGCCTCTGTACGGAGAAGTTTCACTTGGCTTCCCTTCTTATTCCCGACTTCTTAATGTTTAACTTGGATCCCCCGATACATGAACTTTTACCGCGTTGAGCTTTCCATCATAACACCATACATTTCAATCAGGGGAGCTCAAAGCTTCATTTTATTCCCTGAAGGGAACGAGCATAACTCATCTGTCTTAATAAATCGAATTCCTAGAATTTTTTTTTGTTGTTTTTGCTGCTTGTTTCTGTGTCTTCTCAGCAGCAGCAAGATATTCGTTCATATGATGGAAACCCAAAGGATACTCCTTCTTGATCTCTTCCCATGTCTGAGGCAATGGTGATCCTCAGGTTAAACGACCACCACGTGTCTCTCTCTTTCTCTCTCTCTCTCCCACTCGCTCTCTCTCTCTCAAATGTGAGAGCAGCCCCATGGTCCAATTAGACCTCTTTTTTTATTTCAAAAATATACTTTATTCATAAAAAAAAGTCACTAAAGCAGTTCAGTTCTATACATTTGCATTTGAGGGAACAAGGAATTATTGGTGTTTGATTCTATCCAACAAACAAACCTGAGACATTTTTTACTTGTCCAAGATTATATTTACATATAATTGAGGCACTCTGAAGGTCCATTAAGTGAACACGCCTCCATTTAACTTTGGCAGCAAGACCTCAGACAATGGTCTTTCCCCACTGCCAGAAACTCCTTTACTTCATTACAAAAATATACTTCACACCTAAAAAATATCTTTATACGCACAACGCAAATCAAAACGCTTAGCAGGTTCTGAGGAAGGGCCGCTGGACCGGAAACATTAACTCTGACTTCTTTCCACAGATGCTGCCAGACTTGCTGAGCTTTTCCAGCAATTTTCGGTTTTGTTTCTGATTTCCAGCATCTGTATTCTTGCGGTTTCTCTTTATATATACATACATAGTCACAAACGCAGCTCGGTTCTGTCCAGTAACATATCAAGGAAACAAACGAAACATTGGAGTTTGACTCTATCCAGCAAACAAATTCTTACTTGTACAAGATCATATTTATATGCATTTATACTCTGGTAAACTTACCTTAGACCCAAAACTGCCACAGGGCTCCCCATAAATTCAGCTTGATGCCCCATTACCCTGTTGATTTGTTTAGGGATTCACTTGCTTTCAAGATTCTCAGCAACTAGTGTCAATGAAAATTATTGCTTGTTTAAATTATACCAAAATGTTTAGTTTTTATTGGCTGGGCTTTTAAAAGAAGCTGAAATAGCCATGTAAATTCTTGAAGCGATTACAGTCAGTTGTCCTGTAATGATTGAAGTTCACTCTGCTCAGACTAAAAGCTTGTTTCCTGGGCACAATCAAAGGGTTAGAGAAGGACCAGCTTTTGAAGACTGCGGTGACATGGGAGTCAGGCAATTTTTTTTTTTCTCACAGGCATCTTTGGCAGCTGCCTAAAACAGGCTGCACATGCCATTGATAGGCCGAATGTCTGATTTAGGACCACTTCCTCACCATAGGCCTCCCTGAGGCCATTCCCAGCAGTTGATGGGACCTAACAAGTGTTTGGCAAACAAACGGGGGATAGCAACTCTTGTTGGATATACTTCTGGAGATTTCATTTGCAACCTTCCATTTCCAACTACCGATTCAAGCAGCCTTGTTATTCTCATAACTAACAAATCAAAGGAAGTGAAGAAAGATATTTGCAGACCTTTGATTTATTTTTTCCCCTAGGTTGTTCAATGCAGGGATATAATCTTCAATTCTTGCAGGTTTCAGGTTAGTCTGGCAGAGTTTGCAATGCATCTCCTAACTGGCCATGTTCATCTTTGCTGCTTTCCTTACATCTCCTCCTGGAGTTTGCCAGGGTTTGGAATTAGATGGATTGACATGGACAAGCTGCCTCTGAAGGATGACCAACTCTTGGGAAATAAATTAAGAGACACTTTGGCATCTGACCAGACTGGGTGTGTGTGGGGACGTGGGGTGTTGCTGCCAGAGAGCTGTTGGAAAGAGTTTGCCTGGGGGGAGACACACTGCTCACGCACAAAGAATACAAACGGATTTACAGGACAAACATTGTCCCAGTTGGTGTCGATCCAGGACATGGGCCTTAAATGTGAGGCAGCCTATGGAAATCTGGGATGGTTGACTAATGTTTTGGAGGGACTGTGCAGCTCACCCAATTATTACAGTAAAAGACAAAGGCTTACATCCCACTGGGAAGTCATTAGCCTTCTATTGGAATGCTCCATCATTGATAAGGCCAAAAACAAGTCATAATTAATTCATGGATTAAAGTATTTAAATTAATTAGGTATGCATTTATTGAATCTACTTGTTAAATAAATATTGTATTGAATGGAATTCATGCATGTTAGCACATTTTAAAGTATATTTGCCATCTGGGATTTGCTTTCAGAGAGTCACAGAGTCATAGAGATGTACAACACAGAAACAGACCCTTCAGTCTAACTCATCCATGCCGACCAGATATCCTAAATTAATCTAGTCCCATTTGACAGCACTTGGCCCATATCCCTCTAAACCACTTGTATTCATACACCCATCCAGATGTTGTATTTGTACCAGCCTCCACCAGTTCCTCTGGCAGCTCATTCCATACACGCACCACCCTCTGTGTGAAAAGGTTACTCCTTAGGTTCCTTTTAACTCTTTCCCCCTCACCTTAAATCTATGCCCTCTCATTCTGGACTCCCCCATCCCAAAGAATTTCAAGCATTTCATGCAGTTGAAAGACCGTGGAGACCTCCATACTCTAGAAGTAGGATGTAGTAACGCCTGAGCTCTGACCACGTGTAGGTTTAATTAGTGAAGAAGGTGAGACATTTTGGTTTAGTCAATTACTCAGAAGATGTAACGTTGCCCTGACAATAAAAGTGAGGGATTCTGAGAAAAAGGGTTATTGCTGGATGAATAAGTGGGTCAGATTTTCTGCTGCTGACTTTGAACAAGGAATGCTAACTGGAGGAGTTTTTATGTTCAATGTGGATTGAAGGACTGTGATACTCTCTAGTAGTCAGCCATGTTGACGAAGAAGAGAGGAGCTTGACAAACAAGGGAGTCAAAGCTTCTCGGGGTTAGGTAGGAATGGGGAGTTGATGCCACAATCACGACAGCCACGATCGTATTGAATGATCGAGCAGGCCCAAGGAGCTGAATGGCCTGCTCCTGCTCCTAATTCGTCTTGTGTTGGCATGAAAACTCCAAAATGTATCAACCCGGTCTCAGCTGACCACACAGCCTGTGAGTCAGGAGGCGGGTGGGTTCGAAAGCACCTCCAGAGTCTTAGACATTGGGTCCAGGTTGAAAACCTTCCCACGGTAATGCGCAGTGTGCAGCATCATGGGATATATCGGGGCAGAGGAACCTAGTCTGAGCTGGTGAATGTTGCTAATTTCTCCATTATTGAGATGGTGAACAGCTCCTCAACGGAGAGTGAAGAAGGCTCTAGCTGTTCTATCCCATCAGAAATGGGAAGTGAATTCAGGGAGGGAGTCATAGGGTCATAGAGATGTACAGCATGGAAACAGACCCTTCGGTCCAACCTGTCCATGACCAGATATCCCAACCCAATCCAGTCCCACCTGCCAGCACCCAGCCCATATCCCTCCAAACCCTTTCTATTCATATACCCATCCAAATGCCTCTTAAATGTTGCAATTGTACCAGCCCCCACCACATCCTCTGGCAGCTCATTCCATACACGTACCACACTCTGTGTGAAAAAGTTTCCCCTTAAGTCTCTTTTATATCTTTCCCCTCTCACCCTAAACCTATGCCCTCTAGTTCTGGATTCCCCGACCCCAGGGAAAAGACTTTGTCTATTTATCCTATCCATGCCCCTCATAATTTTGTCACGTTAATGATTACCTCGTAGACGAACTGATTTAGCATCAGGTTGGAAAGTGAAGTGACCTGAACCGCAGACATTTCACCTTCACACACTAACAAGAAATGCCATTGTTCTTACGACCCATTCCTCTGTAGTCACAGTCTGGAACACCTCAACCCTGCATTGAACTAGTAATACTCAGCTAACAAGACCGAGAAAAATAGTGAAAGCTACATTATTCACTGTTCATTTATTAAATGCAAAGCAATCTATTCCTAACAGCTGTCTTGATTTAATTTCAATGCGGTGAGTCCTTGCATTACTCCCATGCCATTCCACATTATAATTGTTACTGTCCATTAAAAGGAAATGACAAAACTAATGTTTTCCATTACGAATAAGAATTCTTCTGGGACTAAAGCGAAGATGAATGAAGATAGATGAAGTTATTATCAAACTAACACTGTTTAATACTATCCAGATGCAAGTTGATTTGTCATATTAATTGGTGCACAAATGGAAAATTGAGAGTAAAGTGTGCTTTAATATATTGAGGAATGACTGCAGCCAGTACTTCAGATCTGAAGAAATTTTAATTTGAGCAACAATCATTTGTACAGTCCTGATTATGTTTATAAAAAGACTCAGACCATTTTCCCTAGGGAGATCTAGACACTTAAGGAATCCCTACACTGTGACAGCAGGCCATTCGACCCATCAAGTCCGCACCGGCCCTTCAAAGAGCCTCTCACCCAATCCTTGTGACCCTGCATTTCCCTATGCAAATCCATCATGCCTGCACAACCCTGGATATTAAGGGCAATTTCCCATGGCTAATCCACCTAACCTGCACATCTTTGGACTGTGGGAGGAAACTACAGCAATCCTACACAGAAACAGGGAGAATGTGCAAACTTGTGGGCGGCACGGTGGCACAGTGGTTAGCACTGCTGCTTCACAGCGCCAGAGACCCGGGTTCAATTCCCGCCTCAGGCGACTGTGTAATCTAATCTAATCTAGTCTAATCTAATCCACACAGGCAGTCACCCAAGGGCGGAATTGAACCTGGGTCCTTGGTGCAGCGAGGTAGCAATGCTAACCACTGAGTCATCATGCCGCTCATTCACTGCCTCCAGTAAGTGAGTGAAAATACCTGGAGAGGAGAGAGCCTGATGAGCAGAAAGTCCTTGCATGCCAAAAGGATAATCTTCGTGTGTTCTGCCTTGCCAGTCTGTCCAAAACATCTGTATCTGTATGTGTAGAAGCAGTTCCATCATATGGTTAAAGTTTTAACTCATAGAGTTATATGCCAATGGTTCATACCTACTGGTAAAATCTATTTATTTTTGATAAATAATATAATTCTTGTTCACTGCAAGAACCTTTCCATCAACATGGGTCAAGAAGACAGATAAACTGGTAAGAATTTTGTGTACTTTTATAAAATCTTTAACTTTTGTGATGATCTTGGGTATGGCAGGGCTTGACTTCTGATGCACTTATCCCAGTGAAATGTAATTGTGGGGGGTAGGGAGGGACAGTATGCTGATAATAGGCACAATCAAGTTGCATGAATCTCTCTGTTCTGAAGCAGAGTCACGCCAGACTTAAAACGTTAACTCTGTTTCTCTCTCCATGGATGCTGCCAGACCTGTTGAGTTCCCCCAGCAATTTCTGATTTTGTTTGTTGTGGGCATTTTCCTGTTTAGAGTAGAACTTTGACTGGTTGCCCCCAGCTTTCAGATATCCATAAGATATGACACTGCAAGGCACGCCCAAAGCATTTGTTCTTCACCCAACTCCTGGTCCACCCAGTGATGACTCAGTCCAATGATACCTTTCTGGTTGTCAAAAGATGCCATTTAAATAGCCCAGATGTGAAATTTCCAATGTCGCTAGAGCTGGGCAAGGTAGCACACTGCTGTCCAACACCAAGATGGTGAGAGAAGATACAGAAAAAAATCTATAGTCAGCTCATTTTTGCATTAATGTCCATCATGATTTCTCTAAAGTTCTTACATGTCTCTCTTCAAAAATTCTATATCTTCTACATCCACAGAAATTCCTAAGCTATATGTTAAAAAAAAAATCACAGGTTATAGTCCAACAGGTTTATTTGGAAGTACTAGCTTTCGGAGCGCTGCTCCTTCATCAGGTAGCTAGTGGAGTATTAGCGCTCTGATGTTGTGTGATTTTTTTTTCACTTTGTCCACCTCAGTCCACACCTCCACATCTAAGCTGTATGTGTCACTGCCTCATTTCGGATCTAACATTTTCCTTAATCTATCTGAAATGAAGTGGGTTGAACTTGATAGAAATTGATGCGCACTGAAATGATTTGCCCAAATAAAATTGCAATGAGACATTGATGCGGACTTAATTTTACATCCTTGATGGGCTTGCATGGCCAAATTCTGCCCCTACAACCCATGGGCACCATAAATAGTCTGACACACCAACCACCAGGCGAATCATTTCTCAAAAGATAGCTCTCAAACACTGTTGCTTTTCCAAAGTTTGTCTTCTCATTGAATGGGTGAAATGGTTACTGTGTGCAAAAAACAAACAGGAAAATTCTGCATAGTGTTGAACATAAATGTCAATAGGCAGGAAGTCAAAAAATCTCAGACGCACTACTTGTTGAACGTAAAAGTTAACGTTCACCTTCACCTTATTTTAAATGTATCAGCACCACCGCCATAGTTAAGCAATAAGGATTCATGATGGATATCAGCGACAACTGATATCTATCGGCAAAACAGATGTTCTCTTCTCACTTCATTACCACATCAGAGATCTAATGCTTTCTGTTCTCAGACTAATTGAAGCAGCATTAGACATTGCAGGTGGGATAAAATGATGTGATTTTTCTGCTGACCTTTCCGTTCCCTTAGCTCTGTGAGTGGAGATCCATGTTGTTTCAAGAAATAATCAGCAGAGCGTTCACACACCAACTGGCAAACAGATGCCAACTTCCACTTCCGAGCTTGACTGTGCGGAATTTCCCACGCACATGTTCCCTTACAAAAGAAGTGAGCAAATTTTTGCTGTAATTTACTAATAAAATATTAGAGCTCAGTGAAGCATTCATAAGTTATTGTTGGATTCATAGTTTTCTAATTCCACTGTGAAAGACATTTGATCAGTCACAGACACTGGCACACTTGAGAATTTCACATATAAACTGCTGCGCGAATCCAGTTAGCATGGAGGGATGCATGGAGTCATGCAGCACAGAAACAGGCCCTTCAGTCCAACTCATCCATACTGACCAAGTTTCCCAACCTGAACTAGTGCAATTCACCTGCATTTGGCCTATATCCCTCCAAACCTTACCTATTCATGTATCTATCCAAATGTTTTTTTACAATTTCTAACTGTACTGTCATCTATCATTTCCTCTGGCAGCTTGTTCCACTTACAAATTTGAAAATGTTGCCCCTCAGGTCCCTATTAAATCTTCCTCCTCTCATCTTAAAATTAAACCCTCTGGTTTTGAACTCACCTATCCTGGGGAAAGGACCTTGCTATTCACCTTAACTATTAGTTAGCCCATTTTGACTGCATTTATTATTGCATATCGAGGCAAGGATATTGGTCCTTATGAAACAAAAGCTTTTGAGGTACAATTTAGTTCTTGCTGGTTGGGGATTAACTGCCTGTTGTACACCCCACCCCAATGAAAAGGAATTGGAATTGGTCATAATGAGTGACCAAACTGCCATTGCTGTTTCTCCTGCTGCTGCTGTAAAGGAAGACTTCCATTCTCAATTCAGGCACTTGGTTCCAGCACCACATTGCTGGGCAGCATGGTGGCTCAGTGGTTAGCATCATGGTGCCAGGGACCCGTTCAATTACAGCCTCTGGCAACTGTCTGTTTGCACATTCTCCCTGTGGCTGCATGGATTTCCTCCCACAATCCAAAGATGTGCAGGTTAGGTGAATTGGCCTCGCTAAGTTGCCCATAGTGTTCAGGGATGAGTAGGTTCGGTGCATCAGTCAGGAGGAAAGATAGGGGAATGGGTCTGGGTGGGTTAATCTTTGGAGGGTTGGTATGGACTTGTTGGGCTAAATGGCCAGTTTCCACACTGTAAAGATTCTATGATTGGGTTGGAGTTGCAGCAACTCCTTCATCCCCTGCCAGCCCAGCAATAGTACAGAAAACTTACTGCATCAAAGCAACCATTCTTTCTGTTACATCAACCATCCTTTGCCCTGTGGTCCCTGGAGTGTCAGAGGCTGAGGAGTGACCTGATGGAAGTTTATAAAGTCATGAGGGACATGGACAGGGTGAATAGTCAAGGTCTTTTCCCCAGGGTAGGGGAGTCCAAAACTAGAAGGCATCAGTTTAAGGTTAAAGGGGAAAACTAAGGCCAGCCAGCATATTGGAGAGTGGAAAAATCAGATCCTTCACCAGAAATGGGAAAGTTAGAAATGTGATTGGTTAATGTAGGTGAAATATCAGAAGTGGGAAAAGAAACAGAAAGGTTTGAGATAGTGTGAAAGGCAGTAGACAATGAAAATTTTGAGAAAATTTGTAGCTCAGGTTGAGATTCTGGATGTAGGTTTGCTCGCTGAGCTGGAAGGTTTGTTTTCAGATGTTTCGTCACCATACTAGGTAACATCATCAGTGAGCCTCTGGATGAAGAACTGGTGGAATGACCCACTTTCTATTTATGTGTTTAGGTTTCCTTAGGTTGGTGACATCATTTCCTGTTGTGATGCAATTTCCTGTTCTTTTTCTCAGGGGGTGGTAAATGGGATCCAAGTCAATGTGTTTGTTGATAGAGTTCAGGATGGAATGCCGTGCTTCTAGGAATTCTCGTGTGTGTCTCTGCTTGGCTTGTTCTAGGATGGATGTGTTGTCCCAGTCGCAGTGGTGACTTTCCTCATCCGTACGTAAGGATACTAGTGAGACAGGGTCTGTTTTTGTGGCTATTTGATGTTCATGTATCCTGGTGGCTAGTTTTCTGTCTGTTTGTCCAATTGAAAATGTCAGAAGTGGTGGAAGACCCAAAAGAGGGTGGGATTAGGACAAGTGAACAAAAAAAAATGTCCAAAGGACAAATGGCCGACTGTTGTTCTTGGATGGAAAAATCAAAAAGGAAATAAAACAGGGGAGCAAAGGAAATAAAACAGGGGAGGCTGAGGGGTGACCTTATAGACATTTGTACAATCACGAGGGGCACGGATAGGGTGAATAAACAAGGTCTATTCTCTCGGGTGGGGGAGTCCAGAATTAGAGGGCATAGGTTTAGGGTGAGAGGGGAAAGATTTAAACCACCTAAGGGGCAACTTTTTCACACAGAGGGTATGGAATGTGCTGCCAGGAGAAGTGGTGGAGGCTGGTGCAATTACAACATTTAAAAGGCATCTAGATGGGTATATGAATAGGAAGGGTTTAGAGGGATATGGGCCAAGTTAAATGGGACTGGATTAATTTAGGATATCTAAACAGCACAGATGAGTTGGACCGAAGGGTTTGTTTCCATGTTGTATGACACTATGACTCTAGTTGCAGGAATATAATACATTAGGAAAGAAACCAGGTGACTTATAGATTCCTCTTGGAAACAAAGAGCACAGGTATGACTGTCCAAATGCTGTCCATCTGGAACGCTAATGCTTCAGCGATGAGACACATTCTTGACCAAGTGGGGCTGATAGAACCTTCGGATCCCTAATGGTGTTGAGATTCCTGCCCTGCAGCTGCTGGTGCCATTTTGGAGTGTCTGGTATTAAGATTGGGTCATGGATTTCAAATATTTCCATTGAACCCGCATGTCAGGATGGGCATATCTTGGGCATGCCAGGATAGGCATATCTTGGGAGACCTGGGGAGGCTGAATTGTTCAGGCCAGTTGCAGCCATAACTGACAGGATCTCACCAAGCAATTGACCTTCATCATGTCCCCATCAGAACTTGTCCAAGTTAAAATACAGGTCAGCACCTCCCATTCTTCCTAACCTGAAATATGCGATGGTTCGCAATTTAACTGTGCTGCACACTCTGAATAAGGTGATATCAATGTATGTGCTGACAGCCCCATTGGTGTACTGACTAGTGGGTATCTCTGCCAAGTTTAACATGAAATACAAACTTCAACATATCCTTGTACACTCACAGTTGTGAGATGTTTCTGTGGTGAACAAAACTGCTGTTTGCTTTGAAGTATAGTGTAGAACTGGAGCCAATGTTCTAACAACAGCCTGTCACAAAGGAAAGAAATTGTACAATTTAACAATAAAAAGTAACATTTCTCAACAGGAGGGAATAGAACAGTGCATTGGCTCCCACCCTCGACTCTTTCAGCTCATCCCATCAAGCATCAGCTGGCTAGTTTGTGAACACTGGCAATATCTTGATGGGTATATGAATATGAAGGGTTTAGAAGGATATAGGCTAAGTGCTGGCAATTGGGACTAGATTAATTTAGGATATCTGGTTGGTATGGATGAGTTGGACCGAAGGGTATGTTTATGTGCTGTACATCTCTATGACTCTGTGAGCTGCATGGTTCACTTTATTGCCTTGTTTCAGTCTGTCTGCTAGCCCACAGCCTTTTTTAATTTCAAAAATATACTACATATACATTCATAGTCACTGAAGCAGTTCCGTCTGTACAGTGGTATGTGAAGAAGCAAACAGATATTGGAGTGTGACTCCATCCAGCAAACAAACCATAGACATCTCTTACTTGTACAAGACCATATTTATGTATGTTTAAGGCACCCAGAGGGTCCAGTATCTGAATGGACCCCCATTTAACTTCATCAGGACGACCTCCGCACAGTGCCTTGGCAACAGCTGCCTCAAGCTTTAGTATGTCCCTCAGCACGTACTCCTGGACCTTGGAACGTGCCAATCTGTAACTCTCAGTTGGGGTTGACTCCTTGCTCTGGAAGACCAACATGTAGTCAAATTATGTGGTGACGGAGAATTCTGGGGTGCATTCCAGCTTTTATCATTGGACCTGTGAGTTCATAAAATCACAGAACTCCTACAGTGTGGAAACAGGTCATTTGGCCCAACAAGTCCACACTGATCCTCCAAAGAGTGTCCCACCCAGATCCATTTCCTTACCCCTATTACTCTACATTTTCCCCTAACAAATGCACCTAGCCTACACATCCCTGAATACTATGGGCAATTTAGCACGGCCAATCCACCTGACCTGCACACTTTTGGACTGTGGGAGGAAACCCACACAGACACAGGGAGAACGTGCAAACTCCACATGGACAGTCGCCTGAGGCTGGAATTGAACCCGGATCCCTAGCGCTGTGAGGCAGAAGTGCTAAGCACTGAGCCACTGTGCCACCCGAAATTCTATTCATTGAGTGGGTGATGGGTCAGGGACGAGAGATGAAATTAAGGGGGTGAGGTGGAGGGGTATAATTAAGGGATCAAGGTGGAAGGAGTGAGGCAGATAGGGTGTCGTGCAGAAGGTGAGGTGGAGAAAGTGCAGTGAAGGGCTGGGGTATAGAGAGGGAAGTGGAGCGAGTGAGGTGGAGGAGGTGCAGTAAAGAGGTGAGGCAGAGGGAGTGAGGTGGATGGAGTTAAGGAGTCAATGTCAGAGTATATCTCTGGGTGGTGCATCTCTGTGAGGTGGAAATGGCCTGGATCATTTAAACGGTGAATGTGAGCACTGGATGGAGTCTGTTAGGGACCGTAAGGAAATTCTTGCAAACAGCTGTTGATATAAATACAGTGAAACTGTCATCTACCTATTGGATATGCAGTAAGAGGTCAGGGCTATTTGCTCATGGAACCTGACAAGAAAGTTGGCAAGAGCTATGCCTAAAGGTGACACCATCTAGCAACACGTTGTGTCATTAAAACTGGACTCAATTGCTGAGTTCATAAGTTCAATGATTGACACAACGGTGCACGATGGTTTCTATGGCTTTCTCGAGTGATACTTTGGTGAATTGTCTAGCAATGTCGGATGAGCATATGGATGTAACATTGCCATTGATATGCTTCTCCTGGATGTCCCTCACGAAAGTGAAGGAAACCTTGACTGTTTATGTGGAAACCACGCTCAAAACAGGTCGTGGTAAATCACCCATTTGGTCGATTCATGTTGTACAGAGTTGGTAAAAGATAGGACATGAAGGGTCAACACTTTTGTATGTCTCAGCAAACCAAACATTGAAACACAGTGAGCTGTAAAGGGGAGCCCCAGCATATATATATATATATATATATATATATATGTTTTCATTTGCTTTCTTTGGAACTATGCTGTCCAAGTCAAGCTGGGCAGCAGATACAAATTTCAACCCATCGTGAAGAATGCCATGTGCTTTGTTGATATAGTTAAGCCTGTTAATGATAATAATTCCTGTCCCATTGTTGGGTTTCAGATGTGTGTGTCAAAGCTGTCTCGTAATGCAGCCAGAGACTTTTCCCCAGGGCAGGATTGACTGGCACGAGGGGTCATAGTTTGAAGATATTAGGAGAAAAGTATTGAGGAGACGTCAGAGGAAGGTTCATTACACAGAGAGTTGTGAATGTGTGGAATGCGTTGCCGGCTGTGGTGGTGGAAGCAGAGTCATTAGGGACATTTAAGCGACTGCTGGGCATTCACATGGATAGCAGTGAGTTGAGGGGTGTGTGGGTTAAGTTATTTTATCTTACATTAGAATTAATGCTCGGCACAACATCATGGGCCAAAGGGCCTGTTCTGTGCTGTACTTTTCTATGTTCTATGTTCTATGTCTTACATGTGAAATCTGGGTAGGTCACTCAGAATCTCACAGTTTGCATGCACTCGATTAGCCAGGCATCAAGGATCAGCATTTCTGATAGATGTTGGTTTGTGATGGGATAGCTAGGAGTAGAGGCATGTGAATTCAGAAATACCCCTTCCCATTTGATGTGGGACCATAGCATATTCAAAATTGAAACCATGCACAAGAACAAACTCCTCGCTTTTCGATGGTATAGGTTCAGAGAGTTTGTTATGTGTTTATTTGCATTGCCAAACCACTTCTGTTTAAGTGAAATTGTGGTGTGGGCATATTTCAACCGAGTACTGTTTATGGTGCTGTCATCTACTAAGGCACTACAGCAACACAAACAGATCAAATTAAAAACTGAAATCGAGTTGTGAACTCCAGACCAAGTAACATAAGGCACGGCATAAAATAATTCACAATAAGCAAGGTACTGACCATGCCACCAGGCCAACTCTAAACACAGTGCAAAGGGATCTTATGGCATAGTGGTAGAGTCCCCACTTCAGGGGTTCAAGCTTCCCCTACTCCAGAGGTGTGTCATAACGTTACTGAACAGGTTGATGGGGAAAATACCTCGAACATTAGATATGATTCTGCAATTGTGTGCCATGTCCTAAACTATCCTGGTGTGCTAGGTATCGTACTGACAACTGGTTTAAGACGGTCAGACTGGCTTGCAGTGTGGCACATTACATGAATTAGAAGCTACCTAAGTTAATTACACCACTAGGCCCTGTTCCTTGCAGGTGCACGCATTGTGTTTGTCCTAGTTGAACAAAACAGGTGGCAGCCATTCACTGGTTTATTCCTCAGTGCAATGCCCTGACCAGTCAGAGTCAACCTGCCTGGTTTAAATTTAAATGCAGTTCAGCAGTTAACTGTCGGTCATCGTCGAACTGATGCAATGCTTCTATCGATTTGCTAATCAGCATGCTCTTGTCATACAGTTAAAAATGTTGTGCTCCAAACACTGCTATTCCTGTGAATCGTCCTGATGAGAGCAGGACAAAAAGCTTCTGTTTTTTTTCAGCAATATTCCTCCAGGCTTAAACAATGAGAATTCAGTGAATTCATTTCTAGAAAACATAGCATTTGAAATGGAAACATGAATTACAGTTGATTAGCAGTGCTTCTGCTCTGAAATTTGTTTAAAAGATAAAAACAGGTTTTTTTTATTAGATTAGATTAGATTCCCATAGTATGGAAACAGGTCATTTGGCCCAACAAGTCCACACTGACCCTCTAAAGAGTAACCCACCCAGACCCATTCCCTACCTATTATTCTACATCTACGCCTAACTAATGCACCTAATCTACACATCCCTGAACACTATGGGCAATTTAGCTTTCCTGACCTGCACATCTTTGGACTGTGGGAGGAAACCGGAGCACCCGGAGGAAACCCACACAGTCACCCAAGGCTGGAGTTGAACCCTGGCACTGTGAGGCTGTACCTAGGAGAGTTTTATATTTACATAGTTAGTAACTCACTAGTAGAATTTCCAATCTACTTACAGGACAACTGAGCCATGGAGAGATTCAACACAATGCCTCTGCTTGTGGATGAGGCAGAGGGACTATTGTACAAGCTCAACATATCAAGTATCAGAGGAGGCATCGGAAAAATGGGGCTTTCTTCAGATCGATTGTTGCAGTTTACAATCAGCTTTTACTTTTTCTCGTCTGCCTATTTACTGAAGGGCGGGCAGATTTTACAAAAGCTCTGATCCCAGGTGGCACACATTATACAGTGCACCAGACTGAAAAAGTATTTGCAACCCAGTGTGCTAGTTAATACAGTCCACTGAAGTCCTGAAAAACCTCCACAGCAATTAAGTTCAGTGGAAAGAAGTAAAAAAGATCAGCACCTGTACATTGAGATGACAGCTATAACTCTCCACTTCACTAATGAAATGAAACATTTTTACAACAGGATTGAGTTTCCATTTAAATTTGTTAAACTCTATTCATTGATTTTTGATTTAAATGTTTATTAAATTTAAGGCAGCTTTAAAACTGTTTGCAGTTGTATTAATCAGCTTGCATAAGAATAAGGAAAATCATTCATCCTCAGAGAATCAGTTCTGTACATGTGTCTGTTCTCATTTACATGTTCACATTTGCTAGTCTCGTACAGGATTTTGTGACTGTAGCATCTTGTGGACACAACACCATTAGGGCAAGGATCAATTTCCAGAACTTGCATCAATCAGTCCGAAAGCTCACATTCCGTTATTTTGTCAATCTTCATTTTTTGAGGAAGATATAATTCCGCCTTCCTTCCCTTGTGTCTGAGATTGGGTTGACTCATAGGATCATACAGCATGGAAACAGGCCCTTCGGTCCAACTCGTCCATGCCAACCAGGTTTCCCATGCTAAACTCGTCCCACTTGCTGAATTTGACCCAAATCCCTCTAAAACGTTCCTATCCATATACCTGTCTAATTGTCTTTTAAATGTTATAACTGTACCTCCACCTACCACTTCCCCTGGCAGTTCATTCCAAACACAAACAATTCTCTGTATAAAAATGTTGCCCCCACCCCCCAATGTCCTTTTTAAATCTTTCTCCTCTCACCTCAAAAATATGCCTCCTCATTTTGAACTCCCCCACTCTAGGGAAAGGACTTTAGCTATTCACCCTATCCAAGCCCCTCATGATTTTACAAACCTCGATGAGGTCACCCCCCACCCCCCCCCCCCC
>NC_057730.1:15570010-15587939 GCF_004010195.1 Chiloscyllium plagiosum
TCACCCCCCCCCCCCCCCCCCCAAAATCTGATATCCCAGCCTATCCAGCCTCTCCTTATAACTCAAATCCTCTCGTCCCGGGAAGGTAACATCCTGGTAAATCTTCCCTGCACTCTCTTTAATTTTAAACATCTTTCCTTTAGCAGGGCAACCAGAACTGTACAGAATACTCCAAAAGTGGCCTCACATGCACAACTGCAACATGACATCCCAATTCTTACGTTTGCATAATGATACTGAATAGGAATGGATTGAATCTGCAAGCTTTGTTAATGGGTTGGAAGAAACAATTCTGGAGATATTGATAGAACATTCCATGTAGCAGGTTAATTGCCAACTCCTTTGCATTAAAGGTCAGTTTGACCTTGAAACACAACAAAACACTCACAATGATGTCTGAATGTAATAGCCCAAATAACAAGTGAAGGAATGACCTGTAAACCAATTAATTAAAGCTTAATTAATCAGTTCATGGGTCATCCCTTTATTTGGTTTTCAGTAGTCGATACTTTACTCATATTGTTTGTACTGACCTGGCAACGTTCTTAATTACCTGGAATTATCTTGCCATCATCTCTCCGCCTAAATATTCTGTGCCTGTGCACTTCCCTCCACTTCACCTGTCGAAGGAGGTGCACTCTGAAAGCTTGTGATTTCAAATAAACCTGTTGGACTATAACCTGGTGTCGTGTGACTTCTAACTTTGACCACCCCAGTCTAACACCAGCACCTCCTCATTGTGGCTGCATGAATGAGATGGATGGTAGAGTTAATATAAGAGCTGTGATGGAATGAAGAGTAGCCTGCCCCCGAGTTGGTAGGATATGGATGTCCCGGCATCTCCTCCGGTGAGGGGCAGGATTCTCTCCACACTGGGGCTGAGGAGTCTAATGGCAGGCATGTCGTCCATCCACAGGGGATCTCTCTGCCATGTTTTGGACTGTTTTCTCCTGTCATGAGATCAATTGAGCAGGAGGAGAGTGGGTTGGCAAAGCTGTTGGTGCTGGTGCAATTGGTTGAAAGCTGGTGAGGCATTCCACGGGGTAGACAGCACAGAGGGCATGGTGTTAATGGTGTGCAAGGTTTGAGGAGGATTGGGGGTGACAATAAGTGAGGGATGATGGCACGGACCACAGTCAGAATGGCAGAGCTTGAGCCCTGGTGGGAGATGAGTGCAGTATCAGAGACTGTTCTTGATCATAGTGAATGGCACAGCAGGCTTGATGGGCTGAATGGCCTATTCCAGTGAATATTTTCTTACTTCTGAATGGGAGGCAACAGAGAGAAGAGTGAGGCATGGCGACTGGCTCAGAGGAGATCACTGACCTTCTCATAGCACCCACTGACCATCGCTCTACTGCATGGAGTTGGCACTGGCCTGGGTGGCGAACCCAGTCCAGGGTCAGGTGGCACGGCCTCCACTGCTGTACCTCCAGGAGGTGGTAAGCTCTCCTCTGCAACCTACCCCATCCATGATCAGGAGAATCGCTATGCCATCTTTCCCTTCTCTGATGTCAGTGATGGAGGAGGGCAGCTACAGATTGCCAGTGTTTATCTCAGTGCCAAGCAGTTTTTTAAAGACACAAGGGGGCATTGGTCTTTCAGTGGTATTTGTAAGTCAGTCAGGATGAAACAGTACTGGTATTGTACGTGAAGGATGAGAGGTGAGACAGGTTGTTAATGAGACGGGCTCACTAAGATGCAATGAGAAATCTCCCAGGTTTCATAGTGAAAAACAAACCTTCAGAAAACATCTCAGCCTAATGTAAGATTCATTACTGCAAAAGAAAGACTAAAGGCACAAAAGGAGACTCATCAATACAAGAAATCACCAAAACAACAGCAGTAACAGTGAAAACACTGAGTGTTTAAAGATTATATTGATGTTAATGATGCAAAAATTAATATCTCAATGTTTACAGTAAATATCATCGCCCCCTAGTTCATCTACTGAACAATGTTGGTGACCCATTGAATTAACGATTAATTATGATTAATATCATATTTTCAGTATTGAACACTGCCTTTTCATCTGAGGAAGGAGTTGTGTTAAGGTGTTCTGTTACCCATGGTGGTATAAAGGGAGCTGGGTGGCACCAAAGGTTAATGTCAGAGCACTGAGAGTGGCAGGAGAATGGGAGAGGTTTTATACAACACAATGTGGAGGCATTTGAAGGTAAGAATGAGAACCACATGTTCAATGCATTGGGAATCAAGGAGTATAGTCAATGCAGATCATTGACGGCTGGGGTGTGAGGGTAGAGTGGGGTTGGTACTGGACAGGACATAGTTGGCTGAGTTTGGACAAGTTGCAGTTTATGGAAGTTGAAAAATTGGGAGATCAGCAAAGAAAGCATCAGAGAAATCAATCCTTAAAGACGAGTGGAATAAATCGAAGAACTGTGGATGCTGGAAATCAAAAACAAAAACAGAAATTGCTGGAGAAACTCAGCAGTCTGGAGGTGTCTTATTGTTTTTGCTAAACAGAGGAGAGTCAGATAGGAGTGATTCAAACATTTTAAGATGGTGGGAAATAGGTTAGCACCTGTTAATATCTGGCCTGAGTAAACTAAAGTAACTCATTATATGCCTTTCTCTGCTGCTTTCTTATTCTGCTTCATTGGTATTAGAAATTATGGGTGCAATTTTAACTCAACTCATCAGACAGGAATCTCATGAGGTTGGGTAAAGTGCTAACTTTATGCCCTGTCCAGTAGTGCTCTCGTTCAACATCACTGGGAATTTAAATCTGCAGTAAGATGAGAGGGGGATACTGTTGAAACATGCTCCCAGCACATGGATGAGGTTTAAGACTTACCTTGACCCTAGCTCAGAAATGGACATAATTAACAATTCATCACTTCTCTAATCAAAAAATTACATTGGCTTTGAAATTAAAAACTTTGGGGGCTGGACTGTTACTGCAGGTACTAGATCAGTGGTGCTGGAAGCGCACAGCAATTCAGGCAGCATCCGACGAGCAGCAAAATCGACGTTTCGGGCAAAAGCCCTTCTTCAGGAATAAAGGCAGAGAGCCTGAAGGGTGGAGAGATAAATATAGAATATTGGCTGCTATAATTTAATTTGGGTGCTTGATGTTTTGATATTGTTACCACTATATGTTTGATGTACTACCCAGTGAAAATATCATTATAGTTTTTTTTGTACAACACTACCATCAAGTGGTTATTAATAGTATTGCTTCTAGTTTCATAATATTGACTCGAAGTTTGTAATAAGAGTACTGTAATGCTAAGGCCATCAGTGCTCAGTTCTTGGATTAATGATCTAGAAACAGTTAAAATCCCACTTTGGCAGCTGGGGAATCTAAATTCAATCAATTGGATATATCTGGAATAGAAAGCTAATCTCAGTAATGATATCCAGAAACTTGTCTTCATTCAGTCCGGTCTATGTTGGATTCCAGTTGGCCCTTTACCTCTTAAACGCCTTCTGAAATGGCCCAGCGAGCTTCTCAGTTCCTGATCTGCTGTGAAGAAGGTGAATAATCAAACTGAATAGATTGTACAAGATCAACCTAAATACTCTGCATGACAAATGCACCATTCATCTTCGAAGTTCTCCTAACACTCCCAAGTTCAAGAGAGCTATTCCATTGATATGTCCATCAACAGTCCAACACAGTCGTACTCCCAGAATCATAGCATGCAGCTAATATCCCAGGCTTCACCATCAGCACCTCTGGGTAAGTCCTGGTCTTCGGGTAGGCTACGTTCAGCAGAGCAGGTTGGACAGTCTGCACTGCGTGATACCAAGAGACTCCACACTGTGCAGCAAGTTAAATATCTGTAAGGAAACTTCCTGTTGATTGCCACCATAAGGTGGTCATACAGTGTGGTCATGAAAAGAGTGTAGTATGTATAGAAGTTTGGAGAGAGTGGTAATTTGGCTCATAAGGTGGTGTAGCTTTTTTGTTTCCACTACTTGTACTATCTTGTGGCACTATTTCAAACCTTTGTCCAGTGTTCAGTGCTTTGTGCAAGCCTATAAAAACAAAACCTACAACAATCTACAACCTCCATTTCAGTCAGATGGGAAATTCGGTGGTGTGTCTGGAATTTGTGAACTGAGACCATCCAGGGAGAACAATAGACATATCTCAGTCTCGAATAATAAAGATTTTGTGTTAGGCTTCAGAAAAGAGACCCCCCCCCGGCCATTTGGTCAATCATTCAAGGTTGCACGTTTTAAATCATTAGAAGTTTCAAGGTTTTTTTTTCCATTCAATTCACATTCAACAGATCATCTTCTGCCACTTTGGAAATCTTCAGCTTGAATTCACCAGCATCTTTCTCTTCCTTACAATTCAACATTCCTGAAGGGCCCATCATTCCCTCCAAACTCCCCCCCCCCCCACCCCAACTCAAACACAATGGCCCACTCCTCAATAATCCTCCCTCCCCTTCCCACACGAGTGCTGAAAGTGCAGCCTGTGCTGTTTTAGCTATTTCCCTTGGGCTGCCCAAGGTTTTAAACACTCTTCCCAGGAAAACAAGAAGCTTTGAGTACATTTTGCAATTTATTAATGGTCTCCTCCACATGGTGAAGGTCAAACATAGATTACATGACCACTTTGCAGCTCACAAGTGTGGCCCCAAGCTTCAGCGGCCTGTCACTTTAATTCTTCATTTTTGATTTCTTACATCGTCTGTCGACCAGGACAAGCATCTGCCAACTGTGACTCATCAGGAATTGTGCAGCTTCTGACCTTGGTCAGCGGCAAACACTCTTCGATGGAAGTGAAATGGCTTGTCTTGTTTTATTAAACATTTATTTACCTGAAGCTTGTATCATTCAAGTAACGTTATTTTTTTGTCAAAAGCTTCAAACTGTTGCAATTGTGTCAAGTTTTTAAAATTCTCCACTTCTTTTCAGCCTTTCAGAGTCAGTATTGAATTCAGTAATTTGAAACTATCACTGATTATGGCCTTTTGTTTTGATGTGTTTTGTTTTTGTTATCGGATGACAACTATTGATGTTTTTTTAAACATTTATATCTACATTTGTCCCTTGATTACTTCCATTATTTGATACTGCTACAATGGAGGAAGAAAATTCCGAAGCGAGCAGACCCTGTCTTGAGAAATCCTTTCTCCAGGAAAACTGCTGTCCCCTCTATTCAAAGACCTCTAGTTCCATGACTGTTTAATTGAGTCAACGTAGAACACACTAATCATGAAATGTGGCAGACACCATCTTTGCTTCAAGGGACACTCCGTGATAATATTCCATTGTTACTTCTTTTCATCTTGCATGACCATTTCTTTTGTGTCTTCTGATCTCACCCATCACTGGCCATTCCTTAATTTTTGTATCCTTCCCTGTTTTGTTCAATAGCTGTTTACATCTCAAATTACCACCAGTTCTGAAAGAAGGGACACTGAAACTGTTAAATCTATTTCTCTTTCAACACAGATGCTGCCAAACCTACTGGGTATCTACAGAATTTTGTTTTAATTTCAGATTTCTGGCACCCATAATAGTGTCTCTGTCCAGATTCATTTATCGTTGCAGTGTTTGTGAGATCTTGATGTGTGCAAAATTGGACTCAATTCCTTGCATTGTGGCAAGCACTAGTCATCAAAAATTAGATCATCATCAGAAATGCTTTTGAAACAAAGTCAGGACCATTATGGTAAAGGAGGCCACTTGGCCCATCAAGTCCATGCGAGATCTTTGTAGAATATTCCAGTCAATTCTATTGCTGCCACCCTATTTCCATAATCCTACAATTGCATTTCTCTCAAGTGCTTATCCAATTTCCTTTGGAAATCACTGATCATCTTCCCTTCCACTTCCCTTATTGACAGCAAATTCCGGGTCATTACCACTCACTGCATTTAAAAATAATTCTACCTCACAACTTCCCTGAATCTTCTGCCCAAAACCTTAAATCTCTGCTTCCTAGACCTTTTCTTTACCTATTACATCACAAACTTTTAACAATCTTGCTCAGCTGAGATCTCCCTTTTGTCTCCTCTCTCCATGAAAAGCAAATTCACCTTCTTTAACCTAACCTCATAGCTAAATCCCTCATCCCAGAAACCAAATCTGATAAATCTCCTCCGCATTCTGTCAAAGATTTTCTTGTCCTTCCTAAATTGTGGTGACCAAAACTGGATGAAACACACTACGTGAAACCTAATCATGGCTCTATTTAGGTTTGCTGTAACTTCCCCACCTCTGTAATTAATACCTTTATTTATGATGTCTAATATCTTCTGTACTTTGACCATTCTTTCAATATGACTTGCCAACTTCAAAGCCCTGAAATGCTGGGTCTCTCTGTCCCTGTAACTATAAGACCATAACAAATATCTCTCCCTACCCCTTCTGCCAAAACGCATCACCTCATACTTCTCTACAAAATTCTACTTAGGCACTTGTCTGCCTGTTTTGCTCGACTATATGCCCTTTAGCAGGCCATTGATATCCTCACTGCCTGCCTGCTACACCTTTAAGTGTGCAGTATTAGCAAATTTTGAAATTTATCCACTTTCCAATATGCAAGTCATTTATATATTGCAAAGACAGCAGTGGTCCCAGCACTAACCCTTGCAAAACATCTACCAATTTCCAGTCTGGGAAAACAACCATTCACTATGGCTCGTTGATTGGTGACTTCAAGACAATGTTTTATCCAGTTAAAAATCACAACACCAGGTTATAGTTCAACAGGTTTAATTGGAAGCACTAGCTTTCAGAACACTGCTCCTTCATCAGGTGTGATTTTTAACTTTGCACACCCAAGTCCAACACCAGCATCTCCAAATCATGTTTTATCCAAACTGACTGAGATTGTGGATTAAGATGATCAATGTTGTCAAAAGGTCTCTTGAAATTCATATATAACATCCAATGCAGTCTGTTCATAAATCTTCAGTTATTGATTGTTTCTCCCAATTATTTATTAACTCTCCCCCCAACTAATGTTAAACTGACTCATCTGTAATAACCAGGAATTCCTTTCACTATTCCTCAAATAAGGGTATCACATGTCAGTGTAGCAAGAGTTTGATAGTTACTTCCACCAATATTTTATCAGCACCTCATTCCTGAGTAAACACTGATACTCATCAAGTATTCTAATCTTGCCTTGTGCATCTATGAATATACTGCATCACATTCTTTCCATAGACTCCATTCTGCTGGCCACTTAGTATTTACATGAGTCATGCTGAGGTTGTACACGTTGGCATATAATACAAGCTCTTTGTTTTGATATTATGTAGCCTGCACCTAGTCATAGATATTACTGACTTCCAGATCACATTAAAGATTGTAACGCTTGTGGTCAGTGTGTTCTTCAGTAGTACAATGACTGTCTAGCCTTGTAAACGTTTGAGTTCAAAGTCATTAACCAATATCAGGTCAAAATGAGCTTTTCCTTTGATTTCAAAGTGATATGGCATACGATTAGTTGTTTCATTCTGTATGCATCACCTCCTCACCACTTTCTTATACTGAACTTCTGCTGCTTTGTGCAAGCAGCATTCTAGAACCTCATTACATTGTTTGGGTCTCTGGATGAAAACTGACAATGTACACTGGCAGACCCCATCTTCAGCAATGACCAATGCAAACTAAGATCCGCATAGTTTGCAGAACCACTATGGGACCAGGATGCTGTATGATTCTCAATAGCAGTGAATCTACTTTCTTATATTATCAGGCAAATTCATTCCTTCTCCATCACTGAATAATTTATTTCCCACCATCATTAAAGTTGCTTCACATTAAAAACGCCCAATGCAAGTGATTGAAAACAAAGCATAACTTTGGTGAAGAAACCCACAAATAGCAGAATTCAAAATATGTTTTATTTTTAACAACTCTAATATATATATGTTGTGCATTTAAAATCCAACTGGAAATTTTACTTTAAATATGGCATTAGAAGAATCCGTAAAATAATGAAAGTTGCTGGTCAGATTTCCCTCCATAATTGGCAGCACTGAAACCAAACAGTGGTGAGAGAACCATGACTAATAGATTTATGGACTGTAATACCTTGTAACCTACGAATTTCCTAAATTAATTCTGTTTCTGTGAAATTTCTTTCAGAATTAAAAACAACTACATTAATACAGTATATAAATGTTTAGCTAAAGTGAGTTGTTTGGTGACATATTGCAAAATTTAATATTTTCCTTCAGTCACAAGTAACATTTACTTTAAATTATGTCTTGTGCGTTTAGTTATCTTTGTGAACCATTATTTAAACTAGTTTAGCCTGCGACCTGCTACAAAATCTCAAAGAATAAAACATCTGCTACTGCAGCAACCTTTTCCCTATTTCCATATTGTGCTTTGCGTGTCAGTTTTAAGACATTAAATGATGTTTAAAATCAAGTCCGACTTACTTAATACAAGTATTTTGTCAGTGTAATCATGTAAGAATCTATCTTCTAGACATTCAAGGAAGAGTTTATCCAGAAAACGTCATGTAATGATTAACCATCAAAAATACCATCTCAAGGACATTTTTCTCGCTACTTCCAGATGAAACAGCAATTCTGTGTTGACACTTGATACTTAAAAAAAACACCACAGACTGTAACGCTTGTGGTCAGTGTGTTCTTCAGTAGTACAATGACTGTAAAAGACTGGTTCCATGCTCGCCTTATTTTCCCTCAAGAGGTCCATTGACTGCAAATAAAATAAAAACAATTAATTTCACAACTTTCATCATTATTTGCGCTCTACTGATAATGAGTTAATTTTGAATTTTCATAAACCTATTAAAACTAAGTTCAGTAAAAATCTTGTTCTTTAAATCCAGGCAATTTAGATTTAAAAGCAGAAAATTTGCTAAGCAACTTTGCATTATTCCCATCCTCATCTACACAATGGTGACTATTCAATTACTGTACTTGCCGCACAAATATGCAAATGCAGAATTAAATCTCAATGAATACGGCCTTGCAAGTTTACTAACATTCGAAGAAAAAAAGTGTTCCTTAAGGTTAAACACTCAAATAACACAAAGTTAAAAAAAATGCACATCAAGCCTTGATTCCATCTTTACACTCAAAATGCAAAAAAAAAGCTGCAATTCTCTGTAATAAATTAATATGATAACTTTAAGACAATAATAGAATTACTAGTAATAGGGGCCTCTCTCTCAAAATGCATACTTTATAAGACCCATTGTCACTTACACCAAATCAATTGCTGGATTCATCAAGACGAGCTACCTATTGCCATACCCTTATACAGTCTTGCACCTTTTCAAGAATGAAAAGCCAGATTTCGAGTCTTGTTTTTAATAATTCAGTTCTCCTACACAGGGGTCAGGTTAATAAAAAGGGCATAATAAGAGGAGGACATACAAGCTACTTGCCTGTGATGTGGCACCTTACTAATTCCGTTTGGAAATCTCAGTATACTAGCTTATACCTATTTTCCCTTGTTATATCCTCAAAAAAAAAACTTGCTTACTGCATTCTTTCTTGACCTGTCGACTTCTCTGACAAGGCCAGCATTTGTTACCCATCCCAAACTGCTCTACAGCAATTGAGAGTCAACCACATAGGAGTCAAATCTAGGCCAGACCAGGCAAGGATGGCAGATTCCCTTCATTAAGATGATATTTTTGAACTAGGTGGATTGCCACCCCTTCCAGATTGATTAATTGACTTTGAATTCACCATCTGCCATGGTGAAATGATTTCTCTTCCAGAAAATCATGTTGACTCTGCTTAATCATATTATGATTGAGTGCAATAACATTTTTGGTGGATTCCAGCATCCCTCCAGAACAAATGGCAGGCTAATCAGCAAAGCTTCCTGCTTTCTCTCTCTGTCTATTCTTGACTAGCAATATTACAATTACCACTGTCCACTCTGCTGGGATGTTTCTAGAACATGAGGAATCTTGGAAGGTCACAATGAACGCATCCATTATCACTGCAGATTTCTCTTCCTTTTTTTTCCTTCTCTATTTTGTGTTTTTATCCCTTTCCTTCCTTCTTGGCGATGTCCTGAACTCCTGGCCTCAGCATGGAGTCGACTCTCTACCACAGCACAGACGCAGCAAAGCATCCTCTCAACACAACATGGTGGTCTGCCAGCGGCTTTGGCCAAGCATGTCTTTCAGTGGCCCAGTGTGGCAGCTTCCTGGCCTACTGTGGCTTCAATGTAGACGTCTGGCCTCGAGATGATTCCAGAGCGGTCTCCCAGTCTCGAGAGACTCGAGGTGAAACACAGCATGGTCTGGAGTCAAGGACTAGAGGCTAGGTGCGGTTGGGTTGGAACGTCTGTTGTTCTGGACTTCTTTATTTCTTTATTTTCTAATTTATCCCTGCTGTCTGTAATGCTGGACTTTTTGTTTCTTTATTTTTCAAATTTTGTTTCCCAAAAACTTGTACTGAAAAAAATCTGCACCCAGGCAACTTGTGCCTAAAGATGGCACCATGAGTACTGACTTGCAAACTTTTCACTGCACTCATTTGAGCACGACAATAAAGCTAATTCAATAATTCAATTCCTCTTTTAGGTCTCCAGGCTAAAGACCATCAAATCCTGGGGATCCGTCAGCTTTTAATTCCTTTAGTTTCTCCAGTACTTTTTCTCTACTATTATCCCCGTGGTTCCTCATGATTTTCAGTACACTTTTATATTTTCAACTGTGAAGAAAGATATAAGATATTTGTGTAATGTCTCTTATCTTCTATTTCCTGACTCTTACACTCACTCTTTACTGGTTTGAGTCAGTGATGTTTCTCTTCTGTCTGTGTGATCAAAGCTAGAGTTACTTTTTCGTAGGTGAAATACGACTCATCACTATATAGTTTAGGAATGATTTCATCTCACTTGACTGTTTTGTCAAAAGAGTTCAATACCCTACTTGCTTTGCATTAGGTACAGTACACTACTAGCTCCAGTATTCAAATTTCTTTCTTGTTTATTGCCCAGCACTGATTCAACATTAATAACCAAAGATCTTTTTCAGCTTTAATTATGTTCCATCATTCACAAAGTACCTATCCCGTCCAATTTACAGTACTTTATTTGAATTATTGTATTCCCATGTACCTAAGTACAGTGGAAAGCTTTGTTTTGCAAGCACTACAGGAAGACTGTGGCAAACAAGGACATGCAGATCAATGGGTGCTTAGATAGAGTGGGGAATACTGCACGGGATGTGCACAAAGCAAGATCAACATTATTTGAAGTTAGAGAGTCCATTTATCAGTCTAATAATGGCTGGGAAGAAGCTGTTCTTGAAATTTTTGATGCGTGTTCAAAGCTTCAATACTTTCTGCCTGACGGGTTCACTTGTATACCTATTTTCCCTCTATTATAGTAGCATCCATTTATGCATTATAACCATGTAAGCCATTTTGTAAATTGTATTTCTCTTTCACAGATTCAACTTTCCCTTGTAGTTTAATATTCTGAGTCTGACCAGTTTATGTTAAAGTTTAGTCATAGTCATATAGAATGGAGACTGGCGCTTCAGTCCAACTCATCCGCACTGCAAAGATATCACAATCTGCTCTCATCCCATTTGCCAGCATTTGGCCCAAAATCCCTCTAAACTCCTCTTCATATACCCATCTAAATGCATTTTAACTGCTGTAATTGTGCCAAACTCCACCATTTCCTCTAGCAGCTCATTCCATACATGCACCACCCATTGTGTGAAAATGTTACACTTTAGGTCCCCTTTATATCTTTCTCCTCTCGCTTAAACCTATGACCTCTAGTTTTGGTTCCCCTACCCTAGGGAAAAGACCTTGGTTATTCACCCTAACCATATGCCTTATGATTCTATAAACCTCAGCCCTCAGCCTCCGATGCTCCAGGGAAAAAAGCCTCAGCCTATTCAGCTTCTCCCTATAGTTCAAACCGTCCAGTCCTGGTAACATTCCTGTAAATTATTTCTGTACCTTTTCAAGTTTAACAACATTCCTCGTTTTGGCAACCAGAACTGCATATAGTATTCTAAAAAAAGCGACCTCACTAATATCCTCTACAATGACAATATGGCATTCCAATTCCCATACTCAGTATTCTAACCAATGAAGGCAAACATGCCAAAAGTCGTCTTCACCACCTGTCTACCTATGACTCCACTTTCAAGGAATGCGTACCTGCTCTCCTAGATTGGCAGCATTTCCAAGGCCCTACCATTAAGTGTGTAAGCTCTGCCCTGATTCGCCTTACCAAAATGCAACACTTATAATTTATCTAAATTAAACTCCATCTGCCACTCCTTAGCCCATTGGCCCATCTGATCAAGGTCCCATTTTACTCTGTGATAATCTTTTTAACTGTCCTATTTTGGTGTAATCTGCAATCTTAAGAACCATACCCCATATATGCACATCCAAATCAGATTAGATTAGATTAGATTAGATTACTTACAGTGTGGAAACAGGCCCTTCGGCCCAACAAGTCCACACCGACCCGCCGAAGCGCAACCCACCCATACCCCTACATTTACCCCTTTAACCTAACACTACGGGCAATTTAGCATGGCCAATTCACCTGACCCGCACATCTTTGGACTGTGGGAGGAAACCGGAGCACCCGGAGGAAACCCACGCAGACACGGGGAGAATGTGCAAACTCCACACAGTCAGTCGCCTGAGTCGGGAATTGAACCCGGGTCTCTGGCGCTGTGAGGCAGCAGTGCTAACCACTGTGCCACCGTGCCGCCCACCATTTATATCATTTATATAAATGATGAAAAACAGTGGACCCAGCACTGATCCTTGTGGCACACCATTGGTAACAGACCTCCAATGCAAAAACTAAACTTGTACCACCACCCTCTGTCTTCTATATTCAAGCCAATTTTGTATCCAATTAGCCAGCTCCCCCGGATCCCATGTGACCTAACCTTACTAACCAGCCTACCATGTGGAACCTTGTTGAACGTTTTGCTTAAGTCCATGTAGACAACACCCACCACTCTGCCTTCATCAACCTTCTTTGTAATTTCTTCAAAAAATAACTCAATCAAGTTAGTGACACATGATTTCCTATGCACAAAGCCATGTTGACTATCTCTAATTGAGTCCTTGCCTTTCCAAATACCTATTTCTTAAGAATCCTTTTCAACAACTTACTCACTACTGACATAAGGCTCACCAGTCTATAGTTCCCTGATTTTCCTTACAGACGGTCCTAAATAATGGCACCACATCAGCCAACCACCAGTCTTCCCACACCTCACCTGTGGTGGTCAATGATAGATATACTTCTGCAAGAGCCTGGCAATCTCTTCCCATAAGGTTCTGGGAAACACCTGATCAGGTCCTGGGGATTTATGTATCTTTATATGTTTTTTAAGACTTCCAGCATCTCCTCTTCTGTAATATGAACTCTTTTCAAGATATCATTATTTTTTTCTTCATGTACCCTAGCTTCCATGTCCTTCTCCACAGTAAATACAGAGACGAAATATTCATTTTGTATCTCACCCATATTTAAAATGTGAATGTACCTACTAGAGAAGGAGTGATATGCGACACTTGACCTTCTGTTGGGAAATAAGGCAGGGCAGTGACTGAGGTATCAATGGGGGAGTATTTTTGGGCAAGTGGTCATAGTTACAGTATATTAGTTTTAAAATAGTTATGGACAACAATAGAACTGATCAAAAAATTAAAAGTTCTAAATTGCAGTAAAGCCAATTTTGACAATATTAGATAAAGTTTCAAAAGTCAATTGAACTTTAAAACATAGCCTCCCCCAATATAAATTTACGAGAATAGGGTCCTGAGCATTGATTCTGGGACAGACCATGCACTACTCATTAGATTCTCAATATAAGTTACAAAACAAACATCTGCTTCTTGCTCGCCCACAGAGAAATTCTTATCTTTACCTTTATCCAAGATTTCTTGAAAATTAATTTCTATTTATCACTGGACTTCCTATTGTTCACCTACCACTATCCCCCCAAAATCAATCAAGAAACTTCATCGGGTAGGAGTTTCCCTGTAAATTTATGTCTGCTGCTATAAAACTAAGTTAGATCAAATTTATTAACGACTGATTTCAGATTAACTGTGTTACCGTGAAGTCAACAGAGCTGTATTTGCCAGAGTTTGCTTTGTAATGTTATTTTGAAAAGAGGATCATAACATAGTCATGGCCCCCTACTGTTCCCCTCTTTGGCAACTCCAAATTTTGGAAATATTTTGATTTTCTCCCTGCCACAGAATCAGATGCACTGAAATTACAATTTGCTCCATTCATCCACTGCTTTTATCACTTGACATAGTGAAATGATGAACAGTCCCAGCAGTGTGAACGTACCAAAACAGTAGATGGCACTCTGTCCACAAGACTTTGTGTTGTAACATCATATGATAGGCTGCCTGAAGCACAAGCAGGTAGCAGCTCCGAATTTGAGTACAGGAATAAAGAAAAAGTTGCACAACATTCTGAACGAACGGAGACAGTCTCCTTCATATTCTTCTCTCCATGTTCCTCATCCCAACTTCACCCCTTCTCCCCTCCATTCTTTACTTAATCAGTGTTCAATTTAATAAAACATTGTTTGTAGTGTGATAATATATATTTCTTCAACATGGGTGTTCTGATGATAAATATTGTTATGCAAAATTGATTTAAATGTTATTCTCTGTAAAACCAACAACAGTTGAACTGCCACATTTAACCTTTACCCTCTGATTCAGCAAAACATAGGAACTCCATAAAATAAAGGGAACTGGCAACTTTATTGGCAGGAAATCAAAAACAGGCAACGTACTGATATGGCAACATTAAATGCTACAGAAAATAAAGACATTATTGCAAACAGTGTTACTATTATGTTTCAAAATTACGCCAATAAAATATTCAAATAAATACACAACATGAAAAATATCAGTTATTTTTAAAGCCAAATTCAACTTTGGGAATAGGAAGAAATATGACAGTTTTGAAAAGTTCTGAATAGTAGCATGGGAATTTTATGAAGCACAATTTATGTCCAACCTACTATTCTTTACTGAAGGTTTCATTTATAAAACAGACTTAAGTCAAGGAGATTCATATTTAACCAGATGTAAAATAAATGACGAAAGAACAACAAAGCTGCATTAATGAAGCTACCTTTCTTCATCCATATAGTGGTTATAAAGTGAACTGGGCATAATTCCCATACCTTTGGGGACAAATTTCAACGAGCTGCTGAATATTCAGAAACGCGACTGGCCTGGTTTAGGCCCGTCATTGAGGAATTCATGGCCAAGTCCATTCCCACACTTTCCACAAGAAACCTGAAAAAGAAATGTTTTAAAGATGGTTCAACAATGCTCCTTCTTCGACTCAATCAAAACCATTTTCTACAAACTTGCCAAAAGCTGATAGTTACTGCAAAAGTGGCAAAGTTTTATTGTAGGCAGCTCTGTAGGCCTGTAGGAGAGCACCATTCATTAATTGCATACATTTACTGCAACTCAGTGATAATGATAAATCGACAGAGTTTATTACACCATAGCTTAGTCCAAAATCATATATTCTCTACTTCTTGCCCCCCCCCACCCCCGCCTTTCTCTCCTTTATAGCAAACTAGTAAAAAAAGCACAAACCAATCGAAACAATCAAAAGCATTGACAGAATTCCCATCCAAAAACCAAACTGACCCACACCAGCCAACTAGCCAAGTGAATTAACCAACACCTCAGAGAGATGGTATGGCAACATACAATTCCCCTTTCATATTATAATCTTGAGTAGGGATAGTGATGGTCAAGTTTCCAATAATTTTCCATCACACTATTAACTGCACATATCTCTCATTCTTACTCATCTGCTACTGGTGTATGTTGGAAGGATTTGCAAGTCGATACTCAACCTATTTGATAGCACATTCTTTATCCATCCAATCCTGGAGTGGAACTTGAACCTGGAGCCTCTGGCTCAGAGGCAGGACACTACCCATTGCACCACAAGATCTCAGTTCTTTTAAGTATATGAGAAGCCATGTCACAATATGCCAAGTCTGATTTAGACTAGGCAAATGCAAATATTAACAGTAACAATAAATAATCTTTCATTTTCCATTTACTACCACGTTTGACAACTTACCTTTAGGGCATTCTCTCTCTCTTTTCTTTTAGATAGACTGTCTGGATGAATGGTTTCAGTAAAAGCAGGCCATGGTGAGGAATGGTTATATTTAGCTTTACTTGAAAACAATTCATACCCACACTTTGAACAGACATATATCCCTGTATTGAAAACAATGTTTAAAGTCTTAACTGGCCAGCAAAACTGAATACAAACAATAACTTTTACAATAATATTTAGATTAATGGTAGAAATATTAACATTTCTGCAACACTAGAAAAAATTACAGTTTCTCCAACATCCCTTTGGACATGTACAATATTTTTATACTTAAATTATAAAATTTTATCAGTGCAAATTTTCTTTAAGGTTCCAACTTCGCCCAGCTCAAAATGGCCATCTTTCAGTCGTTTCTCTCCCATATCCCCCTCTGATATCAACTTGCCCATGACACTCACCTCTGCTTCAATCCTATCTGCACTGAACTACGAACTACATGCACACTCCCTGAAAGCCAAATACCATTTCACTTTTTCAATTTAGTACATTGCATTGCTCCTGTCCACTGTGCAAACACAAATAGATTGAGCAAACACCTTGTGGAACACTTACACTCAGTTCGCAAACGTGGCCCCAATCTTCCAGTTTCCTGCTATTTTAACTTGCAGCATTAAAAGAAAGCTCAAGGGATATACCTCACATTTCAATTAGGCTGGATAGAGTGGATAGAGGAGAAAACAGTGTCCAATGGCAAAAGATTTTTAAAAAAGGGAAAACTTATTGAAGACTGCAAGAGCGTTAGGGAATTGGGATGAAGGATCAGGCTTTGGGGAATTGGAACTTGAGTTTAGGAAACTGGGATGAAAAATCAAGATTTGGAGAAGTAGGATAAGAATTTGGGATCTGATCAATTAGGGCTGGGTACACAGAAACTGGGATATAGGAAGTGGGATTGGGAAACAGAGTTTGGGATACAAGGTTTAGATTTAGGGAACTGGGATACCAGATTGGGAATACAGGACATGGGGTTTGGGGAATTGAGAAACAGGATTTGTGATACAGGAAACAGGGTTGGAGATTTGTAAGAGGGGATTTTGGATATGGGACACAGGATACAGGGTACGGAGTATGGGAATTTGGAAGACAGGGTTCAGGGTTTGGAGATTTGGGAGATGGGATACAGGATGCTGGGTTTGGGATACGAGATTTGGAATTTTTGGACATGGGATTTGTGAGATGGAATATGGGATATGCGGTTTGGGATATGAGGTTTAGGAATTTGGGACACTGATTTTGGGGTTTATGAATTTGGGTGATGGGGTTTCAGGATTTGCGATACGGTATACGGAGTTTGGGGATTTGGGATGTGGGATATGAAGTTTGGGGATTTGGAATAGGGAGTTTGAGGATTTGGGATACAGGGTTTGAGGATTTGGGGATACAGGGTTTAGGGATTTGGGATACAGAATTTGGGGATTTGAGATACAAGGTTTAGGGATTTGAGAATTTGAGATACAGGATTTGGGATATGGGGTTGGGGGATTTGGGAGACAGGGTTTAGGGATTTGAAGATGGGATACAGGGTTTGGGGATTTGGAATACAGTTTGAGGATTTGGGATGAAGGGTTTGGGATCTGGGGATTTGGAGTTAGGATACAGGGTTTGGGGATTTGGAGATGGGATACAAGATACAGGGTCAGGGATTTGGGAATGGGATAAAGGATTTGGAAATTGGGGATTTGGAGATAGGATATAGGGTTTGGGGATTTGGAATACAGAGTTTGAGGATTTGGGATACAGGATTTGGGAGTTTGGTTTTTGCAGGTGGGATACAAAGCTTGGGATTTGGGATTTGCAGATGGGATACAGAGTT
>NC_057730.1:15590822-15656799 GCF_004010195.1 Chiloscyllium plagiosum
CACACCCTTACAGACACACACACTCCCACACTCACACATGCACCCCCTCACAGACTTAAGTCACTCTGCACTCACTACACATACACTTTCTCACACTCACAACCCCCAACCCAGACAGACACACACACACACACACAGACAAAGACCCACATGCACACATATATTTTGTAGGGTGAATTTTTACTTGCAGGGTTACATTGTACTTTGCTCAAAAACTGCATGCATTCATGTAGAACTCTGAGCTCAAAAACTGCATGAATTTATGTAAAACTCCATGATTTCACTTTTTAGATTAGAATCAATCTAAACATCATGGCATAGGCAGAGAACACAGGGGGCCAACACCTTCAACATATTGTCTAGCTAACAATATCATTGTTAACCAGAGAATGCAACTTTTTCTAAAAAGGTTTTGTGATTTACACATGAAAGACTGAGATTCGACTGTCATCAGCGAACTTGTAAACGGCATTAGTCTGGTATTTGGCAACATAGTCATGGGTACAGTACTATGTACAGTAGGGGGCTGAGAGTGCACCCCTTGGGGGGGGCTCCAGTGTTGAGTGTTAGTGACGATAAAATATTGTCCTTAATCTTCACTGATTGTGGCCTATGGGTCAGGAAACTGAGGATCCAGTTGCAGAGAGTGGGGCTTAGTCTGAGATCACTAAGTTTAGTAATCAGTCTCGAGGGGATAATAGTGTTGAAGGCTGAACTGTAGTCAATGAGTAGGATTCTTACGTAGCTGTTCTTGGTTTCAAGATGTTCTAGGGAGGAGAAAAGGGCAAATGATATGGCACCTGACACGGATCTGTTGGTCCGATAGGCAGTGAGTCAAGACCAGTGGGGAGGCTGGAGTTGATTAATGCCATGACCAGCCTTTCAAAGCACTTCATGACCACCAAAGTTAGGGCGACTGGGTGGTAGTCATTGAGACATGCTGCATGAGCCGCCTTAGGCACAGGGATGATGTTGGCCTTCATAATACAGGCAGGGACAGTGGTCTGCTGCAGGGAGAGGTTGAAGATGTCAGAGAAAACCTCTGCCAGTTGATCTGCGTGTGCTCTGAGTGCACGGCCTGGTACTCTATCTGGTCCCATTGCTTTCCTTTGATTCATACGAAGGAAAACTGATCTGACTTCTGATGCAGTGACTGTTGGGATAGGTTCATCAGGACTTGTCGTAATAGGTGTTACCTCTCCACCGAAATTCTGCTCAAAGCAAGCATTGAAGGCATTGAGATGATCTGGGAGGGATATGTCGTCATCTGCTATCTTGCACTGTCTCTTTTTAGAACCTGTTAGAACCTGTGATGTCATTCAGTCCTGGCCATAGTTGTCTGTCTGGGTCTCTAGTTTGGATTGGCCTTGATCCTTGGCTGTCTTAATGGCTTTGCGAAGGTCATACTTGGATTCCTGGCAAGGAATCAGACAGAACTGGCAACTGAAGCATTTAAGGAGTCATAGAAACGAATGATCAGAAGCTTGCCAAGATTCTAGGTCTCAAGGAGCAACTTCAAGAAAAGAAATGAGTGGATCCCCATATCATTGGGTTTTGAAAGCTAAAGCCTGGGCAGCTCATGGTTGAGTGATAAAAGGGGGTGCGGAAGAGGATGGTGGGTTGCAAGGTGGAAGGAATTACAGAGAAAGGGAGAGGGAAAAACACAGAGGGATTTGAAAATGGGTGCTTTAGAATTAAAAATTGAGCTGTTCCTGGAACATGAGGATTCACAGTGAGTACAGGGAGGGAGGAATCAAGGCTGAAGGCAAGGGAATGGGGAGTAAAGGCAAAGGGTATTGCGGGATAAGGACAAGAGGAACTGCCATTAGAGAGATGGGTTTGAGAATTTGGAGTATTGGGATTAGTGATTTGACTTTATAGGTCATAGAATCCCTACACGTGTGGAAACAGGCTATTTAGCCCATCGAGTCCACACTGAACCTTCAAACAGCATTCCACCAAAACCCAGCCCGCTACCCTATCCCTGTAACCCTGCATTTCCCATGGCTAATCCACATATCCTTGGACACTATGGACAATTTAACATGGCCAATCCACCTAATTTGCACAACTTTGGCCTGTGGGAGAAACCAGAGCACCCAGAGAAAACCCACATACACAGGGGGAGAATGTGCAAACTCCACACAGACAGTCACCCGAGGCTGGAATTGAACCCGGGTTCGTGGTGCTGTGGGGCAGCAGTGCTAACCATTGAGCCATTGTGCCAAGGTCAGCAAGCATGATGGGTGACTGAGAATCTGTACAAATCGGGAAGGACTTAAGCAGCAGAGGCTTAATCAAGTTTTGCAGAGTGGGAAATGGGAGACTATTTGGAAGGGTATTGAACCCCTTCGGCCTAATGGTAGCAAAAACATGGATGAGCTGAAATAGGGCAAAGGTAGGTGGTGTTAAAGGATGGGGGAGGAAGTAGGTAGTAAGACTGGTTTTGTGAATATGAACAAGGTAACATTTGCTGTTTTTTTAAATGATTTCACCATGGACCACCATGTACATGAGTAAAAATTGGGAATTTTGACAGTATTTAGGAATAAGGATTGAGGATGATGGTAGGGATTTGGAATTTGAACAGGAATTTAGATGAAGAATTGTTATGAGAGCAGAGATTGGGAGTAGGGACTGGATTTGGGTATTATAATTTGAAATGAAAACAGGGATTGGGAATAAGGATAGAGAGTGGGAATAATGTTTCAGATTAAAAGCCGGGATTGGGAATTAAGATTTATTCATTCATGGGATAAGGACGTCACTGGCTAGGCCAGCATTTATTGCCCAGAGGGCAGTTAAGAGTCAACCATATTGCTGTGGGTCTGGAGTCACGTGTACGCCAGACCAGGTAACGATGGCAGTTTCCTTCCCTGAATGTCATCAGTGAACCATATGGGTTTGTTCCAACAATCAATAATGTATTTGTTGTCATCATTAGATTCTTAATTCCAGATTTTTGTTGAATTTGAATTCTACAATCTTCCATGGCAGGATTCAAACCCAGGTCCCCAGAGCATGACCTGAGTCCCTGGATTAAAAGTCCAGGAATAATACACTAGGCCATCACCTCTACAATTGGGAACAGGAATATAAATAGGAATAAAGACAGAGATTGTGAATAGAAACAGAGATTAGGAATAAGAATGAGAGATGAGAGGAATTGGAAATAAGAATTAAGAATAAGGGCAGGGATTAGGAATAACAAGGATTGGGAAGTAACAACAGGGATTGAGAATCAGGATCGGGACTGGGGAAAGAGGATTGGAATGAGTCAAATTTGTGAATAGAAACTTTGAGTTTCTCTGAGCTTTTGCCAGTTTTGGATACACCACTTGCACCAAACCTGACATTTTACAATCCATTTATAAAAAGAAGAACAAAGTTGCAAAATGAACCTCGCTCATTCTCAGGTCAGTGAAATCCAAACTGATTGAGATGTAATGGTGCAGGAGCAGGAAGAAAAACTATTGCAGATGATTCTCCAACTGCAGCTGGATAGATGAGAAAGAAGCCAGGTGAGAGCAGGGCCACCTCCAATGGGAAAAGTGTCAAGGATCAAGGAAAGTCAGCCACAGATTCCTTAGGGGAAGCCATATTTGACAAATTTGATTGAATTATTTGACGAGATGACAAGAAACATTGATGAGGGCTATGCATTTGATGTGATCTACGTGGACTCTAGCAAGGCTTTTAATAAGAACTGTCAAGGCAGACTGGTCATGAAAGTAAGAGCTGTTCAAAATTGGCTGAGAGACAGGAAACTAGATGATGGCAGATGGATGTCTCTGTGACTGGAATATTTTCAGAGGTGTTCAACAGGGCTCAGTGTTAGCTGTTTATGGTGTATATTAATGGTGTGGACTTAATTGTAGGGGGAATGGTTGAGAAGTTTGCATATGACACGAAGATTGGTATTAAACAACTCAGAATTGTGAGGGCTAATGCAGTCGGGGACAGCTAGTGAGGCGAGGGATCACACTGTCAATGGCAGGACCCTGGGAAATACTGAAAATCAAGGAGACCTCGGTCTACATATCCCTGTATGGCAGGTATATAAGGTGGTTAAAAAGGCATTTGGGATACTCGCCTTTATTACATGAGGCACAGAATACAAGAGCAAGGAAATGCATATGGTGAAAATGTCTCAAACACGGATTCGGCCACAACTGAAGTCCTGTGTCTGGTTCTGGATGCCATAGTATAGGAAGAGAAAGAGCAGAGGAGATTAACCAGGATGTTGCTTGGACAGCAGTGATGTGAAGAGGAAGTTAATAGATGGGATTTGGAGGTGCCAGTGTTAGACTGGGGTGTACAAAGTTAAAAATCACACCACATTATAGTCCAATTAAACTTGTTGGACTATCACCTGGTGTTGTGTGATCTTTAACTTAATAGGGGCTGTTTTCCTTAGAGCAGCAAAGGTTCAGAAATGATGCATAAGATTATAAGTGGTACAGGTAAGCTGAATAGGAAAATACTTTTTCCCCTTGTTGAAGGGTCAGTAATCAAGAAACACAGATTTAAGGTGCAAAGTGGAAGGCTAATGGAAGAGTTGAGGAGAAATTATTTCACTCAAGGGTGGAGAGGATTTGGAACTTGCTACCTGAAATATTAGTTGAGTCAGAAACTCCCTTAACATTAATGCAGTATTTAGATATTCACTTGCATTGCCCTCGACTCCAGGCGATAGCCAAGCGCTGGATAATGTGGTTAATGCAGTCAGATCTTTGTGGACTAGCCAATACCTTCCTCATGTGCTGTAAATGTCTGTGTGAGGTGTGGTCAATACTGTCAGAGGCTGCAAACAGATCCAGAAGACAACATTTACCATCGTCTCAATCACAAAGGACGTCACTGAGGTTTTTTTTAAAGAAAATCTGTTTCACTCTTGCGGCAGAGCAGAATTGTGTTTGACAGAAGTTTTGGGAAAAATAAGCAAAGATTAAATGTATCTGACATGTATGAATATGCTACGGAATACTATATGTAAATTCTGTGTGTAAATGTGTGAATCCAAGTGAAGTATCTGTGTTTTCAGATCACTGGCAATTTTTGGCACCAAACATCAAGTTGACAATTTGAAGATAAGAACAGAATATATTGAGGATTTCCAGCAATTTCTGTTTTTATTCCAAATTCCCAGCATCCATAGAATTATACTTTTTTGTATGTGAGAATTAGGAGATGTTTTACATCTTTGTGAAGCATCAGGAACCACCACAAGAGGACTCCAGTTTAAAACCTAGATTTTTCTCCTTTGGGGATTTTCAGTTACATCCATCAGGCGCTGTTTTCTCCAGTAACTAAGGAGACTGATAAATGAGGTTACTTTCTCAAAAGGACAAGAGAAGCTATTTTAGGCCTAGTTCAGTTTAAACTCCATTCTTTTTGTGTGTTCTGAGGTGCAAGAAGATTGATACTGCTTCAAATTCCATTGGATTTAAGATTATCTCACTTTTTCTTAAGATGGCACACAACCGCACCCACATCACAATGTCTCTGTTCCACCAGGACAAGGATAACAATCCCATGGGAACAACGGTATTTACTAATGATTCCTGTTCCTTCACTATTGCAAGATCGGTATTCAGAGATGCTGCACCTAACAGCATTGTGGGAACAAACTCACCTTCACCTTCTGAGGACAATGAGGAGTGAGCCATATATGTGACTTTGTTTTTATTCCCTGCATCCCAGTTACAAATGATGAGAAACCTCCTCAGTAGACTCTGTTTCAAGCTCATGGGACGAGGTGTATGGCAGTGCAAGTCTAATTTGATATATTCAAGTTAATGATTCTCAGAAACAACATGTACTGGAATTTCTGATCTCGCTGGTCCATAGCGCAGTTTTTCCCAAACATGTTCCCAATGAGAGCCCATTTTTCTTTGCAAAAAAAGAAAAACCACTTCAGAAAACAAAACATTTAATGCAGCAAGAGGTATGGAATACACTGAGAGTGTGGAGGACAGGTTCAACTTAAAAGGAAGATTGTTCTTTGATGAAAGGGTTACAGGGTCACAGGGAGAAGGCTGGAGGACTGCACTAAGTGAACTGCTTATTGGGCAGGCTGGCACAGATATGATGGCTTGAATGGCTTCCTTCTGCACTGTCACAAGTCTGTCATTCTGCAGAGGCTCAGACCTTGCTTGACTCCAGTTGGAAATTGGGGTGGCGGAGGGCCAGGGAGGGGTGGGAACAGGGGGGAGGAGTGGTTGACTGGGTGATCTGGGAAGGATGAACGTTGTTCAGCCTTTTATAGGAGGGATATTGTGAAACTTGAAAGGGTTCAGAAATGATTTATGAGGATGTGGCCAGGGTTGGAGGGTTTGAGCTATAGGGAGAGGCTGAATGGGCTGGGGCTATTTTCCCTGCAGCATCAGAGGCTGAAGGGTGACCTTATAGAAGTTTATAAAATCCTGAGGGGCATGGATAGGGTGAGCAGTAAAGGTCTTTTACCCAAGGTAGGGGGGTCCAAAGCTAGAGAGCATAGGTTTAAGGTGAGAAGGTAAAGGACCTAAGGGCCAACTTTTTCACACAGAGTGTGGGTGTGTATATGGAATGAGTTGCCAGAGGAAGTGGTGGACGCTGTTTAAAAGACATCGGGATGGGTATGTGATAAGGAAGGGTTTAGAGAGGTATAGGCCAAATGGGACTATACCAGTCTAGGATATCTGGTCGACATGGACTAGTTGGACTGAAGCATCTGTTTCCATGCTGTATGACTCTATGAGGACGGGTAGCATCATTTGACCAGGTTGGGGGGAGGAGTTAAAACTGTTAAGGAAGCCAGCAACTCCCTGTTTTAAAGTTTGTAGTTGGAGGAGCAATCAGATTTCCAAAGACATATAATGAAGCTGCAACCACTGTCAGAGAAGAAAAGCCCCACAAATGTTGAAAAGGCACCAGTTGAAACTCAGTGCCAGCTCTGTATTCCCCTAACGGTGGGTCCAAGGTTGTAACCTCAAAATCTCATCCCACAACCCAATTGCATGGTCACAATCCATAACGTGAGAACTCCCTGCCTTACGGTGCAGATAGGCATTCCATGAATTAGGTCATTTGCTCCAGTTTAAGACAGTATCAGCTCTGTTGGTAATACTCGTGCATCTAAGTCACAAAGACGTGACCACACAATCTGGGCTGAAGCTGCAGTGCAATACCCAGGAGTGTGGCACTATCTGAGGTATCATCTTTCCTGTGAGACTGTAAACCAGAGCTCCACTGGGTGGATGGACAGTAATATTTGGCAAAAAGCAGGGGATTTCTCCCCCTTTCCTTGACCAATGTTTATCTCTCAATCGCCATAGCAAAGGCAGATTCACTGATCATAACTACACTGCTGTTTGCGAGATCTTCCTTTGTGCACATTGATTGCTATGCTTCCTACCTTATGACAGTGACAACACATCGACATTTATTTCATTGGCTTTAAAACGCTTTGCGGCATTTGGCAGTTATGAGAAACGAATATAGATCGAAAACAAAAGAACTGCAGATGCTAGAAATCAGAGCCAAAAACAGAATTTGCTGGAAAAGCACAGCATGTCGGGGCAGCACCTGTGGAGAGAAAGCAGATTTGAAGTTTTGGGTCGAGTGACCCTACCTCAGAACTCCAATTGGTGAAGGAGCTCTGAAAGCTTGTGATTTCAAATAAACCTGTTGGACTGTACCCTGTGTGACTTCTGACCGTGAAAAAATCATAGCTCTTTGCTGTGGTGAATTGCCAAAAGATCCGGGATTTGGGATGAGGACTGAAGACAGAAAGGTGTGTTGTGCTGAAATGCGTGAAAGTGAAAACTGAATTAATTCTGCTAACTGCTCGGAATTATGTTGATCGCACTTCATGCATGTATTTTCACAAACTGGGTTAATTATTCCCTCTGGGAGAGGTTGTGTTCCAAATGGGATTGGCCTGAGAAGCAGCTCAAACTGTATCCATGACCAGCAAACACAGCCAGAAATACAGCAGTGTAAAATCTTCAGGGTATCTGAGTTTGTGAAAGGAGCTGAATAAAATCATTCTACCCGTAGACTCTTGCCTGCATCAAACTAAGTGCTTCTTGTCAACTATTTTCGCCTGGGGTATTTGAAGCTAAAAGTCACAGATGGAATTGCTCTACAAACCGCCAAGCTGTTATATCTGCCTCACATCTCTGTAATTTTTAAGTACAAGTTGTTAGCTACGACTTGTGTTTTTTGCAAATTATTTACATTTTATTTCGATTTTGCCTTTCCTCCTTTGAATATAATACTTATTCTTGATTTCCTAGTTTCTCACCTTCTTGTCCAATTTCTGTGCACAGTCAGTCCATGTGACATTTTATAAAAATTCCTCGTTTGGAAATAGAACCAGTCTGACCCAAGGTTGGGATACAGATGAATTTGAATCCCACACCTTTAATGCATTGTCTGAGCTGAAATGTCATTTGTTTTTGATACTAGTAAAACCTTAAGTTGCCTCGGGACTGTGACTTGGAAGAAGTTCTGGGGTTTTCATATTAATCAAAACATGCATCCCCATTCTAAGTGATCAAAGACTTAACAGTTATCTAAGTTTGTTCACTACATTGCAATAGTTGTATGACATTTTGATCTTTTACTGTAAATTCTGTGTCCTATGATCCTGCCCCACTAGCTACCTGATGAAGGGGCAGCACCCCAAAAGCTTGTACTTGCAAATAAACCTGTTGGACTATAACCTGGTGTCGTGTGATTTTTGACCTTCTAATACTGGACATTGGTTAGGCCACTTTTGGAAGACTGTGTGCAATCCTGGTCTCTCTGCTCCAGGAAGGATGTTGTGAAACCTGAAAAGTTTCAGGAAAGATTTGCAAGCATGTTCCCAAGATTGGAGGGTTTGTGCTATAGGGAGAGGCTGCATAGTCTGGGGCAGTATTTCCTGGAGCATCGGAGGCTGATGGGTGACCTGATGGAGGTTTATCAAATCATGAGGTGCATGGATAGGATAAATAGACAAGGTCTTTTCCCCAGAGCGGGAAGAGTCCAAAACTGGACGGCATAGTTTTAAGATTTAAAAGGGACCTAAAGGGCAACATTTTCATGCAAAGGATGGTGCTTGTATGGAATGAGCTGCCAGAGGAAGTGGTGAAGGCTGGTACAATAACAACATTTAAAAGGCATCTGAATGAGTATATAAATAGGAAGGGTTTAGAGGGATGTGGGCCAAGTGCTGGCAAATAGGACTGGATTAATTTAGGATATATAGTTGCCATTGACAAGTTGGACAATAGCATCTGTTTCCGTGCTGTACGGCTATATGAGTCTACAATTTCCACATCTTCGATTCAGTATTTGGATTAATTTTATTAAAACTCATCTCTGGAAGAACACAAGACCTTTTCTTCTTGACGGTAACAGCACAGATGCTGGCATTGTTTTACCCAAAAGACACAAACCAGCGAAAAAGATTTTTAAAACTTTGTCCAAGTTGACGCATTTCCCTTCAGCTGTTCAGCAAAGTCTGTTCAGCAAGTGTCAGGTGCATTATTCCAGGTGTGATTCAATTGGTCCACCACTAAACTTCAAATCAAACATATTTTATTCTTATTCTTATTTATTCTTGTTTAAAGGTTTGCAGCTCTGAAATCCCATCAGTTGAAGTGCTGTCATTGAGGTCAGCTCGTGCAGTACAGGAAATACAAAATGCAATCCTTAAAGTGTTTCCAGACCCTGCCTTGATGTGTGACCCATTTTCATCTTCCCAATCATCCAGGTACAAACCAGACATGTTAGATAAGCTCTTATTTGCTGTAACAAAAAAAAGTTGCATTTATGTAGCATTTTTCATATGCACCAATGTCTCATTAAGAAGAGTTAAATAATGGGCCAAAAAATGAACTACACAATAAGGGTACAGTACTTCCTTCAGATGAGGTGCACTTGCTCCTTTCACAGGATGTTGTCAGGTATAGAAGGTTTGAGTTATAAGGAGAGGCTGGAGAGGCTTGGGCTTTTCTCACTGGAGCGTAGGAGGTCGAGAGGTGACCTTCTAGAGGTTTATAAAATCATGAAGGGTATAGAACAGGGTTAATGGTAGGTGCCTTTTCTCTAAGGTGGGGGATTTCACAACTAGTTGGCACACTTTTAAAGTGAGGGGAGAGAAATTTTAAAAAGACATGAGAGGCAATGTTTTTAACCAGAAGGTGGATCAAGTGTGGAATGAACCTTCTAAGGATGTGGGCACAGTTACAACGTTCATAAGACACTTAGGTAAGTACATGAATAGGCCAGGAGCATGTGGTGGAAATAGTTTAATTTGGGATTATGGTCAGCATGCACTGGTTGGACCAAAGGGTATGTTTCCATGCTATATGATTCTATGAAATTATTAGTCTATGGAATTCTGTTCTGCAAAATGCAGTGGAGGTTGAGTCAGTTGTTGAATATTTTCAAAGCTGAGTTTGACAGGTTTTTGATTTATGAAGAGTTTTAGAGTTAGACAGTAATGTTAAAGCTTAAATTGGTTCAGTCACAACCTGGTTGAGTGGGGACAGGCTCAAGGAGCTAAGCAGCTTAATCCTGCTCCTATATTATACTCTTTACAGCCAATTGAAGGGCAGTCACCATTGTGGTGCATGAAATGCGACTGCCAATTTGCATGTAGCAAACACACCCACCAAAAACAATATATCAAAGAGATGGCCTGGATCCTAACTTTGTAAATTATTTAGAGGCAAATGTAAGGTGCATTATTCCAGATGTGATTCAATTGGTCCATCACTAAACTTCAAGTCAAACACACTTTATTCTTATGACACAGTTGGAATGAGCTGCCAGAGGAAGTGGTGGAAGCTAGTACAATTGCAACATTTAAGAGGCATTTGGATGGGTATATGAATAGGAAGGGTTTGGAGGGATATGGACCGGGTGCTGGCAGGAGGGATTAGATTGGGTTGGGATATCTGGTCAACATGGACGGGTTGGACCGACGGGTCTGTTTCCATGTTGTACATCTCTCTGACTCTATAACTCTATGAGTTAAAATACAATTTTAAAAAATAAGTATTGGCATAACTCAAACTCTATTGAAATACTTAATAAAATAATAAATTATCCACTGCTAATCATCAACTGTTCCAATGTAGCGACGCCCCATAAACACACCCTTGGCAAAGGCAAGTTCAGCAAAACAAATCTATCTCATGTGCTATCTCTCAGTCTAGGAGAAAGAAACTCTGAAAGAAACAAACAAGCAGCAGAGAGAGGACTCACGCTTTTTGCAGTAGCAGAGACAGAGTTGTTGAACCTCTGCTGTTGGCTCAGTTATCAGATTCAACAGCCAGCTCCAAACCCCACATGAAAGCCAAACTAAAAAATCTCTGAGCCTGACTCCATCCACTCATGCTTCTCTTACATCATTTAAATATAAAGCTCAGGGAGCTCAAAGCTTTTTTATCTTTTGCTTCTGAAGCAGACATTCCATCACCACTGTGGCAATACCTCTCAGCAAGAGAAACAGCACAGTACCATCACAAATACAATATTATAATAACCAGATCATCTGTCTTTATGGTATTGATTTAGAATAAATATTGGTCAGTACCCTGAGGTTGGCTCCACATGTTTGCAATCCTTGTGTCTTATTCTTTGAAATAATGCCTTGGAATATTTTACATTCAGGCAGATGGAACAGCAGTTTTAACAGCTTTCTCCAAATGGTATCTCCTGCAAAATAGCCCACCTTTAGGATTGCAATTGCCTTGGTGTTTATGCTCAAGTCCTGGAGTGGGTCATGAACCCAGAACCTTAAGTCTCAGAGGAGAGATTGCAACAATCTGAGACACAACTGAAAGAAGTGCCCTCTTCACTGAACCATCGATGGCAGCTCTGGTGAGTGTAGAGCAGTAGGGGACAGACATGATAGCATCTTTTGTATCACTGTGTGATGATGCCGCTCATTTAATAAGGATATGTTGTCTTTGGTTTGTTTTTCAGGAGGTTGTAAAAACACAGGTTCCAAAATGTCTGGGTTTGAATGGGTTTTAGGGCCAGTTTGATTATAGCTAACAGATACTGCCTCAGGATAAATGATTTCGAGATTTTAATAAAAAGAAGCACATGTATAGTGAAAGGGGAGTGGCCAGCTCTCCCAGCTCAGATTTTCTCTGGTTTGGTTTGGTTTTGGTGGTCAGTGAGTGTTGTGAAGCTGCTAGACCCACAGAAGCAGGCCCATGCTGATCCTTCTCTCTCTCTCTCTGACTTCTCCCCTGTAAGACCCTGTGTTTGATTTTACCTTTATGTGCCAAGGGGTATTTATGGGGATTGTTGCAAGTATTTGGAACAGCATCATTAAGTTGGGATAATCTGTTGGGCTTTCAGATAGGTTACGTTATTTAGTATTCTATTCTCTTTTCTTTGTGTTTCATTCGGTAATCTTGTCAGTAAATTCTGTTTTGTTTAAAACTAAGTGGTTTGACCTGCTACATCCCTCCTGGAATATGTGCTTAAAGCAACTAGCAAAATTAGGGTCTGGGCGACATTCTTGAAATGTTATGGGGTCTGGCCAAGTCCATAACAACAATTAAAGGCCAAGCTGCAGGCTGTGGTCTCATTATTGATAAAAGTCATATCCTGAGCCCAGTGGAATCATAACAGCTGGATATCGACTGTAACAAACTTATCGCTTCTCAAGATCAGGGACAGCTTGCCTTTAAACCACAATACAAAATAATAAGTCGAATGCCCTTTATCATCTCTACATGTCATTTCAAGGCTAGTGTCCATTATTTGGACTACAATTTCTATTCCAGAAGCTTTTATGTGGTATCTCAAAATCTCACATCCACAAGAAGGCCAAAAGGCTCAGCTTAATTTATTTCAATTCTTTACAGCATTTACATGGCACTTGTTAGGTCAAATCTGTTCCCCTTTCCAAAGGTTTTGATGTGAGTTTAAAACACAAAAGGCTTGTTCTGAGACACAAATCCCTATGTTCTATAGTCACCCATAAGAGCAATTAATCTTAGAATTCTTGTTTAATCAATTAATCTTAGAATTCCCTCTCAAATTTGCTGTTTCAATTAAACCATTAAAAAGAGGAAGATTAAACCGACTGGATTTGACTCTGTTTAATATTTATTAGTGCCAGCCAGAAATGTTAATCAAGATGTCTTTCAGAATTTGCTGGTGAAAGAGGCATTAAAAAGTGGAGTCATAATTGAAAATAAGTTATTCTAGCGGGAGCCTTGTTGAAGTAGGTGTTGACATTTTGAGACCTTGTGCCGTATTAATTCACTACACAGTCAACCTATTTTTCTCTTTTATTACATCATTTCAATCAATAACTAAAGAAAAGCTGAATTTCCACTCAGTGTGATTTGTGGCATTCTGAAATATATATAAAAAAAAACAAATTGGCAACAAACAGCAGCAACAGAGATCAGAAAATGAATGTTAGTGATTAGAGGTTGGTAATTACTGTTCGCGATAATAGCAGACTTAATGGCATTCTGCTGTCTGCTATTTTAATGTACATTAATACAACCAATAAGATAGTGTGCAAAGGAACATTTTATGATCACATTATGTGATCATCTAACATTATGGCTGACAGTAATTTCTCTCATGCATCTTCCACTGAACATGGCAATAAGCCCAAAGGCCCACATAGTAAAACATATAATTTCATCATAGGGACAAGGGAGAGGAGGAAACAATATCCTCTCTCTATTGGCTTCAATATAATTGTCAGCTTGTTTTTAAAGAATAGAGTTATTATTAAGTGCATAATACACAGAGGAAACATGCTCCCAAATGTGGAAATAGCAGGCAAAAAGTTTATTTATTATCACAGTGCTTGTGCTACTGTTGTCCCTGAATTATGTCTGTAAACTGAGAAAGCAGGAGAAAATGAGGACTGCAGATGCTGGAGAGCAGAGTCGAAGAGTGTGGTGGTGGAAAAGCACAGCCGGTCAGGCAGCATCCGAGGAGGAGGACAGTCGACGTTTCGGGCATGAGCTCTTCATCAGGAATGGGGGTGGGGGGGACCCAAGGGGACTGAGAGATAAATGGAAGGAGGAGGTGGGGCTCAGGGCAAGGTAGCTAGGAATGTGATAGGTAGGTGAAGGTGGGGAGGGATGGTGATAGGCCAGAGAGGAGGGTGGAGCAGATAGGTGGGAAGGAAGATTGACAGGACAGTTCAAGAGGGCGGTGCCGAGTTAGAGGGTTGGATTTGGGAGATGGCAGGGTGAGGGGAAATGAGGAAACTTGTGAAATCAATTTTGATCCCATATGGTTGGAGGGCCCCAAGGCAGAAGATGAGGCGTTCTTCCTCCAGGCATCGGTTGGTAAGGGTTTGGTAGTGGAGGAAGTCAAGGGCTTGCATGTCCTTGATGGAGTGGGAGAGGGAGTTGAAGGTTTCAGCCATGGGGCGGTGGAGTTATATAGTGCGTGTGTCCCAGAGACGTTCTCTGAAACATTCCGCAATTTGGTGTCTCCCCAGTATAGAGGAGACCACATCGGGTGCAATGGTTACAGTAGATGGTGTATGTGGAAGTACAGGTAAATCTCTGTCAGATATGGAAGGATTTGGGACTTTGGACAGAGGTGAGGGGAGAGGTGTGAGTGTAGGTTTTGCACTTCTTGAGGTGGCAAGGAAGGTGCCAGGAGTGGAGAGTGTGGACCTGACAAGGGAGTCACAGAGGGAATGGTCTCTGTGGAACGCAGATAGGGGTGGGGAGGCAAATATATCCCTAGTGGTGGGGTCTGTTCGTAGGTGGAGGAAATGACATTCCCCTTGCCCCCACTCTATCCCAGATCCAACCCTCCAACTGGGCACCGCCCTCTTGAACTATCCATCTCCGTTCCCACCTATCTGCTTCACTTACCTGTCCGACCTATCACCATCACCCCCCATCTTCATCTACCTATCACATTCCCAGCTACATTCCTCCAACCCCACCTTCTTCCCTTTTTTTATTCATTTACAGGATGAGGGCATCACTGGCTAAGCCAGCATTTATTGCCCATCTCTAATTGCCCAGAGGACAGTTAAGAGTCAACCACATTGCTGTAGACCTAGAGTCACGTAAAGGCCAGACCGGGTAAGGATGGCATTTTCCTTCCCTAAAGGATATTAATGAACCAAGTGTTTTTTTCCAACAATGAATTATGGATTCACAGTCATGATTAGACTCTTACTTGCAGACTTTACTGAGTTCAAATCCCACCACCTGCTGTGGCAGGGTTCGAACCCAGGCCCCCAGAACATTACTCGGGTCTCTGGGTTAACAGTCTAGCAATAATAATACAGTCTAGCCATTCTGGCCCTCCCCATTCTGATGAAGAGCTTATGCTTGAAATATCAGCTGTCCTGCTCCTTTGATGCTGCCTGGCCAGCTGTGCTTTTCCAGCACCATACTCTTTGAAACTGAGAAAGTAGTCTCGCAATTATAAGAATTAAATGAAGGGATTTTCATGATGGGGCATGAAGGATCAGTCTCACCAGAAAGTTCTCACCCATCGATCTGGTGTCTACAAGTTTGCAAACTCATGCAAAGATAATGCAGATGTATGAGATATACGAACTGTTTCTCTGTAAACCTAATAAAATTATCACCATTGGAGTCAATGGTAAAGGGAAGGAGATGGGTCGGCACGGTGGCTCAGTGGTTAGCACTGCTGCCTCACAGTGCCAGGGACCTGTGTTCAATTCCAGCCAATCGGGTGCCTGTGTGGAGTTTGCCCATTCTCCCCGTGTCTGTGTGGGTTTCCTCCGGGTGCTCTGGTTTCCTCCCACCGTCCAAAGATGTGCAGGTTAGGTGGATTGACCATGATAAAGTGTTTAGGGATGTGTAGGTTTAGTGCATTAGTCAGGGGTAAATGGGTCTGGGTGGGTTACTCTTTGGAGGGTCAGTGTGGAGTTGTTGGGCTGAGGGGCCTGTTTCCACACTGTAGGGATTCTGTGATGCTTAACTAAACACTATCTGACCCCAACTCTGTAAAAATATACTCAGTCTTACAACCTGAGATCTGCAGCCAGTGACATTGGTCCAGCTAGACCTTCTGAATGCTTGCTCTTACAGCGTTGACTATCTCTTTATTGTACAGCACAGAGCTAATATCTTTTTCTGGACACCCAGGCTTCAGTTTTCTTTTTATTATTGTCTATTCACTGTGATTGTGGTACAATTGTGATGTTACAACTGAATACAACACCCAGACATCAATAAGAGCAGACAGCCCAAGCTAGAATGAGCGTGTGAAGTGAGAGGTTATTAGGCTGATACGAGTTTTGGAAGAATATCTCAGTAGAAGAGGTTGAGTACATTGGGCCAGTCCTCATTGGATTTTAGAAGAATGGGAGGTGACTATGTTGAAACATACAGTTTGTTAGGGATCTTGACAGGGTAGATGTGATAAGGTTCTTTCTCCATGTGCAGAACTAGAAGACAAAACCTCAGAACAAAGGGTTGCACATATAAGACAGAGATGAGTAGGAATTCCTTCTCTCTGAGGATAACAATTCTATGGAATCCTTCATTGCAGAGTGCTGTCAAGGCTGGCTTATTAAAAGTATACTCAGGGTTGAGATACACAGATTTTTAATCATTAAGAGAATCAAGGATTAAGTGGCAATGGTGGGAAAGTGGAATTGAGAGTCATCAATCAGCCATAACCTTATTGAATGACAGAACAGACTTGATGGGCTGAATGGCCTATGTCTGCTCCTCTGTCTTACAGTCTTCCATAACTAAGGGACCTTGGGGTGTAGGTTCACAGTTCCTCGAAATTGGAGTTGCAGATAGAAAGGGTAATGAAGAAAGCATTTGGTGCACTTGCTTTCATTGGTCAGTGCATTGAGCATAGGAGTTGGGAGGTCATGTTGTGGCTCTACAGAACATTGGTTTGGCCACATTCGAAATGTTGTATTCAAACCTCGTCTCCCTTCTATAGGCAAAAAAGGGTACAGAAAAGATTTATAAGGATGTTGCCGAGACCGAAGGGTTTCAGCTATAAGGAAAGGCTGGATAGGCTGGTACTTTTTTCTAAGGAGCATTGGAGACTGACAGGGACTTTTAGAAGTTTATGATATCATGAGGGGCATGGAGAAGGTGAATAGTCAAGGTCTTTTCCCCAGGGCAAGGGAGTCCAGAACTAGAGGGCATAAATTTAAGGTGAGATGGACAAGATTTAAAAGGGACCTAAGGAGCGATGTCTTCATACATACATGCATGGAATGAGCTGCCAGAGAAAGTGGTGGAGGTGGGTTCAATGACAATATCTAAAAGGCATCTGGGTAGATAAATGAATAGGAAGTATTTCGAGGGATATGGGCCAAATGCTGGCAAATGGGACTAGATTAATTTAGGACATCTAGTCGGCATGGATGAGTTGGACTGAAGGATCTGTTTCTATACTGGACATCTCTATGACTTATGAGGAATATCATTTGACCAGGTTGTGGGGAGAAGGAAGGGTTTAGAGGGATGTGGGCCAAAGACAAACAAATGGTTTAGTTTAGAAAAGTGGTCGGCATTGATGAGTTGGACCAAAGGGTCTGTTTCTGTGCTGTATGACTCTATGGCTCTGTGATCTCTGTGTTATGAAGTTGAAGGCGTAAACTGTACCTTTGAGAGAGAGTGAAGGCTGTTTTACACTGGGAGCTTACAAGCACCTGTCATATGACTAGCTAACAGTCTCAGAGTGTACCGGAAAATTGAAAATATGTAACATTTGGCTATGAAACAAATACCTGAGTTTTGGTTGCTGTTTTGACAACCATTCAAATTTAGCCAATCAGTTTAAATTATGCCCCAGGATACTAAAACCCAATCAAGTTTGAATTTATTGTTTTTTCTTATTCAAACCAATGAGATGATCCAGTGTTTGGGGTATTAAAAAAAACAGACATTTTGAAAATTAGACAGAGACTAGCTGCCATTGAGAGAGACTGCCACTCAAAGCCCTCTCTATCAAAGGTACCTTTTTCATATGTGACATCTTTGCAGTAAAAGACGGAGGTTGACCCAGGGAGATCTGCAGCAGAAAGAAGGAGGACACCGGAGACAACAGCTGCTGTGTGGTTTTGAAATTAAGATGATGTAATTTAAATGTGGGTTTTTATGGGCACAGTGTATTGTTATAGAGTTAGAAGCAGATAACAAATAGTTAAGAGAAAGGGAGGCTTAGAGTTGTAAATAGTTGTTGTTTAATGTTCACTTTTAGAGTTAAGGAATAAGTTGATATTATTTTTCTTTCATTAGTGGAATTTAGAAGTTCTCTGTCACTCATACTTTAACAGATTATGAAGCGAGGGGAACTTTTCTGGGTGTTTGGTTTAGTTAGCAGAAGGGTTCACCGCCGTGTCATAACACGTCATAGTACATGCTCACATGTCTCCTCAGTGTCCAGTACTTTTCAATTCATGCCTGGCCATTTCAGCCTCACTGCCTGTGAGGTGCATAGCCTCGTCCTCTGCAGTGGTAAGAGGCCTGAGGTTGGAAACTCCACCTTGTGACCTCCAGCTCTTCTTGACATTGTTGAGCAGAACTAGCAACATGTCGGGTGACACTTAACCCTCTTGTCTGGACACATCCTCATTCAAGCACACAAAGACAAGGGATTGAGCAGGAACATTGTGGCCATGATATCAAGCCCTCAAGTTCATCCAGGAAACTTGGTTCATTCTCAGATGGCCAAGGAATCAGATTGTGGTCAGGTGGCCAGCAGCAGAAATGGCTTTGTGATTGGTTAAGAGCTATAATCAAGCATGCTGGGAGTTTTGGTTGAGCTAGTTTAAACACTGACCTCAGTTCAACTGCAGCCAAAACATGTTGAGACTTGTAGTTTGCTCTGTGACCAAATAAGACAAGTGGCATTGTGGTCTGTAGATATAATGGTACCAGTATTACTGCAGTATTGAGAGCCACTGTCTTCGGCTTCGGGTAAACATTTGGGAGTCGCTTATCAGTAAACTCCAGTGGCTGGGATCGAAAAGTGTCATCAGTTCATTGGTTGAGTGCCAGAGATCTTTCTGGAAAAGGAGCACAATTTAAAGAACAAAGGAATTTTTGTCAGAGGAGAAGAAACCTCCACACCACATTGGAAAAGCATGTGCCCTGAATTTACTTTCAGAGCAAAACCAAAGAACCATGGGGCAAGACAGAGGACAAAGTTGGCCACTTCACTCAAATCACGCTAGTATTTTGTTCAAACCAGACTTATTGAGTTAAAGTAAGAGTTAGGGTTAAATTTGGATGAAGTAAAGTAAGGTAAAGTGAAGTGAGCTAAAATTGAAGCTAGATAAAATGAATTGAGAAGTAAATGTTGCAATGAATGCATGTTTTATATTAAATATTAGCACTTAAAGAGTTAAATCAAGAAGGGTCTGTTTAATTAAAGTCTGAGTCAGTTCCTTGCCTATTGTCTGTCTTCCTAGGGAAGAATGCCTGGGTAAATGGTTTGAGTATTCCTCTCGGGCAACAGGATCTTTGGAATTGAGTGGGAGTCAGTAACCGCTAAAACAATGGACTCCCAGTACCTGTTCCACAGTCAGCAACAGTGCACCACTTTTCCAACGCACCCTTTCCTACCCGATTGTACGTTCCATGCCCCACCCACCCTCACCTCTGCCCCTACCCCCTGCCAAACCCATCTCCAAGGGGAGCATTAAATTCTCCCCATGCAGTCCAAATCCCTGGTTACCCCCATGTGCTCCCTCTGCTTCCTAAACTTTGTCATCCATACTCAGTTGCTATTCGCTGTGGCCATTTCCCCACATACACCTTGTCTCTCCTCTCTCCTGTCTCTCGTCCTGATGTTCAGACCTGGCTGTAGTACAGAATTTCCTCAAGTATTCATAGAAACGCTAGACCACCATTTTTTATTGTTCTCTCTCGCACTGATCTGAATCATGATGAATGCAAAATCCACAAAAGTAGTGATGCATCTGAATAAAGGAGGCATAAGGAAACTGCTAATGGGGGAAAGATAGATGAAGATAAAGAAGAGAAGTCACTTTTTTTACCCACTTTACTTACATATGTTTATAATATAAGCTAAATCCAAATTCAAGCACTTAGGAATGGATGTATTGAGTACATCCTACCATTCTTAGATTCTTGCAGTTAATAATGAGGATGAAGGATGAGGGCAATTCAGAAGCAATTTTAAATGTTAATATGTGTTCCTCAGTAAAAATTACTTCAGAAAATGATCAATAATTGCCTTGCATTGCTGCCCTCATTGTTTTGATGCTGAATTGCCAGTTACTATGAAGCATTCGATCAAGCAACCCTTTGTACCCAGACAGATGCCAGTGATATATCTCGTCCAGGAGGAAGCCTGGAAATTCAGTGTAGCCACATGCACCTCCAGCTGCTAAACTGAGCAGCTAAATCTCCGATAGGTATGTACTCATTCTAACTCCAATTTGCTAAAACAAAATCTGTACTAATTTATATGCAGGGAAACTTGGCAAACTGAGTTTTCATTTAGCTGCAGAGATAGGAGGTAGGTGGGTTGGCAATTCCCGCTACCAGCTGGGGGCCACTTTGCCTGCATGCATGCACTATTTTTATATGAGCTGGATTGAGAGGTTAAGGGTACTGTCTTTCACCACTGCAAAGTTCCTGGGACACAGGCAGTTATAAATTCAGCTGAAGATTTAGAATTATAACTGCATGAGCTTCTATACCCAGATCTTTTGTGGGCCGCACGGTAGCACAGTGGTTAGCACTACTGCCTCACAGAGACCTGGGTTCAATTCCCACCTCAGGCAACTGTCTGTGTGGAGTTTGCACGTTCTCCCCGTGTCTGCGTGGGTTTCCTCCGGGTGCTCCGGTTTCCTCCCACAGTTCAAAAATGTGCAGGTTAGATGAATTGGCAATGCTAAATTGCCCGCAGTGTTAGGTGTTGGGGGGTGGGTTGCTCTTCGGAGGGTTGGTGTGGACTTATTGGGCCGAAGGGCCTGTTTCCACACTGTAATTAATCTCATCTAATCTTTTATTATTTGAGGCATCAGGAAGGTCAGATGACTGAATGAACCCAAGTTAATTTTGGCAGAAAGACAGAGGTCCTCCCCACTGCTCCAAGTGCGTCCCTCAGCACTCACTCCTGGACCTTAGAATGTGCCAGCCTGCGATGCTCGGCCAGGTTCAACTCAATGTTCCAGAAGACCAACAAATTTCAGGCAGATCAAAGAGCATCTTTCACTGAGTTGATGGTCCTCCAGGCACAGTTGGTGTTTGTCTCGGTGTGCTTCCTGGGGAACAGACTGTAGAGCACAAAGTCCTGCGTCTCAGTGTGTTTGGGAGAGGGAGTGTGATAGTGGGGGAGTGTAGGGGAAGTGAGTGTGACGGTAGTGGTATGTTTGGGAGAGGGAGTGGGACAGTGGGGGAGTGTAGGGGAATGAGTGTGACGGTAGTGGTATGTTTGGGAGAGTGAGTGGAACGGTGGGTGAGTGAGCAGGATGGTGAATGTGATGGTGGGGCTGTGTGCAGTGGAGTGAGCGTGACGGTGGGGGAGTGTGGTGGGAGTGAGTGTGACAGTGGTGGTGTGTTAGGGACGAACCTAGACAAAAACCATTCCATCCTTCTGCAGACTTCCTTTGCAGAGGCACAGTCAGTGAAGCAGTTATTTTACAAGCAGTAGCATATGAAGAAACATTGGAGATGGACTCCATTCAGCAAGCAAACCCATGACATTGCTTATTTGTACATCTCCTTCCTTCAGGACTGGCCGCAATGGCAGCAGTAGTCACTACCCACTGCTCTGTGTTAGTGTCTACAGTGAAGTAACTTGCGCACTGTTAGCATATACTGGGAAATTGTTGGCAGTATCTCAGTCAGTATCTGCTACTGTCAACAAACACTGTTTTCCATCAGTGTTTGAGCAGCACTGAGGGCCCATTTTGATTGTTTTTTTGCCTCCACAATAGTTTACTTCTCCTGGGGATTTTACATTAGTGTCCCTGGGTCAATCAACTGCTTTAAACTGCCTGTCAGTGCTGCTCTGCTGTTCTGCAAAGTTGCTGACAAGCAGTTCAAAACATCTGAACCCTGAGCAATATTCAGCTGAGTTTGGGTAGACAGCTGCTCTAGTTAATGTTCATGCTGATAATGTTACCAATCTGTACGGATCAGTGCAGCCAGTTGAGAAAGTCAAGCTTTGACTACAGTGCGATTTTGGTATTTTAAAATGGATTGTTGCAATCAATGATCACCACAAGCAGAGATGAGTACAAGAACTATCACTGCTGGGAATTCCAATCTTTTCTCCAATTTTCAAAGCTGAATGTTTGTGGCTTTATCTACAGCTCAGTAATATGCTACATGCATAAACAAAATGTTATGGTACTGTGTTTATCATAAAGGAATGCAGCAACTCATAGGATGATCAGATATAATCTTGCAGCACACTGCAAAACCCTGATATTTGTTACGAAAACCACAATATCATTGCCATTCAGGAGAGATGGTTACAAACGTTCAAGTGAATTTCCCACTCCTTTACCAGACTGATCATTTTCCCACAACAGACATATGTTTGTACATTTACCTATTTCCACCTCATGCTGTCTATCTGCTGTCTGCCTTGTTGCTGCCTTTGTCACCTCCAGATGTAACTATAAGAACACACTCTTGGCTGGCCTCCCTCGTTCTACCCTTTGTAAACGTGAGGTCATCCAAAACTCTGCAGCCTGTGTCTTAATGCAAACCTCATTCCCCTGTTTTCAAATGTCTGCATGGCCACAGCCCTCTGTGGTCCTTGCAATCTTCTGCAGCCTGTCAACCCTCCCTAATTCAGGCCCTCATGCATCCTTTCATCCACTCCACTGTTAGTGGCTATGCCTAAGCTGTGGAAAGCTCTCCATACACCTCTCCTCTATCTCGAGTTCATTTCTATGAATGGCTTCCAGGATACAGATAATTGTGCTGTATCAGATAGTTCATCCCTGAAAGGCTTAACTGGTATCAGGATAAGCTCTGCCTATCACATTTTAAAGGACTGTTTGTAGGAGAGGGTAATGAGTTGTTCTCTAGTCGTTGTTCCAGTGTTAAGTGTGATGTATACTCCGTCTTACTCTTAGGTCAAGTCCGTCAATATCACAAGGCACTATCGTGTATCTCAGATACAATATGAATAGTGGTTAAGTACTATGTCATAAACTTTTCTGAAGAAGGGCTTATGCCCGAAACGTCGATTCTCCTGTTCCCTGGATGCTGCCTGACCTGCTGCGCTTTTCCAGCAACACATTTTCAGCTCTGATCTCCAGCATCTGCAGACCTCACTTTCTCCATAAACTTTTAATGTTTAACAAACCTGAGTTTGGCTTTCAGTGAAGACTTCACATGGGCATCCTTCTGCACCCAGATTCAGGAACCTAGATGGATAGCAATAGGAAAATACCCAAGACTCGGAATCATAGAATCCCTACAGTGTGCTGCGTGGAAGTAGGTATCTAATTCACACCAACCCTCTATCCCAACCCCTTATCCTATCCCTGGCTAATCCACCTAACCTAGGCATCCCAGGACACAATGAGACAATATAGCATGAGCAATGGAGCACCTAGAGGAAACCAAGCAGACACAGAGAGAATATACGAACTCCACATAGATGGTCGCCCATGGCTGGAATTGAACCTAGGGAGGCAGCAGTGCTAACCACCAAGCCACTGTACTGTCCCTAGGCCTTACTTCTCAGTTGGTTCTTGAGAACATAACCATGGCATTGATGAAGTTGACAGAGCAATGTACCACCCTGTGCACCAGATGTTGGGCCAGAGTTGGCAGGGTGGGCTGGGGTGAAACCTTTATTGCCAGCCTGTGACATTGCAGTTGACTCCCCCCGCATTTCCGGAACTGCATCTTCCTACAAGATGAAGATGGGAAACATAGTTAAAAATCACACAACACTAGATTATAGTCCAACAGGTTTAATTGGAAGCACACTAACTTTCGGAGCGATGCTCCTTCATCAGGTGGTTGATGAAGGAGTGGCGCTCCGAAAGCTAGTGTGCTTCCAATTAAACCTGTTGGACTATAACCTGGTGTTGTGTGATTTTTAACTTTGTACACCCCAGTCCAACACCGGCATCTCCAAATAATGGGAAAATTAGTCAGCAAAAGGGAAACCATGCCCGTTGCTTCGAGATAGTCCAAACTCTCCTTCTGCCATAAACGCAAATAAGCTGCTCATCACATCACCGGCAACGTCCGGATCACAGTGAAATATGTGGATGCTGGAATTCTGAAACAGACCCCAGAGAAACTCAACAGGACTGGCAGCATCTGTGGAGACAGAGATAACGTTTCGAGTGCAGCAGGATTCTTCGTCAAAACTCTGTTTCTCTCTGCACTGATGCTGCCAGACCTGCTGAGTTTCTCCAACATTTTGTTACCTCCAATGTCTTCAGACGAAGTTGAGCAATTTTGACCCTGGGCAGCTTTTAAGGCACCTTAATTGAAAAGATGACATTTAAATGGACCCTCTCAGTAAGCACGCCCTCACTTGGTGTTTTAAAAAATTTGTTTGCTGCTTGAAGGTTGAGAGCAGTTGGCAAAGTCACCAGTTGGCTGTGGCTGGGGGACTGTCCATCCCCCTGACATCACCCAGCAAGATGTGCTCTCTGTGTGCCAAGCAGGGCAGGCTTAACAACGTGAGCACTTCAAATCTGGAAAGCAGCTCCAATACAGACTACATGCTGGCTAAGCTGGACTCAAGCTGGGGATAATCATATGTGTGCAGTCTCCTGCTGCAGCTGCTGATGTCTGACCCACAAGACAGACACAGGACAACGTTCGAAGAGGAGAGAGAGCAGGGGGTGGGGGGGGACGTTGGGATTGCCTTTTGTGGCACATTAAGAGTTAGATCTGCTACCCAGAAATTGTACTGTTTCACATCACAGGAGAATAAAATCAGTGGAAGCAATGAACATGCCACCAGGCGTTGGAAACAGGGTGAGAGCCTGCCTCCACAAAGGAATACGATGCTAAAGACGACTTGTAAGTGGGATATTTACGGTGGAATATTTGCTCAAAGTCAAACAATGCAGCAGGAGAATTTTGCAGCTATGAGATGTTTTGCGTGTGTCAGAGGAGAGTGGATCCTAGTGCTGCTGTTCTCTTAATACTCTGGTAAGCTCCATTTTTACTGAAAGCCAGCTTCTCTGTTCTGTTCCCGGTATTCGCACAGGACAGACGATGCATTAAAAGCAAGCATTAACTGCAGGAAACTCAATTGAGTTCGTGCATTGCACGATCAAAAGAAAATCAACTGTTTAACTCATTGTAAAAAAGAAAGAGCTGAGATGAATCGGCGCAGTAATAGGATTTTAAATCTCCTGCTCGTCTTGTGTTCAATTCAATTATTCTCTTGCATTGGAAACCAAAAGGCAATACTGTGACACCTGACCTCTGATGACTTCTTGCCCACTGCTGTGGGAACACATAATAATTTTGAGAACCCTGCATAGTCACGCTCTCAGGTTCAATCTGTTTGGTGGTTAACTGTTTTGGAGAATTATTTCCACTGTGATTTTATTCCTCCATTTGCTGTACATTTTGATGTGCAATGATGGAACAGTGTTAACCCTATGCTCGCTGAAAGATTCTTTCAGATGGAGCGGTAATGCTTTCACAGTTGCTCCTCCCGAATTTTCAGGAAATTTCTTTCTGAGGTTGTAAGGGACAGTCAATGGACCTGAAATGTTAACTCTGATTTCTGTCCACAGATACTGCCAGACCTGCTGAGCTTCTCCAGCAAACTCAATTCTTGTAACCTATTTCTTTATTCATAATATACTTTTGGAATAAAGTCAGAGGATTGGGAGTATAATCACTTTGATCTTGGCGAAGAAAAGTTAGTTCAGTTTTTTCATTATATTAATAAAAGATCCGAAATTAAACATCAGTCACTGAAGAGTTCACCATTGAAACATTAACACACATGCCAAAACAAGGAGGAGATTTAAGCCCAAGTAAATCGTGTGGGTGAAAAATGAAAAGTTAATCTGGGAATGATGATTTATTCCATGTGTCGCAATTATTTTGAGCAGCCAAGATGGCTAGAAATGTTGCTACAGATTGAGTATCTTGTGACGCAGTTTGTGATATGGCAGATTGGATAATGAGCACATTCAAAATGCAGGAAGGTAGCTCTTCACTTATTCCAAGCATGTGGATTTGAGAAATATGGCAGATGTTGGAAATCTGTCATAAATGCTAGAAATACTCAGTTGGTCAGGCAACCATCCGTGGAGAGATAGAGAAACAGAGTGAACGCTTGAAGTTGATGATCTTTCAGACTGCCCTGTGCCCGCATGTTTGCATCTGCAATCAGAGATGACCAGGCCTTGCTTTGATAGATGGTTAATGCCCATGGAGATATCACATCATGCAAAGACCTGACGGACTTGACTAATCCCACAGAAGCCGATATCCCATCACCAAGTCAGCCCTGCATAGTATTTGACACTGGTGTGGCTTCCTCAGAGCCAGCTATCAGAGTGGCGAGAACCTCTGACACTTCTGTTGATATCTGTCAGCCAGGGCTCCCTGATTGGACCAGATTAACAGCCCCAATCAGGGAACTCATATTCTATGAGGTTTAACTGACCAACCTTGTTACAATCACTACAGGACTGTTCTGCTTTGGATGATTGCTCTGAAGTTTGCTAATCTCAACCGGTCATGTTTTACATGACCCTGCACAAATGAAGGCATGTCATGTTGATTTAAACACAATGTAGGAGGAAATTATTACCGATGCTGGAAGCTGTACTAAAAGCCACAAATTCTGGAAATCACAGCAAGTCAAGCAGCATCCATGGAGAGAGAACAAGCTCTGATGAAGACTCACCTAGACTCAAAGCATTAGCTCTCCCTTGAGTCACGAGGTGGTGTGTTCAGTAAACATTAGCCCAGGTGAGCACTCCAGTGTAGTGTTATTGGAAAATGCTGTTAAATCAAAGCCTAGGCATAAAGAAATCCTTTGGATTAAGGAAAAGAAGAGCAGGAGAATCCGGCTAGTGTCCTGACCAACTTTTATTTCTGAATCACAACCACGAGAAACCATAGACAGCATGTTTACTGCGCATTTAATAATCGATTGATACCAAATAATTCAGGTAAATAGATGATGGGTAAAAATGAGACAATCCAATTTCTTTGGATTCAGTGGAATCATTTTAGAATTGCGTTATTATCATTGATGTGGACAGTTGTTGTCAGAAGGTCAGGCAGCATCCGAGGAGCAAGGAAATCGATGTTTCGGGCAAAAGCCCTTCATCAGGAATGAGGTATGAGGCAATCAGGCATTCTTGATGAAAGGTTTTTGCCCAAAACATTGATTTTCCTGCTCCTCGGATGCTGCCTGGCCTGCTGTGCTTTTTCAGCACCACAGGCTCGACTCTAATCTCCAGCATCTGCAGTCCTCACTTTCGCCTGGTTGTTGTCAGAAGTCAGTACAAAGAGAAAGGACAGGGAAAAGGGAAAGAGGCATTGCAATTGTTCCTTTCTTACTATCTCCTCCCAATACAGTTCTAGCAATTAACATTCTCCTTGATGCAGTCACCCATGTCTGAACGTTGTATTTGTTTGTGAAATTGGATAGCGGTTACTGGATAAGAACTGCAGTCAAGGAAGCTGAATGCTGTTCGAGTGAATGAATAAACGTGAAGTGTGGCTTTACCACACAACTGACAATCACCCTTGACAGCAGTAGAACTGTTCTCCAAAACCCTGATAGAACCATCAATCCTCCTGTACTCCGGCAGTTACTGAGCAGTGAACTTGCCACCATGCTCAGCACACTCAGACAATTAAAGCAGGTGCATATGGGAAAGGGAAACAGAGAGGGTAGGGACTGGCTGAGCAAATGACCAGACCAAAGTACATTTTTTTAATGACTGTTTCTTGGAGCTTTCACCATTCCCACCAAAGTTACAAGAGTACAAGGGGAAACTGAAATGCACGTATAGACAGCATGGTGGCTCAGTGGTTATCACTGCTGCCTCACAGCACCAATGACCTGGGTTCAGTTCCAGCCTTGGGCAACTGTCTGTGTGGAGTTTGCACATTCTCCGTGGGTGAGCATCCACAGTCCAAAGATGTGCAGGTTAGGTCAACTGGCCATGCTAAATTGCCCATAGAGTCCAGGAATGTGCAAGTTAGGTGGGTTAGCCATGGGAAATGCAGGGATAGGCTATGGGTCTGAGAGGGATGCTTTTTGGATGGTTGGTGTAGACTCGATGGACTGAATGGCCTGCTTCCCTGCTGTAGGGATTCCAGGAGCATTGCTTCATTGACATCATTTTACAGGATGTTGTATGAGCATCAGGGTCTGAAATAGTTAACACTGAAGAGTTCCTAAAGCACTACGACTGTGATAGTATGAGGTGGGACTTGGTGGCAGAGCATCTAAAGATCTTGAAAGGAGTGAGACCTCACATCCAGATTTTTCTCAAACTCTCCATAATAATATCTACCATATCAATGTAACTAGTCAATAACATGCAATAAACTATTTCTTGTTCAATACAAGGACCTCTTCTACTCAGATCAGTGAGCGTGTGTCCTCAAACACACCAGAAGGCCATAACATCTAGAAGCAGAATTAGGCCATTCAGCCCATTGAGCCTGCTCTGTCATTCGATCATGGCTGATATATTTCTCAACGCTATTCTCCTGCCATCTCCCCATAACCTTTGATCCTCTTATGAATCAAGAACCTATCTATCTCTGTTTTAAATACACTCAATGACTTGGCCTCCACAGCCTTAAGTGGCAATGAGTTCCACAGAGTCCCTACTCTCTGGGTGAAGAAATTCTTGTCATCTCAGTTCTAAAGAGTTGTCCCTTTACCCTGAGGCTGTGTCCCCAGGTTCTAGTCTCTCCTACTAGCAGAAACATCTCCATATCCACTCTGTCTAGACCTCTTAGTATTCTGGAAACTTCAACCAGGTTCCTCCTCATTCTTCTAAACTCCATCGAGTACAGACCCACAGTCCTCAACCACTCCTCATGGAACAAGCCCGGGATCATTCACGTGAACCTCCTCTGTACCCCCTCCAAGGCCAGCACCTCTTCCTTAGATCCGGGGCCCAAAGCTGCTCACAGTATCCCAAATGGTGCGGCATCAAAACCAATCACGTGGTGAGACGTAGGTTCAGTTTCGCTGCAAGACTTCATTCCCTCTATGTGAGAAAGAACCTGCATTTATGCATTGCCTTTCTCAATGGCAGCACAACACAAATTCAAGTATTGTTGTGTGGCTGATATGTTTTTTTTAAGAACCCCTACAGTGTGGAAGCAACCAGTCCACACCGGCCTTTCAAAGAGTAACCCACCCAGACCCATTCCCCTACGCTATACTTACCCCTGACTAATGCACCTAACCTACACATCCCTGAACACTATGGGCAATTTAGCGTGGCCAGTTCGCATAACCTGAACATCTTTGGAAATATGGGACGAAACTCACGCAGACACAGAGAGAACGTGCAAACAGTCACCTAAAGCTGGAATTGAACCCAGGTCCCTAGCACTGTGAGGCAGTAGTGCTAACAACTGAGCTACTGTGCTACCTAGCTATCGTTATTAACCTGTTGCTATCACTCTATGACTCTATGTAGGGAGGTCCAGCAGCCAAATTGCACACAGCTCAATTCCATAAAGAACAAGAAATTAAACCACAACATCAGTTTTAGTCATGTTGGCTAGGGATAAAGGTTAATCAGGACACCAAAAGAGCACCTCTGTTCTTCTTTGATGACTGCCATTGGATCATTCTACCTTACCTCAGAGTGTAACAATTCACAAGGAGCAGTGTATCTGACAGTGTGGTATTCCCTCAGTACTGCATTGGAGGGTAAATACTTGTTTAAATCCTACAGGGAAGGTTAAATCCAAAACATTTTTAATCAGGTGCATCAGAACTACCACTAGGCCAGAGGTGAGTGAAAGCGATGACCGAGTCATACTATCAATAGACTGTTGATCCAAGAGGTTCTTTGGACCTGGGTTCAAATCCTGTTACTGCAGATAGTTGAATTTGAATTCAATTAAAAATATGGAATTCAGAGTCTCATGATGACATGAAATCATTGTTGATTATTAGGAAGGAACCCATCTGCTTTAATGATGCCCTTTAGAGGAAGCAATTGGTATCACAGAAGGAATCATAGAATCATAGATGTGGGGCAGCATGGTAGCTCAGTGGTTAGCGCAGCTGCCTCACTGCACCAGTCACTCAGGTTCAATTTGATCGTTAGATGTCTGTCTGCGTGGCGTTCGCACATTCTCCCTGTGTTTGTGTGGATTTCCTCCAAGTGCTCTGGTTTCCTCCCACAGTCCAAAGATGTGCAGGTTAGGTGGATTAGCCAAGCTAAATTGCCTATTGTGTCCAGGTTTGTGAGGCTAGATGGCTTAGCCCATGGGGAATACAAGGCTACGGGGGTAGGGTCAGGGGTAGGTCTAGATAGAATGCTCTTTGGAGGGTCAGTGTGGACCCAGTGGGATGAATTACCTGCTTCCACACTGTAGGGGCTCTATGAACTGCTACCCTTCCCTACAACAAAAACAGAAGCTGCTGGAAAAACTCAGTAGGTCTGGCAGTATCTGTGGAGAGGAAATCAGAGTTAACATTTTGGGTCCAGTGACCCTCAGAACTTCTAAGGAAAGGTCACTGGTCCCAAAATCATTAACTCTGATTTCTCTCCACAGATGCTGCCAGACCTGCTGAGCTTTTCCAGCAATTTCTGGTTTTGTTTCTGATTTCCAATATTCGCAGTTCTTTCGGTTTTTTAATTTGCTACCCTTACCTGGCCTGGCCTACATGTGACTCCAGACCCACAGCAATGCGGTTGACTCTTAACTGCCCTCTGGGCAATTATGAATAATTGCTGGCCTAACCAGAGACCTCTGCTTCCTGTGAATGACTGAAAATAAACACATTGAATAAAGTGAATTCTTAAAAAAAAAGAGTATATATCTTTGTTCATAAAATATTGCAAAATTTAGAATTTCTTTAGACTCCTCAAAACAATGAATTACTTTAATTCCTGTCTACTGTTAAGTAGGTTGACTCTATACAATGGATATAAAGTCATAGAGATGTACAGCACGGAAACAAACCCTTTAGTCCAACATGTCTGTTCCGACCAGATATCCTAAACTAATCTAGACCCATTTGCCAGCATTTGGCCTATATCCTTCTAAGCCCTTCCTATTCATGTACCCATCCCGATGCCTTTTAAATGATGTAATTGTATCAGCCTCCACCACTTCCTCTGGCAGCTCATTCCATACACACACCACACTCTGCGTGAAAAAGATGCCCCTTAGGTCCATTTTATATCTTGCCCCTCTCACCCTAAATCTATGCCCTCTAGTTCTAGACTCCCCAACTCAGAGAAAAGATCTTGTCCATTTTCCCTATCCATGCCCCTCATGATTTTATAAATCTCTCTAAGGTCATAAATCCCCAGTGTTATCCATAATCCTTCACCATCACGGAATCTACTTCAACTGGAGAAAGAAGTTATGAACAGAAACATTTTACAAGCAAATATTAGTGTTAGTCTGCGATTAACTAAAGTAGGTTTGTCTGAAGTAACAAGGTTTGCAATTCACAATGAGACATGAGTCATATTTCAGCACTTCTTCCAACATAATCGGATCCCATTGTTTAGGTGACCCCACATACACAACACATTAAAATTAACATATTGCTGTCAATTTTATTTAAGGCAGTGGGCTCTACTTTCAGAGGAATCCATCTTTGATAAACCAAGGGCATGCTTGCTCTCTCCAACTCATACTGTTCAGATCAATGTTTGCCCCATGACAATCATCCAAAAATAAATTGATTAACTGGGTATTTTTCACATTGCTGTCAGGGAATCTTGCACAAAAGTGCCGCTATGTTACATGTTTTGTAAAGAAAGCCAATCTGTCTTTACAATGTGCATGGGGAATCTTACAAAGTGGCTCCCAGAAGTCACATGGCTACCCTTGGCAATTGAAGTCATACGATTGAGCCAGTGCTGTGGCCAGACTGTACTTTATTTTAGGAGGAAATCACAGGAGACTCTTTGAAAATCAATGAGCGTTTTTAAGGCTAAACAGAAACTCTTTGACAATGGTTTCTCTGGAAGTGTGAATAGCTCTTCCTATCTCATCACAACCCGGCAGAATGAGTTCCATCCAAATTCAAGGCTAAGACTGGTAACTAGCCAACCATTTCAACTGAAAGAAGATTCAGTTCTCAACTAACCTAATAGTAAATATGAAAGCAGGGTCCAACAGATTTTGGGAAAGTGGCCATTGAAAGATTTTGATCTGTCAGGCTAAAAGTAATCATGTGTGTGGAGAGAAACATCATGAAAACAGTCATTGCTTCTCAACAGGGAGACTTGGGATGGCACTCAACCAGGCTGCCAGGATCATTAACTTACCGTCACATAAAAGTGAGTCAAAGGAACCTTCACCATTCCCAATCCATCCAAACCTCGAACTATTTGACTCCAGAAGCCACCGCGACTGCTGAATCCACTTTCAGGCTTTCATTTTGGAAAGAAAGATTTCAAGGGCCTTCAGTGATTTTCACCTTCATGTCTAACCTTTACTCCGATTTGCTGTAGATCCTTGTATGTGGATTTTAGCTCCTCAAAAGTAATTTTATACTTAAATCATCTTTCAGCAATAGTCATGGAACAAACTAACCTTTGACTTTGTTTAAAGTGCACTGCTTCACTGCTGGGGTTTTTAAAATTGGAACTCTCAGAAACTAAAAGAGGGGTGGGGCGGGGGGGTCCACTTAGGAACTGATATAAGTTTTTAGTTCATAGACACCTCTGAGGATATGCCTGGAGTGGTCGTGAAGCTGGACAAATTGGCTGATATTTTTCTGATATTACCTCAGTGATTACAGTTCATTGGCTGTCATGAGGTTTTGAAAAGGGTATACAACAGCACAAATTAATTACCAAAGCATAGCTGGGAGTCTCACACCTATTTCAACCAATGATTTGGGTGGCACGGTGGCCCAGTGGTTAGCATGGCTGTCTCACGGTTCCTGGGACCTGGGTTCAATTCCAGCCTTGGGCGACTGTGTGGAGTTTGCACATTCTCCCTGTGTCTGTGTGGATTTCCTCCGGGTGCTCCAGTTTCCTCCCACACTCCAAAGATGTGCCGGCTAGCTGAATTGGTCATGCTAAATTACCCATTGTGTCCAGAGATGTGTAGGCTAGGTGGATTAGCCATAAAGAATGATGGGCAACAATGGGTGGGGGAGGGTGCTCTTTGGAGGGTCAGCGCTTTCCTGATGGGCTGAATGGCATCGTTCTGCACTGAAGGGATTCTATGAACCTGTTGAGATATACTATGGTACACCTCTGGGGCAGGTAGGATTTGAACACAGACCTCCTAGTCAAGAGGTAGGAACATAATCAAAGCATCACAAGAGCTTGCCCCCTTGTCCACACGCTCAATATTTTCAATCTTTGTTAAGAACAAACTACTGGTCAGTTTCTATCACTCTGAATTAATTTTATTGTACCCAGTAGCTTCAAGAAGTGCCCATAGGATGTCACCTCCCAACCATCTGGTCAGGTAATGCATCTTATCATTGGCTCACGTCAGTATGGAGTGACTGTTACGGCGTACCAGAGTGACAATAGAATACTGCCAGTAGACCTTTATATGGAAAGTCATGGCTAAAATAATGAGCTCCCTTATGGCAGAACTCACAGTTAGTCAGCTGATACATTTCTTAATTAAAAATAATATTAAATCTCAGAACACCCAATAAAATATTACATTGTTAAATTGCAACCGTGGCGATAGATTCTCTTTTTGGGCATTGGTGAATCAGATGGCTTTTTTTTCACAATGATCAACATCAGTTGTCGTGGTCACCATTACTGAAATTGGCTTTCACTTCCGGATTTTATGGGCTGAATTTAAATTCTCTCAGGTGTCGGAGTAGGAACCGCTGATCTCTGGTCAAGTCACATTTGCAATACGTCTCAACCAATGCTTCAGACGAGGTTCCCACGGGTAGGTATTTTCCAATCAACCTGCTCAGAGATACTACTTTTTATGACACCAAATTAAACTAATCCCTTCTGCCTGCCCTTGGTCCATATCCCTCCATTCCTTGCACATTCACATGCTTATCTAAAAGTCCCTTAAACACCCCTATTCTATCTACCTCCAGCACCATCCCTGGCAGCATGTTCCAGATTTCTACCATTCTCTGTGTAAAAAAACATGGCCCTCACATCTCCTTTGACCTCCACCCCCTACCCCCTCCCTTACCTTAAATGCAGGTCCCCTTGTTTTAGATATTTCAACTCTGGCAAAAAGATTCTGACTGTCAACTCTGACTGTCTGCAGCTGATAATTTTATAAACTTCAATCACGTCTACCCTCAGCCTCTGCCTCCTGGTCCAAGGGTAGAGCCACAAGAGATTCTGTAGGTGTTCATGTGCAAACACAGCAAAATTTCATCTCCCAGCTCAGCCGTCTAATCAATAATGATGGTCAGATTCATCACTGCCAATATATTCTGATCCCTTGTTGTCTGTTGAGACCGTTCAATTATTAAAGTTCTGCTGAGTTAAATGCTTCTGATAATGATACAAAGCTGGCAAGCACATATCTTAATTAGCTGAAATGTTTTTTCCTTTAGGATGGGATGTCAAATGCTGACAACATTTTAAAACATTTCTCTTTTATTCTGAAGAACCATTTTAGCTTTTTATCTTCAATGGCACTTTCTTAAAGAACTGAGTATGAAAACAGATTTCCATTCCTCTTGACTTTGTTAACTCATCGTTCTCTCCCTCTGCCACATCCACTGTGCCTTTGTCCCCAAGTCACATCTTCTGGCAAGTGTCCAGGTCAAAGGAGCTGTTCGGTCTACTTCTGACCTTCACAGTCGGAGATGATGTTTGAACACAGTTGCTGAATTCACATAAACTAGAGATTGGCTTTGTTGGATTAATAGGATCAAGCTCAGAGTTGGCCGTGGTGCAGCAAGGCTAATCTTTGTACAGATGACTAGATGGATTTGATAAAAGTTTGGATTGTACTCAGCAAGCTGTGTCCTCAGTTTTTAATAAACAGGAAGTGATAACAATTGCTGTTAATTCAGCATTTGGCTCCTCACACTGCATCACTGCAAGTCAACAGGAATAAAAAATTGAGTGAGAGAAATAGGTTGCTCAGATGCTTTCACCTTTCCAATTTTTTTGTTGGCTGTTTTTAATTCTTTTATGTGTTCTGATTATCTCTGTCAATGCCAACATTGATTGCCTGTTGATAAAGGCCTATTGAGATGGTGGATAATGACAATTACCCAATCATCAATCACTCATCAGGGATTGATTGACCCTGCAGGTTAGTTTAGAAGAACATAGAACATAGAACATAGAACAGGAACAGGCCCTTTGGACCACCGTTTTGTGCTGAACATGACACCAAATTAAACAAATCCCTTCTGCCTGCCCTTGGTTCATATCCCTCCATTCCTTGCACATTCACATGCTTATCTAAAAGTCTCTTAAACACCCCTATTCTATCTACCTCCAGCACCATCCCTGGCAACATGTTCCAGACTTCTACCACTCTCTGTTTAAGAACGTGCCCCTCACATCTCCTTTGACCTCCACCCCGTCCACTTGCCTTAAATGCATATCATCTTGTTTTAGACATTTCAACTCTGACAAAATAATTCTGACTGTCAACCCTATCAATGCAGCTCATAATTTTATAAACTCCTATCAAGTCTCCCCTCAGCCTCTGCCGCTTCAGAGCAAACAACCTGAGATTTTCTAGCCTCTCCTTATAGCTCATACCCTCTAATCCAGGCAGCATCCTGTAAAACATATCCCCTCCAGTGAAACATATTGTTAAGTATGAGCAGGAATCACAGCACACCAGCTGATTGCTGTGTAAGTAGCTTGCAAGACCCACAGCAGGCTAACTGACGGGTAGAGTCGCATCATTGTATAGACACAGCCCATGGTCTCCTTCAAGGTGAAGTCTCTGAAAGGCAGGGCACAACATTTCCCTTCATTTGCAAAAGAAAGTTTAACTATCTCCAGTAAGAAGTGAGACTCTAAAGCGTCCAGGTTTCATCAGGGTACCATTGTCTGGAGGTGCCATTAATTGTCAAAGTGCTAGAGCCTGGCATGTCTCTTTGTGTTCTCATCCTTTTCTTTCACAGACTGCAGTTGTTGTCCCTAATTTATTCTGATGCGCTGCAACAAGATTAGTTTCCCGATTAGCCGCTGATGAATCTTGCTCATCTTACTATTTCATGCCATTTAAGTTTTCTTGGAATTTATCGGTATGCTCCTTCAGAGCTACCAGCTCACTCTGAACCTGCTGGTTTTACAGCCTGGATTTTTCTATTGCTATCAAAGTGTTAGCTTCTGTTAATCCAGTACATTGCCTTCTTCATTACCTGCTCGAAGACCTGTCCAGTCTCTTTGAAGATCGGACCTTGAGCACTTGCTGATTCCACGGTTGTTTGGTTTCCTCTATGTCCCATTTGAGTTCTTTCACCAGAGCAGTATTCTTGGCTTTTATCTTTGAAAGGGCTGTCTAACAAGTATGATGGTACTGTCACGCTAAGAAGTTATTTTGTCTTGGTTCTTTTTGAAGAGGGTTTGTAAATGCATAGGTGCCGAAATGTCTCTGAGAAATAAACAATGGAAGCATCCTGGGTGTGGCCAGCTCTTACCAATCTAAATTTCTCAGTTTTCATTTTGTCAGTAACAGAAGAGTTGGAAGCTTCAATGGCTGCTATACTCTCTGAATCTACTCTTGACATTTTCTTCCCTCTCGGATTAGCGAACTGCATGTGAGAATCTGCATTTGAACTCACCTATTTGCCAAGGAGTGTGTTTATGGGATGATACTATATTGGAATAGTTAATTAGTCATAGGTACTGTGTCTATTATTCAGTGAAGTTTTCCAATAGTTAAGTTATTCTAATTTCCTCTTTCTTTTGTTTGTACTTTAACTATAATGTTTAAATAAATTGTGTTTTGCTTAACGTTGGGTAGCTTGACCACTCACATTGCATCTAGAACAGGCACTTCACATTCACATTTAAAATGAGAAAAAGTTAGGGTCCAGGCTACCTTCTTAAAATGCTTTGAGGGGATCTGGTCTAGTCCATAACATGAGTGATCTGCAGCTCCTGTTGAGTGTGTTATGCATCTCCACTTGCTTTTGAAAGTCTATCGTTTTCTCCAGCATTGCTTTAATGTTTCTGCTCCTGCTGAGCCTGATCTGTTTTATGTGCGACTTGCTCCAGACCTCCTGTAAACCATCAATTGTTTTATTTGATCGATGATATAGTGTTTGTAATACAACCTGCTTTTCTTCATTCTCTTTCAGCTCTCCATTCAGATTGTAAACTGAGCAAATTATTCCATAACAACTTCATTATCTCAGAGATTGTAGTCTCAAGTATTAATTGATCCTGAGGAGAAAGTGAGGACTGCAGATGCTGGAGATCAGAGCTGAAAATGTGTTGCTGGAAAAGTGCAGCAGGTCAGGCAGCATCCAAGGAACAGGAGAATCGTCGTTTCGGGCATAAGTCCTTCTTCAGGAATGAGGAAAGTGTGTCCAGCAGGCTAAGATAAAAGGTAGGGAGGAGGGACTTGGGGGAGGGGTGTTGGAAATGCGATAGGTGGAAAGAGGTCAAGGTGAGGGTGATAGGTCAGACTGGGGTGGGAGCGGAGAGGTCAGAAAGAAGATTGTAGGTTAGGAAGGTGTTGCTGAATTCGATGGATTTGACTGAGACAAGGTGGGGTCCGGCCTATCACCCTCACCTTGACCTTCCTCCACCTATTGCATTTCCAACGCCCCTCCCCCAAGTCCCTCCTCCCTACCTTTTATCTTAGCCTGCTGGGGACACACTTTCCTCATTCCTGAAGAAGGGCTTATGCCCGAAACGACGATTCTCCTGTTCCTTGGATGCTGCCTGACCTGCTGCGCTTTTCCAGCAACACATTTTCAGCTCTGAATTGATCCTGAGCTAATTATTCAACATTTTCCTCTTCACATTTCATGCTTCCCTACCCAACCAAGATCTAAGCTGTTAACTCCACTCATTCTGAAGAAATCAGATATTCCCTTCTTCTTTCATGTTGAGATATGCACGTGTTTCTTGAATAATCTGCTGTCATTTCTGTCCTCTAGCTGATTCCATGGATTGTGACTAGTATTAAGTTACAACATTCTAGTAGTCCAGCAGTGTCTACAATGTAGAAGATCAGTGATATCCAAGTGCATTGAATATACTGAAAAGTACCAAGAATTGTTTCAAGGTTAAAAATCACACAACACCAGGTTATAGTCCAACAGCTAGTGTGCTTCCAATTAAACCTGTTGGACTATAACCTGGTGTTGTGTGATTTTTAACTTTGTCCACCCCAGTCCAACACCGGCATCTCCAAATCAAGAATTGTTTCAGTTTTGCCAGGATTGGATCTTTCTACGTCTGGAAGTGTGTCCAGAAAATGTAAAACCATTACAGCTCTTCCAGTGATGGTACCATCACTAGGAGATGGCTCAATGCATCCGTAATTGCTATTTGGCCTCCCAGGCAGTGTTTCAGCTTGTAATTATACGCACTTAGTATTAGAGCCCACCACTGAATTCAATCTGAAGCTATGGGTGGCACTGCTTTGTATTCTTTAAATAGACCCAGCAGGGGTTTATGGTCTGTTATTATTACAAACTTACATCCATAAAGGTATTGGTGGAACTTCCTGACTCCAAATATGACCACCATATCTTATCTGGGCATACTTACACTCTGCATTAGCCAAAGTGCTGGATGCATATGCTGTTGGGAGTTCGTTTCCATTGTGCCACCTATGAGCTAATATTGCCCCGGTGGCATACAGGGAGGCATCACATGTTAACACCAGATCTCGCTTGGGATCAGTGTGCCAACACCTTAGCAAGTTGTGGCTTGTCTACACAACCATTTCTAAGGCTCACCCTTTTTTAGGACTTGATGCAAAGGTGCCAGGATGGAGTCCAGGTTGTGTATGAACTTTCCATAATAATTCACCAGCACAAGGAAAGACCTAAGCTCCAGTATAGGTGTGGGAGCCGGGGCACCTTTGACCTCCCTCTTTTTATCTTCTGATGGGTGTAACCCGGTCTTGTCGACTCTGTAACACAAGTAGGTCATTCAGGGTGCGTGTAACACGCGTTTTCCTTTTTAAGATGTACACCTGCCTTGAACAAATGTCTAAGGACGATGTCCAAGTTCTTCAGCAGTCTTTCTGTGCCAGGTGTTCCTGGTGCAAAAGACATGGTGCCAGCTTAAGGCATTCTATAATCCATGGGCACAACAGGAACTGGTGCCATGAACACTGGAAATTATATTATCACATTTATAAGCTTCCTTGGTTTATTGCAGAGATTTGGACCTTTACTAAATTGTGTCCTTTTGAAATAAGGACTTTTCTTATCGAGTGTTTGTTTTACCATCTGGGCTGACCCAGTGTCTCCGAATCATGGAATAGCTAAAGAGGCCATTCAGCCCATCATGTCTACACTTGCTTTCCAATTGAGCAATTCACTTTGTGTCATTCAAGGCAAGACTTTTACACTTGTTAGTAGGGTCCTGGGGAGAATTGGCAAGCAAAGAGACCTTGGGTGCAGGTTCATAGTTCCTTGATGGTGGAGTTGTAGGTAGACAGGTTTGTGAAGAAGGTGTTTGGTATACTTGCCTTTATTGGTCAGTGCATTGAGTATAAGAATTGGGAAGTCATGTTGCGGCTGTACAGGACATTGGAATACTGCATTCAATTCTGGTCTTCCTGTTATAGAAAAGGTGTTGTTAAACTTGAAAAGGTGCAGAAAAGATTTAAAAGGACATAGGGCATAGGTTTAAGGTGAGAGGGGAAAGACATAAACAGGACCTCTGAGGCAACGTTTTCATGCAAAGGATGGAAGTGAACTGCCATAGGAAGTGATGGAGGCTGGTACAATTATAACATTTAAAAGGGATCTGGATGGGTATATGAATAGGAAAGGTTTAGAGGGATATAGGCCAAATGCTGGCAGATAGGACTAGATTAATTTAGGATATCTAGTTGGCATGGACATGTTGGACTGAAGGGTCTGTTTCCATGCTATACAACTCTATTACTCTATGGCTCTATAACATGGTCCTGCCTCCTTCCTGTAAAACCCCTATAGTGCAGAAGCAGGCCATTCGGTCCATTAGGTTCACACCGACCCTCCAAACAGCATCCCACACAGACCCACCCCTTTACCCTTTCCCTATGACCCTGCATCTCCCATGGCTAACTCACCTAATCCACACATCCTTGGACACTATGGGTCATTTAGCATGGCCAATCCAGCAAACCTGCACAACCTTATACATTCCTCCTTTTCTTATCTCCTTAGTGATTTAATTAGGAAAGGCTCTGCTGTGTAAGGTGGTGGTTCTGAAAGGTTTAATGTCCATGGCATGTTGAGCTCTTGGGTGAAGTCACACAGTTTTTAGGTGGAGGCAGAAGAGCTGTACGTGAGCACCCCAAGGGAGCAAATGTGTTTTATAACGCTCCCGAGAGTCCTTGGTGATAAGGCTTATCTAGTTAACACAAACAGTACCTGTTGCTATCATGCAGTAAACCACATTGCTACAGAAATAACCAAGTTCCATTATTTGCATTCACTTACCACTAAAAATAGCTCCTTGTTAAGCTTCACTTTTCAATGTCATATGAACTCTCTCATATTTGAAAACCAATGTTCCTTTCATTAATCCAAAGAGTAAGCTTGAGAGGTTTAAATCCCTGTGACTAAATGGGCTTTGTAGTTGATAAGATTCAATCCAATGCAATCTACTGCAAAAGGTTGCTGGTAATCACTCTGCATATGGCAAAGCGGGATTACACAATTGAAAATAAAAGGAACGAACAATTGGCAGGAGACGCACAGTATCAGAGTTTTTTATGTTTCTTTGAAAATAATTTCACAAATACTGAATTGGATGGGCTTTGGAGAATGAATCACAATTTTAATCAGCGGTTTGAGCCGAGAAGGTTTGAGAAGAAGCGTGACGGGCAAATCCCCACCATTCGCTATTTTCCCTCGGGCAGTATGCACACATTATGCTATCCGCTCATTTACATGATCACAGTGTGCAGTGAGAGCTGAGCACAGTGTAGACTGGCTGCACCCCTGAACAGGTCACACAACACCACTGACACTTCCAGGTGCAATGTGTGGGAGCAAGTAGCTGTGCCAGTCACCAGACCTGATGGGGTTCAAAAGGGCATCTGACTGTTGTTGGATCAACATGGTCAAGCTTGGCTCAATGGTCCCCTTCTGTGCTGTACCATTTCTGTGTCTCTATGTTTAAAAGTTCAATGACCTTAGCACGGTGGCTCAGTGGTTAGCACTGCTGCCTCATAGCGCCAGGGACCCCAGTTCGATTACAGACTCGGGCAACTGTCTGTGTGGAGTTTGCACATTCTCCCTGTGTCTGCGTGGGCTTCCTCCCACAGTCCACAGATGTATAGGTTAGGTCGATTGCACATGCAAAATTTCCCATAGTGTCCAGAGATATGCAGGCTAGCCATTGGAAATGCAGGGTTACAGGGATGGGGAAGGGGTTGTGGAGTCTGGATGAGATGCTCTGTGGAGGTCAATGTGGATACAATGGCCTGCTTCCACACTGTAGGGAATCATCTTTAAATATCCCATCAACCCACCATTGGATTAATCTTCTTCTGGAGAATCCTGGACCCTAATCTCTGCTGCCATTCTGCCATCTTTCCGGAGCCAAGTCCCATCCTTGTAAAGCTTCCAGCATATACTCCTGTGAAAAATGCCTCCCCCCGTTTTCTCGAGGTGCACGATGATTCCAATTCTACCTCACCGTCCTGCCAGTGTCAGTGGTGTTGTGTGACCTGTTCAGGGGTGCAGCCAGCCCACACTGTGCTCAGCTCTCACTGCACACTGTGATCATGTAAATGAGCGGGCAGTATAATGTCTGCAACACTGCCCGTAGGGGAAACAGCGGATGGTGGGGACTTGCCCGTCACGCTTCTTCTCAGACCTTCCCTGCTCAAACCTCTGATTAAAGTTGTGATTCATTTTCCAAAGCCCATCCAATAGAGTATTATAAGTTAGTGAAATCATTTTCAAAGAAACGTAACATAATTCAAAGAGGAAGCAGAGATTGATGATGATGAAACCCCCTTTCAGTTGAGCTCACACTTACAGCCACCAGTTCCAATTGTTCCAAGTCTTTAGGACCCTGGAACAACCTTACGATGATATCAATGTGCTGCTCTTCATTGGGCATAAATAGCACCGCATGGGTGGAGTGGAGAAAGAAATAAAGAAGAAACCTATACAGAGCAGCATAAGAGTAGACTGACTTGTATTAAGCAAAAGAGTTTGTGACATAGTCTTTCAGTAATATAATAGAAAGATTAAAGCTTGATTTATCTCTGAATAAGAGTCAACCAACCCACTCTTCAGCAGATTCTTTATTCTCCACCAACATTAGTCGGCAGTCACCAACAGGGAAGGTGATGGGCTATAATGGCATTATCTCTGGACTGTTAATCCAGGAAATTCAGCTCATGTTCTAAGGACCTGGTTTCAAATCCCACCATGGTAGAGGGTGGAAAATGAATTCAATAAAACTCTGGGATTAGGAGTCTAATGATGCAATAATCAAGACACCCTAGTAATGTTCAGGGGACTTGGGTTCAAACCCCATCATGGCAGATGGTGGAATTTGAATTCAATAAATTATTTGGAACTAAAAGTAGTCTAATGATGACCACGAAACCATTGCTGATTGTCAGAAAAACCCATCTGGTTTATTAATGTCCTTTAGGGAAGGAAACTGCCTTCCTTACCTGGTCTGGCTTGGACTCCAGACCCACAGCAATGTGGTTGACTCTCAACTATTAGAGTTGGGCAATAAATGCTGACTCAGCCAGTGATGCCTTCATCCTGTGAATGACTATAAAAACTTACAAGAATTACTGAGGCACTGCCTCAAGTGAATGGGAGTGACTCGACAAAGCTATCCCCTTGGGTTGACAGTGTTCCTGCTACAACTGAGAACACTATTACTCAGCATGCAGCCCCTGCCCATGCCAAGATGGGGCCATAGCAGCCTGAAGTGATCCAGCAAGGCACCAGCATTAGTCAGCACCTTTCCACTACTCAGACTACAGCAACTGGGTAACACCAAGAGGACAGGCAATGACCCACAGAGGGCATACAGCTAAGGAATGGACACAGGGAGTAATGGACATCGATAGGATATCTTAAGTATTAGCTCACCATTTTTGTTAACTTGTGTTGATACACCATGCCAGATTTTCATTCATGAATTTGTTTGGGAAAGTCTATTTTGCATTGTATTTCATTTTTGCATCACGATGGTGAGTGACACAGGGAAGGTCAGGAATATAGGACTGGTGGTAAATTGGGGAATTGCATTGCAGTTCCTGGTATATCTCATTGAAGGAGTTTTTAACGTGGAATCTTGGCAGAAAGGAGTTACTGAGATGGCAGCCTATGTTCCACTTCCCTCTCCTTCTTCCTGGTCGTGTTCCATGTGACCTTTGTAGATTCTCCCAGTCATGCTCCATTCCAAGGGAAATGCCTGTGAGAGCATCCATGCCCATGGACCATTCCAAAGACATTTAAGTCAACAACAGGTCCTTCAGCCAGGGAAACCACTCCCTATAGATCTCTGCAACTTGAAATTATGAAAAGGGTGGTGTGGTGGCTCAGTGGTTAGCAGTGCTTCCTCACAGCACCAGGGATCAGGGTTCAATTCCTGCCTTGGTGACTGTCTGTGTGGAGTTTACATATTCTACCTGTGTCTGTGTGGGTTTCTTCCAGGTGCTTCAATTTCCTCCTGCAATCCAAAGATGTGCAGGTTAGATGGATTAGCCATGTGAAATGCAGGGTTAGGGTAGGGGAGCTGGGTCTGGGTGAATACTCTTTGCAGTGTTGGTGCAGAAACAATGGGCCAAATGGCCTCTTTCCTCAAGGATTTTGTGATTCTATGAAATTAATGAAAGGATATTGCCAACTGCTAGAACAAAAAAGAAAACTAGCAACTAAAGTAAATAGTTTATAAGCCTTTTAACTAATGTTGGAGAGGAACACAAGGATATGGGATTGGCTGGGGAGAAAGGAGGGTATCTTTCCTGCCACTTAATGCATGTTAAACCCTGTGAAACCCCCCTCTTTTGAATGCATTCATTGAAGTATTATGCTCCAAAATGGCAACACTGGCATTAAATCTGTAGGGTATGCTATTTGGCATCATGATCTACCTGCACTACAAACCGCTGGCAAACTAACTCTGCAAGCTAAACATAGAAAACATCAAAGATAGGAGCAGGCCATTCAGCCCTTCGAGCCTGCTCCACCATTCAATGACATCATCATCAATATAATGCCTGGCACAGCTAAAGGAGTGCTAACAAGCCCAATGCTGCAGTCAATGTGCATTAAGATTAAAATGTTGGCTAAACTTGTGACAATCAGAAGGTTGTTGGTTTAACTGCCATGTCAGAGACTTGAGTGTATTGTCCAGGCCGATATGTCAATCAGCCATGATGAAGGGCCTATGCTCGAAACATCGATTCTCCTGCTCCTCGGATGCTGCCTGACCAGCTGTGCTTTTCCAGCACCACAATCTTCGACTCTGATATTTCAATAGGGTAGAGTACATGCATGTTTGGTTTGAAATTCTGGAAGCGATTGTGTGTGAACGTATTGTATCCCAACTCACAGAACCTCAGCGTATTCCTGGTAAACTATGTTGGGGTCAGGCAGCAATTATGAGGAAAGCCAATTGACCTGAAACTTCGATTTTGCCTCTGCAATATTTGAGTTAAGGTCATTCAATGGTCTGGGGCTAACACTGAAAGATACAAATTTGCCTAGACCATTTTCCCTCAATAATGTCTTTAAAACCATTCTATCTAGATAAATCTAGAAGGCGTGCAATCACTTCAATTATCAAGTCAGGTAATTATCCTTTCAGATGGTGCCTGAATCATATAGTGATTTGCCATTTGTTTTAGGTTATTTTCTAACTCTTCTCACTACTTCACAATCACAATACAGTTTTGGTCTCCTTACTTGAGAAAGGATGTACTGGCACTGGAGGCGGTGCTGAGGAGAATCACCAGGTTGATTCCAGAGGTGAGAGGGTTGACTTAGGAGGAGAGGTTGAGTAGGTGGGGACTACACTCACTGGAATTTCGAAGAATGGGGAGGGAATCTTAAAGAAACATATAAAATGATGAAGGGAATGAATAAGATAGAAGCAGGGAGGTTGTTTCCACTGGTGGGTGAAACTAGAACGATGAGGCACAGACTGAAAATAAGTTTATACCCGAAATGTTGACTTCTCCACCTCCTGGCTTGCTGTGTTCTTCAAGCCTCCGGCTTGTCTACCTTGGATTCCAGCACCTGCAGTTTTTTTGTCTCTAATCAAAATAAGGGGGAGCAGATTTAGGGCTGAGTTGAGGAGGAATTTCTTCACCCAAAGGGTTGTGAATCTGTGGAATTCCCTGCCCAGTGAAGCAGCTGAGGCTACCGCGTTGAATAGGGAAAGGGAGATAATTCTTTGACCAGTATGGGAAGTAAGGGTTATGGTGAGCGGGCAGGTAAGTGGAACTGAGTCCATGGAAAGATCAGCCATGATCTATTGAATCGTGGAGCAGGCTCAAGGGGCAAAAGGCTACTCCTGCTCCTAGTTCTTATGTTTTTCTGATCTTCCAACCTTTGTGTAGTGGAGAGTTCAGTCTAAGGCAAGTGGAGAAATCACTGGATAGATTTTGCTAGTGAAAGAGTCATGTAACAATCATTAACATAGTCGCTTCTTATGATCCCTGTACTCCACTAGTTCGGGCTCTGTAAAGGCTCAGGTAAACAGGAACAATTCGAAGGAGGAGAGGGAGAGTTGGAGAGGCAGAGAGGCTTAGGAAGGGAACTCTGAAGTTTAGGACCCAGGCAGTTGCAGGCACAGTCACCAATGATGGATAAACATGAAGCCAGAATTCGAGGAACAAATTTCTTCAAGTTTTTTTTCACATTGCCTCAAAAACGTGAGAGTTGCTGACTAAACCATCATTTATTTCCCAGCCGTAGTTACCTCAAGACATAGTGGTGAGATACCTCTTGTAATGCCCCAATCTTTCAAATGAAGGGACACCCGCAATGCTCCTGGATATGGAATTTCTCAGATTTTGAATCAGCCGCAATGAAAGGACCGCGAGATATTTCCAAGTCAATGGCTTAGAGGGGAACTTGCAGGTGGTGGTAATGCCATGTATCTACTGCCCTTGTCCTCATTAGAATGCTGGGGAGGGAGTTATTTTATCAATCCAGAAAACCAAACAATGTGGGCCTGTTAGGGAAAAATAATGTGTCTTCTAGCGTAAAAATGTGGCAGGAAGAATGCATCATTAACCATCTCCTTCATTCAATTAAATTAACGCTTGGAATCATGATCGTTTGCTTTTATAAGTATTGGTATTGACTTGCAGGGAACTGGCAGAGAGAGGATCAAAAAGCACAAGGGTGAGAGAAGGGGGATGGTGATTAAATGTGACAAGCAGAACAGACTCTTCCAAAATAAAGTAAGTGACTGACTGAAGTTACCCAGGAGCACAATTCATTCCATTGTAGACAGTCTACAAAAGGGAATGAGTCCCCACCACTGAGCACTTAAGCCAATAATCAGCCCCAGCAATGATCAGAGCATTTGTGAAACAGCTGAATAGAAATCCCAGAGATAAAGGCAAGGAGATTGCCTCAGACCCATTGAAGCAAGCCGCCACAGAACATGCTGAAAGAGCAGACCCCTCGACAAAAACAGTCACAATAAAATGGCAAAGTGGCAATAAACACAGCTGAGGTGTTCAGTTGAAAATGTTTCTGTACTTAGTATTGACTAGAAGGTTATAATCATCTCAATCCTGTTGGTATTAAATCTTCAATAAAACAACTTTTCCAGTCGGAAAGTTTGCATTTACTGAGAAAATAAAATGCTTCGTATTTCGATGTAAGAAATTTTTTTAATTTCTCCAGCAATATATTCTCTTCCAGTTGTTAATGTTACTGAGGAAGCAACATATGTAAATATTAAGTCAACCATGTTATGAGGATGAATCAGAACCCTAAAGTGCTTACAAACGCATTGAACTTTTCATGGCATGCATTTTTTAAAAAAAGAATTTGATTGATTTATTGTTGTCACTTGTACCGCAATGCAGTGAAAAGTGTTGTTTTGTATGCTGTAGTGGCAGATCATGCCATGCAAAGTGCATCAGGGTAACAGAACAGAGTGCAGAATACAGTGTTACAGCCATGGAGAAGGTGCAGAGAGAGGGGGGGATCAGAATTAACATTTGAGAGGACCTTTCAAAAGTCTGTTAACAGCAGGGAAGAAGCTGTTCTTGAATCTGTTTGTATGAGTATTGAAACATATTTATCTTCTGCCTGACAGAAGAGGATGGAAGAGAGTATAACCGGGGTGGAAGGAGTCTTTGATGATGTTGCTTTCTTGAAGCTGCGGGAAATATAGATGAAGCCAATGGTTGTAGGCTGGTTTGCATGATGGACTGGGCTGGGGATTAAAGTTCAATGGCTTTTGGGAGAGGAATGCAGGAATGTCACACCTGAAGTGCCAAAGGAACTCCAAACTATACCCTTTGAAGAACTGTGAAATAATTCCAAGTCAGGGTGGTGAGTGGCTTAGAGGGGAACTTGCAGTGTGAAGAGAGGTAAATCCAAATGAACTGGGCAGTGATCTCCTGTGGCTACAGGAATAATGAAGGGTTAACTATCTCCCCGCCCCTCCACCACTCCATGCTTAACATGAAGGTGTTAACCTGCAGTTCCCAAAGGATCTCTTTGTCAACTATAGTCAGACTATGGGCACCCACTTCTCATGCTATATAAATGGTTGTTATTGGCCTGTGATTGGCGTAACACAAAATGTTGCAACCTCATATCGTTGTGTAATGATTTCTAAATGTGGCGATGAAAATATAACCTGCATTGAAACAAATTGATCTATATTGTGTCCTACCCAACATAAAATTGAACTGTTGTCTATTGCGCTTCTTTTAAAAGTAAGAACATAAGAACGAAGAGCAGGAGTAGGCCATTCAGCCCCTCATGCCTGTGCTGCCATCGACATAATCACAACTTATCTCATCTCAGCTTCAACTCCACTTTTCTGCTTGTTCTCCGTAACCTTTCAATCCATTGCTAACTAAAAATCTCCTCTTCAAATTTTCTCAGTGTTCCAGCACCCACCATGCTCTGGGGGCAATGAATTCCACAGATTCACAGTCCTTTGAGAGGAGTGATTGCTCCTTATCTCGTTTTAAATCTGCTGCCCCCTTATACTAAAACTATGACCTCTTGTTGTAGATCGACCCACATAAGGAGACACCCTCTCTATATCTGTATACCTCAGTTAGATTTCCTCTCTTTTTAACGTCTAAAGAGTTTAGGCCTGAACTGCTCACTCTTTCTTTGTAAAACACACCCCTCCCCTCTGGAAACAGCCCAGTGAATCCTCGGAACTGGCTCCAGAATAAATTAGAAAATGCAGTAAGGTAACAGTAATGAGCTGGATAACAAGTGACAATGTTATGGTAACAGATGCAATGTGAATCATTTGACAAGGTACCAGGAATTTGACACATTTATTTGCATTGAAAATAATATTTACATTTTTGCTTTAACCTACATTGGAAAAGTGATCTGTAAAATGGGAGAGGGGAGAGTGCAACGGGATCTGGGTGTCCTTGTGCACCAGTCGCTGAAGGTAAGCATGCAGGTGCAGCAGGCGGTAAAGAAGGCAAATGGTATGTTGGCCTTTAGTGCGAGATGTTTCAAGTACAGGAGCGGGGATGTGTTGTTGCAGTTAGACAGGGCCTTGGTGAGGCCACACCTAGAATACTGTGTGCAGGTTTGGTCTCCTTTTCTGAGGAAGATTCGAGGGAGTGCAGCGAAGGTTTCCCCAGCTGATTCCAGGGATGACGGGACTGACATAGGAGGAGAGATTGACTGGGTTAGGATTGTTTTCACTGGAGTTCAGACAAATGAGTGAGGATCTCATAGAGTCTTATAAAATTGAAACAGGTCCAGACAGGGTAGATGCAGGGAGGATCTTCCCAGTGGTAGGAGTGTCCAGAACCAGGGGGGACCTTCTGAGGATTCAGAATGGACCATTCAGGACGGAGATGAGGAGACATTTCTTCACCCAAAGAGTGATGAGTCTGTGGAATTCATTACCACAGGAAGTGGTTGATGCCAAAACATTGACATTGAATGTATTCAAGAGGAGGCTAAATATAGACTTGGGGTGAATGGGATCAAAGGTTATGGGGAGAAAGCAAGATTAGGCTGTTGAGTTGGATGACCAGCCATGATCGTGATGAATGGCGGAGCAGGCTCGAAGGGCCGAATGGCCTCGTCCCGCTCCTATCTTCTAGGTTTCTATGTATCTTTCCATGGGGAATAGTAATGATCAGATTGCCGTAAAGTTAATTATACAGACAATGAAGCATTTATGAACTGCATAGAATTTCAGTTGATGGAAAACATATTAAAGTTTGTCTTTTTTGCATTAAGTTTTAATGGAACCGAATGAATAGAATTTTCTAAGGAATAGCTTTCATAATGTAGGCTAAACCAAAAAAGGTGAACATGATATTCAATGCATATGATTGCCTAAAGGTCACAAGGAACACTGAGCTTACAAATATGCCTCACCGCCACTGTGTTGGTGTATCTTCAAAGGGTTTTCCCTTTTAAGGGGCTGCCTAGCTGTAAACGGTGGTCCAGCAAACTTGAGTGGCTTAGCTGGCGAACCCCAGACAGCGAGTGGCCAGACCCCCTGAGTGATATCTGTGCAGCTCCCCGATCCTCTGCACTGTATGCAGACCGTGACCCAATCCCCAGATGGAAAAGGCACAGACTGTAACAGAACCTGTTAGTGCCCAAAGCTCCTGGACTGATATCGGGGGCAGCCTCTGTGCTGGCACTGACAGGAGCCTCCCTGGAAATGCCAAAACCACCTCCCTGAGACTTGGCGGAAGCGTTGCCCTTGGCTGGCATGCGGTGCAGCTGTGAGATTGGTGCAGCACGTCCATCCTCTGGGTGATCGTGGCTGGCTGCCCAATGTTGGAAGGTGCTGGCTCTGTCTCTGCACTGAACAACAAGATGAGACAGAAGTACGATGAGCCTGTCAGCTCGAGATGGGGTGGGGGAGCTCAGACAGTACAGAGGCAGGGATATTGCGAGCATCCGGTCAGGCACTAAGTAAGTGAACACTGAGAAAGCAAGTGAGCAGTGCTGAGACACTCCCTGGGCAAGCCTGGCAGGCTGTCCCCCGTGAGCAACCAGCATTTCACCGTGGGTTACCAGCACATGTGAGACATTGAAGAGCAGCAGCATTACGCAAGTGCATCCTTAGAGTCACCCTACAATATGGAAACAGGCCATTCAGCCCATCGAGTCCACACCAATCTTCTGAAGAACTTCCCACCCAGACCTACCCGTCCTACCCTATTGATCTAACCCAACATTTCCCATGGCTGAAGCACCCAAACTACACATCCCCGATCCAGGTGCCATGACTTGGCATGGAGGGGCTGCAATGTGTCAGATGCCAGCATCCTTGGATGGGAAGTGCACATGCCCATTGCCATGTTCCCTGTGATGTTGGTATTGGGTGTCCAAGGAGAAGCCCATGATGAGCTGGAGTTGAGCTTCTATCCATTCCAATGATAGGAAGCTACATGTCACTGAAGTGAGATTTGCAGCTAGTGGGGACAATAGCAAGTGATAATCCCTGTTATTATATCTCTCATTGCTCCCTGCTAAGAATCTCACCTCAACGCTGAAACTCTGTTGGAAAACTCAACCAATTGCTTCCAACTTTGGAAAGGGATTTGCCTGACTTCTCCCAGGCATCTCCCCACTCCCTGCCTCATATATACAGCAGACAATAAATTAAATCTCACGGACATAAATTGCTGTGTAGGAAGTTGACAAGCAGGAAGATTAGTGAAATATCTCCTCTAATGCTTTCTTACAAAACAGAAGCAAAAAAAATCACTCAATGGCACATGAAAAATGCTATTAACACCATGACTTATTTACATTGGGAGCAAGGTTAAAAATGTGATTCCTGAAAGACGCTCTGCCTCTGAATGAAGATGAGGAGGCTGCGATGGCTCCTCTTGTCTTGACTTGCATGCCCGATTGATCAGATTTATTTTTAAGGGTGTGTGCATGTCGATTCAATGAGTGTTTAAGTGTTGGTAACCGATGTAACCGATGCACTGACACACTTCTTTCATTTTTAAAATGAAACAAGATTAGCCTTATTTTACTTAACACGGTCTCACAATTAGAATGAGAAACACTTCAAAGGCCGACACACCCACACACTTGAAATTCATACACAAACTTGAAATTCACACACTCGAAATTGACACACACAATTGAAATTCCACATGCGCTTGAAATTCTCACACACTCGAAATTCACACACACACACTTCTGTGGCCTTTTGTTTTCAACACTGAGTTGGTAAAAATGATTCCTCTCAGTTCAGCTCTTCTTGAAGAGACAGTAGCTGCTGGGTTCATTTTTTTACTTTCTGAGCTAAGCAGATAATCAAAACCACAAATGGTTTTCAATACTTTAAATGAAAAGTTGCATCCATCCTAAATGAAAGCAGGTTATCATGTGCAGTAGTAAATGTTAATCTTATAAAATAAGCAATGTGACAATATTTCCTTTGCTCAAGTAATAGCCAATCTTTGCGAGTAGATGAGAAAATGAGCGAGTTCGTTTAAAACTTTTCATTTAGTTTTTTTGCAAGCTGTAAAGTTTTCTTTACAATCCGTGAGGGTTTGGTGAGGTGGGAGAAGTTTTAAACATAGAAACATCAAAAATAGATGCAGGAGAAGGCCATTCAGCCCTTTGAGCTTGCTCCACCTTTCAATATGATCATGGCTGACCATGAAATTTCAGTCTCCCATGCCCACAGCATCTCCTACCCCTTGATCCATTTAGCTGCAAGGATTACATCCAGCTCCAGCTTGAATATATCTAACAAACTGGCCGCAACAGTGTTTGGGAGTGATGAAAGTCTTAAAAATTAGACTGCCCACTCCAACCTACCTACTAGTTAAAATAACTGAGGCAGGAGGCTGGGTCAGAAACAGCCAGGACCCAAGGATGTAGCTGCCACTTTGAATCTTTAATGACGCTCCAAGACACATTATCTATCGGATTTAAACTACTGTTGATTTATTGAGCTTCCCAACTCTCCTGAGATCACTCCCCACCAACAACCTCCATTCCAGCCATCCTTCCTCATTCGTCCCAATCCCCCCTGCCTCTCAACTCAACCATACTCTCATCAAGTTCCGTCATCTCTGTATCAGGCTTCAATCTGTACACACAGGTTCCCAATCTGCGCTGGGCCTCATATTCAACTCCAGCTTTCTGGGATGGGCTAGCCTCCTGGGACATCATCTCTTCATCGAACACTCGACACCACTTTCTCTCCAGGTCCATATCCCTTCTCCCAACTCCTGAATCAACTCCCTTCTTGAGATCACCCCCCTCCCCCATCAAAACCTACACCATCTCCACATCACCCCATCACCCCACCAAAGTCATAGTCATACAGTCACACAGCATAGAAACAGACCTTTCTGTTCAATCAGTCCATGTTGAACATAATCTCAAATTAAGCTAGTCCAATCTGCTGCTCCTGTCCACCCTCTGTATAAAATATGTGCCCCTCAAATCTTTTTTAAAATCTTTCTCCTTTCATCTTTGAAATGTGCCCCTTAGTCTTGAAATCCCCCATCCTATGGAAAAAAACCTCCCATTAACCCTATGTATATCCCTCATGATTTTATAAACTTCTATAAGGTCGCCTCCCAACCTCCCAGGGTCCAGTGGAAAAAGTCCCAGTCTATCCAGCCTTTCTTTATAACTCAAACCCTCTGAAACCGACAATATCCTGGGAAATGTCCACACAAACTACTTCAATGATGCACTTCACAATAAATAACTTCAAATCAAACAGAAGAAAAACAAGGAACTGCTGATGCTGGAAATCAGAAACAAAAACAGAAATCGCTGGAAACATTCAACCAGTCTTGCAGCATCTGTGGAGAGAAACGAGTCAAGAGTGTGGTGCTGGAAAAGCACAGCAGGTCAGGCAGCATCCAAGAAGCAGGAGAATCGACGTTCCAGGCATAAGCCCTTCATCAGGAATGAGGCTTGTGGGCCAGGGGGCCTGAGAGATAAATGGGAGGGGGATGGGGCTGATTTGAAGGTGGGGATGAAGGTGATAGGTCAGAGAGGAGGGTGGAGTGTATAGTTAGGAAGGAAGATGAACAGGTCAAGAGGGTGGTGATGAGTTGGAGGCTTAGGACTTGGATAAGGTGGGGGGAGGGGAAATGAGAAAACTGGTGAAATCTACATTGATCCCGTGTGGTTGCAGTGTCCCGAGACGGAAGATGAGGCGTTCTTCCTCCAGGCATGAGGTGGTTAGGGTTTGGTGGTGGAGGAGGGCCAGGACCTGCATGTCCTTGATGGAGTGGGAGGTGGAGTTAGCCACAGGATGGTGGGGTTGGTTGGTGCGGGTGTCCCAGGGATATTCTCTGAAATGATCCACAAGTTAGTGTCTTGTCTCCCAAATGTAGAGGAGACCACATTGAGGTTACAGTAGATGATCTGTGTGGAAGTACTGGTAAATTTCTGTTAAATGTGGAAGGAAAGCAGAATTAACTTTTTGGATCCAGAGACCCTGCTTCAGAACACAGCAGTCTGAATTGTTATGTAATGGATTCATTTAGCAAGTTATCTGTGCCAGCAATATTTTATAAGCCTTGTGAGAATGAATAATCATGTTGCCTTTGTTTTTGGCTTAGTACCTGACGGGAGAATGACCAGTGTCCTTAAAACATCCACATTAGCTGAGATGATGAATGGAAACTGAGTGTGGGATTGAACTGACAAATGTCTGCCCCCACCCAAGACCTGGGAGCATTACCACCCATGCTCACTGACAGATACACTCACTGTGCTGCCATAGTGCTAACTAACTATGTTAGCTTTTGTTCCATTCTTCAGTTATCAAGTTCCAACTTGAAATGAATTGCAACATAAGAATCTTGATGGATTTCTGCATCCCTAATTAATTAATTTATTAGTCTTGTGTGGTAAGCCTGGCAAGTTAGCTTCAGAATTTTTGTAAATGCTGACATGGTTCCCACTTTGTGACGATAGTGAAGCAACCGCGATTCTGAAAAATCTATTCCCAAATCAACACCTGACATTTTAGGGATGGTCAGGAGAGTGCGGGGGTATCAGTGTTGAATTATACGTTGCAAATCCACGGATCAAGGAAACAGTTATGCAAACAGAGTGGGGTTCCCTTTGCTGTCCATTGGGTTTGTTAAATGGAGACACCAATTTGCATGAAAGGCAGCCAAAATAAATTAGAACGGGTGGTCTGATTGGAAACCATAGAATCCCTACATGCAGAAGCAGGCCATTCAGCCCATCAGATCCACACTGACCCTCCAAAGAGCATCCAACCCAGACCCATCCCTTTATCTATCCCTGTAACCCTGCCTTTCCCATGGCTAACCCACCTAGCCTGCACACTATGGGGCAACTTAGCATGGTCAATCCAGCCTAACCTGCACACCTTTGTGGGAGGAAACCAGAGAACATGCAAACTCCACACAGGCAGTTACCCGAGGCTGGAATTGAACCTAGGTCCCTGATGCTGTGAGGTTACAGTGCTAACCCCTGAGCCACTGTGCCAGGAGTGTGTGAAGGGAGGGATATGCTGTAAGGAGTGAGGGCTGTAGATCTGATTTCCTTACAGTTGTAACTGTGGCGATTGTAATGAGGTCAGCCAGGTGGATCTCATTGAGTATGAGTTCCCTAATCGGGGCTGTTAATCTGATCCAATCAGGGAGCCCTGGCTGACAGATATAAACAGGAGTTTCAGGGGTTCTGTCACTCTAGGAGCTGGCTCTGTGCTAGCTGGGTCAGTGTCATGTACTATGTATGTGTAAATAAAGGGTGACTTGGTGATGGCATACCAGCCTCTATGGAGTTAGTTCAGTAACAAATCCCAAATTAGACAGCACATTCTTCCAAGCTGGATTTATGGAGCTGGAAGAGTTTCTAAATCTGCACTCCTGATTCAGGAGCAAACATTTGGATCAACATCTAATCACTGATAACTCTATAACTGTATAAAAGCACAGAAACCTCCATGTTTATAGGTGTTACTCTATGTAAGGAATGTTCCTTCAGAAAACCGTTATTGAATAATATTGGCTCATTCTGAATAGTCAGGAATTATTCAAAAAGTACTCATCCTTGGGAGCTTGAGCAGATGGTGGAACTTAATTGAAATGAGACAAATATATAAAATTGTGCTTTATTTGTCCTGAGGAAAGGTCACCAGACCTGAAGCATTAACTCTGATTTCTCTCCACAGATGCTGACAGACCTGCTGAGCTTTTCCGGCAATTTCTTTTTTTGTTTCTGATTTATAGCATCCGCAGTTCTTTGGTTTTTATAAGATGGTTGTATTGGCTATAGGTGAATGCCAAGTTTATGCTTAGCTTTCATTTCAACATATAATGAGTTTCATCTGATTGCTAATCTAGGTATCACATTCAATTCATAATTGCTTTCAGGATCCTGTCTACTATTATTTAGTTCCAGCTTTCGTTAAAACTGGCAGGATTGTGCACACAAAGCTGTAATGTTGTAGATGACTCATCAAAAAAAACACTTCACCTTGTAAATAATGATGTTGCTGTTTTTATACTGTTACAGTTGCTATAACATGCAACAATCTCACAATCATTTCATTTTCTATTGACAATACCCACATGTTATAAAGGAATATGATTATCTTGTCATTGTTTCCAAGTCACCTCTTTGTGTTGAGAATCTCTGAGCATGAATAGCTCAATCAGAGTTTCTATAAACCTCCTGCAGCACTGACAAATGGGACTGACATAACCTGCCGGGAATTTAATACAAAACAGTCCATTCTGATCGGACCTCAGAAGAGAACAGTGCCTTCTTAAAGCAGAAGATAGACTTCCACTATTTTGTCCTTAATAACAGACGATTCTGCAATATCACTGAGGGTGGAATTGAATGCTGCCTTTTATGAAGGAATGGGGCAGGGAATCCATTGCCTTCCTGACAAAGTCAAGGGAGGGAATGTCTCCCAGGTTATTGAGAGCCACTTAAGGGTCTCAGCCTGCACTGGCAGCAGCAAGAGAGCCCACACCACACGGGCAGGCCTCCGGATTCAGCCTGATGCCTCGGTTGGCAACCCAGTACCCCATGAACAACCCCACTGGCAGCATGGCTATAACTGCAGGGAGGTCACTCCCCCTCTCTCAGCCTTGGGTACTGTTGCTGGTCACCTATAAACCCAGTTGTGAGCATTGCCAACACTTGACCACAGCTGATATGGGAAAAGCAGTGGTGGTTGGCCCATTCCTTGAGGCTATAGGGGAGATGTTGTTTTGCAGCTTCACTATGACTGTTGCTGAATTTTCCTTGTCTGCTGAATACGTTTTGGTTTGAGACCAGGATTTTGTATTTCTTTAAATTTCCCAACTCTTACCCGTTTTAAGCAGCTCATTTATCAATTTCCCTGGTTCTCCATGCCTCGCATGAATTTGCTCCTCCAATGTTTGCTTGTTTCCTCATATGATACTGTACAAAACAGAACTGCTTCAGTGACTATGCAGGAACAAAAAGATATTCTTTATGAATAAAGTATATTTTTGGAATTTAAAAAAATCAACAGTTTCCCAGAAATGTCAGGGAACTGAGGATCCCTTTTAAATCTTTCCCCAATCACCCTAAACCTATACCCTCTAGTTCTAGACTCCCCCACCGCAGGGAAAAGCCCTTGTCTATCTATCTTATCCATGCCCCTCATGTTTTTGTAAACCTCTATGAGGTCACCACCCCCCCACCCCAGTCTCTGAGGCTCCAGGGAAAATAGCCCCAGATTAGGCAGCTTCTCCCTATAGCTCAAACCCTCCAACCCTGGCAACATCCTTGTAAATCTTTTCAGCACCCTCTCATAATTAACAACATCTCTTTTCTAAAGCAGGGAGACCAGAACTAGTTTCAGTAACGGTGAGCACCAAGTTATTATGGATTTTAGTTGCTTTTGTTTTTCAAAGTCTTGCTCACCAATGTCTTTTAAGAAAGAAAAGGCGCCATCCTTACCTGGTCTGACCTACATGTGACTCCAGACCCACAGCAATGTGGTTGACACTTCCCTTCAAGGGCAAAAAGGGGTGGGCACAAAATGGTGACTTTCCAGCGGCAACCACATCCCTTGGAAATAAAAGTTATCCTTTTTGGATTTCGGACTGTGGAGTGCTTAGGTCCAACTGTCTGGGCTCAACGCCTGTTTAGCTGTGAACATGGCCTGAGAATGTTGGCTACCTTTGGCGAGACATTCAAATGCCTGCCATGCCTGTTCTTATCTGCCAGTCCTGAAATGCATGATTGTTCCAACTCTCTAGCTGCCAAATCTTACCATGTCTGAAGGCGGAATCTGTGGAATGTGTGCCTGAAAAATGTGGTCATTTTGTCACTCCCAATTCCTTCCAGCAAATGGTTTCCCACATTGTGGAATGTGGATCTCCAGGCAACTGGTTTATTTCATCTAAATAGCTGTCTCCCCTTGTGCCAAGAGGTTCTGCTGAGTGAGTCTTCACTCTGCCTCTGGAAGCTTACTTCACTCACCACATTTATAGGGATCAGATTCAACTCTCAAACCCAGTCCCTTATCTGTAAGGGTGAGAGTTACCTTCACTGAGCCAGAAAGAGCTGGCGTTCTCCCCAAGTGTCAAGGACAGTGTTAGCCTTCAGTGCTCCTCATTCACCTTTCCCTCCCATTGGACTCTCCTTAGACCCCTTTCTAGGTCAACAGGCATCTAAGGGAAGCCTGCTGATTCCCTGGTGATGTCTGTACAGTATCCTCTTCCTACACCCATTCTGCAGGGAAGTGGATCGACTGTATAAGGAGAGTTATAAGGAGAGGCTGGATGCACTGGGAGTTCTTTCAGCCCAGTGCAGGAGGTTGAAGTTTGTCAAAGTTTATAGAGGTCCTACAGACCTTACAGAGGTTTATTAAATCATGAGTGATATACATTAGGCAGGTGTCTTTTCCCTAGGGTGGAGGATTTCAAGACTGGGGGGCATATTTTTCAGGTGAGAGGAGAAAGACGTTTAAAAAAAAAGACATGTGGGGCTTCTTTTTACACAGAGAGTAGGTTTGTGTGGGGGATGAACTTCCAGAGGAAGTGCTGGATGTGGGTACAGTCACAAAGTTCAAAAGCACTTAGATAAGTACATGAATAACATGTGGGGTGGCACGGAGGCTCAAGGGTTAGCATTGCTGCCTCACAGCGCCAGGGACCCAGGTTCGATTCCAGCCTCGGGCGACTGAGTGTGTGGAGTTTGCACATTCTCCCTGTGTCTGCATGGGTTTCCTCCGAGTGCTCCGGTTTCTTCCCACAGTCCAAAGATGCGCAGGTCAGGTGAATTAGCCATGCTAAATTGCCCTAGTGTTAGGTGTAGGGGAATGGGTCTGGGTGGGTTACTCTCTGAAGGGTCAGTGTGGACTGTTTGGGCCGAAGAGCCTGTTCCCACACTGTAGGGAATCTAATCTAATCAAAAAACAAAGATTTGGATGAATATGGGCGGCACGGTGACCCAGTGGTTAGCACTGCTGCCTCACAGCACGAGAGTCCCAGGCTCGATTCCAACCTCGGGTGACTTTCTGTGTGACGTTTGCATGTTCTCTCTGTGTCTGTGTGGGTTTACTCCGGTTTCCTCCTGCAGGTCAGGTGAATTGGCCATGCTAAATTGCCCATAGTGTTAGGTGCATTAGTTAGAGTGAAATGGGTCTCGGTGGCTGTTTCCACACTGTAGGGAATCTAATCTAATCTAATATGAACTAGGCACTGGCAGGTGGGACTAGTTTAGTTTGAAATTATGATGGGCATCGACTGGTGGACAGAATGGTCTGTTCCATGCTGTCTGATTTTATGACTCCATAATTGTATGTAAATGGGGCCCTGAAATTAAAATATCCCAGAATTGCAGGTGATGTGAATATGTCTTTTGATGTTTCTGAGGGTGACCGTAGGCGTCAAGGCAGAATGACGAAACTTAAATCATCAAAATTATTCAAGGGCATGAGGCATCCGCACAGAATTTTTCAAGAACTCCATTGTGAGATTGGTAATTGATTGCAAAGCCACAACAATCTTTACAATTATAGTTGCAGTCTATTTTTATTGAAAATGTCAAATTAATAACTACGTTGGGAGAATCCACCAGGAGCCACAGAGGGACTTATCATCAAGATGAGAAGGTATGGACCCAAAAACCTTCCATCAGATTGACGGATTGATTAAAATAACACTTGCATTTCTCTTTCAGAAACTCTGACCCAGTCTTCAGCGTGCAAGCGATGGCAAATTTCGGAAGTGAGGGGCAGGACCATGAAATGCTGTTACCCCCTTCCTGCTCTCCAACAATGCCCAACATCCAAGAGGAGGGACACAAACCACAGGAGCATCCCGCTGTATCCCAGGGCAAAGGCATTGTTATCCATTTAACTTCTCCAGCAAGGTGTGGAGACTGGGAGAGTTCAGAAGGCAAGGGACTGAGCTGCTCAATGGCTAGGGAGGACATTGGAATAACCACGGCAGAGGGGAATGAAGGGACAGCAGAAGAAAGTGTTCGCAATGGTGAGGAACACGTGAATGTGCCGGCTTCATCCCTCCCGTCTTCTCCTTTGATTCCCGGCTTATTAGGCGAATTCCTTTTTCCAACTGTAACCTCCCCTCTGGCATCCTCAGTGAACTCCTGTGGCTCTTCTGAAGCGATGCCTTTGATCAGCCTGGTCAAATCCCTGTCCACGGAAATCGAGTCCAAGGACACGTCTTCTCTGAGGCCGAAGCCTTTGCTGAACCTGGTCAAGTCCATCTCCACCGAAATTTCACGGCACGAGCCAGAGGTCACACAGTCAAAGTCGGACTCGAAGCTGAACCTGTATCTCTGGCGGCAGTTAACCCAGCCCAAGGGGAGAAATGGAGATTCCAAGACCGCTCCACCATCACCACTGCTTTCACCCACCGAGAGCAAGATCAGTTTCTTCAAGGTGCCCGAAGTTGAAGCCAAGCTTGAAGACACCAAAAGAAAGTTCTCCGAGGCTCTCCAGGAGCCATTGAACATGCTAAGCAAGATAATTGGAGATGAAAGTAGTGGTAGCCCCAAATCTAAAGCATCGCAGTCGAACACCAGTGGCACAGGCTCCTTCTGTACCCCTAATGCTGAAGACTGCAGCAATGATCCCTGTAGCAAGAATAAAAGGCCTGGCTTTGATAAGTTCAGAATAGAGATGCTTAAATCCGAAAAGCGAGAGGCCGGTAGGCCACCTCATGCCGAGGTGTCTTCCCCAGGAAGACATGCGAAAGGAAAACAGAGGAAACAATGTCTGCCCTTTCCACAGGGTTATGGGGACACCAGTAGCCCGAGGTACGAGATCTGTTCAGATGGAGATGTGCTACAGGTCGTAGAAGCGGAGCCCAGTGAGGACAGTGTGTGGTGTGGACATGATGCTACATGCCCCTACTCCAGTCGGGCCTTGACCCCACTCCAACCTTCTCGAAAAGTGCCAAGTAAAACTCTGATGTGTTTTGTCACCCTGGCCTACAGCTACTTTGTATTACCACTGCCATCGTTCCTGTCTGGCCTCTGCATCGGACTTGCCTGTGGATTTATGATGGGCCTACTCATCATTTCACTGCAGACACCAAGGCTTCCACAACCCAACCGTGTAATCCTGCTGGGTAACGAACCTCCGCAGTCGGAGAACATAGTTAGGGAACCCAAGGATTCCGAGACTGTCAAGGTAAAGGGCTGCAATTCTTTTCCTGGAGTTGGCTTTAATATTTTACACACAGTCTTTGAGTCAAAATCTAGGAATTCCCTTCCTAACACTGAAACATAGAAACGTAGAAAATAGGTGCAGGAATAGACCATTCGCCCCTTCGAGCTTGCACCACCATTCATGGCTGCTCATGCGATTTCAGCGTCTCATCTCCCCTTTCTCTCTTTGTCCCTTCAGCTGCAAGGGCCATGTCCAGCTCCCTCTTGAATCTATCTAACGAACTGGCCCCAACAGCTTCCTGTGGGAGAGAATTCCACAGGTTCACAACTCTCCATGCGAAGACATTCTTCCTCATCTCAGTCCTGAATGGCTTCCCCTTATTCTTAAACGGTGACCCCTAGTTCTGGACTTCCCAACATCCAGAACATTCTTGCTGCATCTAGTCTGTCCAGTCCCATCAGGATTTAATACATTTCTATGGGATCCTAGCCATCCCCTTCATTCTAAATTCCAGCGAGTACAAACCCAGTTGATCCAGTCTTCCTTCATATGTGAGACACCATTTCGACTGCAGCAGTTCAAAAAGATTTTCCACCACCATCTTCTCAAGGGTAATTAGGGATGGGCAATAAATGCTGGGTGAGCCAGTGACACCCAAATCACATCAACGACCACATTTTAAAAATCCTCAAATTAGGTTTTACAAAATTAACGTTCTTCCTCTTTGTGAAAAACACTTTAATTATTAAGCATGACAATTCAATTATAATATCATGAGCATTACTTTCGTTATGTGGCAGGAAAGAGAGAATCTTTGAAGCATCTCTTCCCCTATCGATATACTGCTAAAGAATTAAATAACACAGTTGGCTGGAAGGTGTTGCGAAGGAATACCAATTCGATTCCTGTGCCAGCTGACATAATTCCTTGCCTTTTCCCATAGTGCTATCATGGCTTGGACCACTATTTGCAGCCTTCAGATCATCAGAGTTACATTTAGAGAAATGTGCTGTAATGAAACCAGAAAGCAACAGAACCTGCCAGGCTAATACCAAAGGAAAGAGATGGTTTGCTATAACATTTTGTTGTGTATGATTTTACATAAGAAAAAACCCACATTCTTTAAATTCCATTTATTTTTGTATGCCCAAAATAAATTAGATTAGATTACCTATGGTATGGAAACAGACCCTTCGACCCAACAAAGTCCACACACCGACCCTCCAAAAAGTAACCCACCCAGACCCATTCCCCTACCCTACATTTACCCCTGAGTAATGTACGTAACACTATGGGCAATTTAGCATGTCCAGTTCGCCTAACCTGCTCACCTTTGGACTGTGGGAAGAAACCTGAGCACCTGGAGGAAACCCACACAGACATGAGGAGAATGTGCAAACTCCACGCAGACAGTCACCTGAGGCAGGAATCGAACCCAAGCCCCGGGCGCTGGGAGGCAGCAATGCTAACCACTGAGCCACAGTGCCGCCCTAACCCATTGGTTGATGCACTCAAGCTACGGAGAGGTTCTCAGGATTAAACAACCATGAGATGCAATACTTGATAATCATTAAAAACCAACCCTTTCCTAACCACCATTGGTCTTGAGGAAGGGCCACTGAACCCGAAACGTTAACCCTGCTTTCTCTGCACAGATGCTGCTGAGCTTTTCCAGCAATTTCTGTTTTTGTTTCTGATTTTCAATGTCCGCGCTTCTTTCGGCTTTTACTTAACAATCATTGGCTGCTTCATTGTTACAGTAAGCTTGGGCTTTTTTTTTGCCTCCCTCTTACAGTGGTCGACCCGAAGGTAAGTGGATTACTGTGGTCCAACTATTACAGAACAACCTCAATTATCTGAACATCAATTATCTGAATTTCGGATTATCTGAACAAGATCTCAAGGTCCTTTAAAAACAGCATTAGGTAGCTCAGCATTCAGTTAACCGGCATTATGGCTTGCATTGCCGGATAACCGGGGTATGTTCAGATAACCAGCACTCATAAATTACCGCTTGCTTACGATCAGATTAATTATCCGAACAAAATACACCCCGCCCGTCTCAACTAGATAATCGAGGTTGTTCTGTATAGCCAGGTGAACTCTCTTCAGTGAGTGAGATTATCGGATGCATCAGCACATGCTCTTGCCCTGACCCACGTTAGTGACAAAAGTGCTTCCTCTGTTGCCTCTTTAATCTGGATTGGGGTGGGGTCTGGGGAGAACGTGGATGTTGAAAATGGTGGAAGAGAGTTCCGCAGGGTGGGGGGTGGGATTGCACAGTTCCCAAAATCATTCCTTCTGAGTTCAATCCAGTCATTTGACTTTTGAACAAAGCATGGGGTTGCATCATCAAGATATCAGAGAACAGCTGGTCAGAATACTGTGGGTGCTGCTCTCACTGTACAACCTAAAGAAAAGCAGCTGGAGAGTAGAAAATAGGATCATGCTGCAAAAGGGACTAGTGGATTAAGCATGGAAGAAAGTCATTCAGCCCACAGTGTTAGATCTTTGCTTGGGAAATCAGACTGAGCCTGCCTTCTCCCCATGGTCTTATACATTCCTGCAATTTAACTATTTATTCAATTTCCCTGAAATGGTTTCTGCCTTAAAATTACTGCAGCGGACCACTCTCTGTTAGCGGTGCAAGTAGCCTTCGATGATCATGTTGGATCTTCAGTGATAGGCAGACAGGGAGTAGCACACAACTTTGTACAGGGGAGCAGGTTAGAGTGTATCCAGTTGGCCAGTGCCTGGGACGTGAACCACAGAATCCCTACAATGTGGAAACAGGCCCTTCGGCCCTATCAAGTCCACACCGACTCTCTGAAGAATAACCTACCCAGACCCACTCTCCTATGACTCTACATTTACCTCAGACTAATGCACCTAATATGCACATTTCTGAACAGTATGGGCAATGTAGAATTGCCAATTCACCTAACCTGCACATCTTTAGACTGTGGGAGGAAACTGGAGCAGACATAGTGCGAATGTGCAAACTGCACACAGACAGCTGCTCGAGGCTGGAATTGAACCCAGGTCCCTGACACTGTGAGGCAGCAGTGCTAACCACTGAGCCACCGTGCCGCCTAAAGGCCAACATCGTCATTATGGGTCTGAAGGATCCCTCCTGCACTCCTCCTGGGTTCAAAAACGGAAGTCGAAAAGTCTAAACTTACCTCGGAAGCTTCTTCAGTTTCCCAATTCTTTTCACCTGCCGGGATAAAAGCTGAATGAAAATCAGTATTTTGAGACACTATCCAGCACCACCCCGCTTCGCCCCCCTCCTACTCCACACACCCCCCCCCTCCCCACCACGGAGTTGTGCATGAGGACCTGGGCTTTGGGAAAGCACATATGTTGTCTCCTTGGAAGCCTCACTACGGAAATGGCAAAATCCAAGCGATTCTCCTCTGGTTAGTAACATAGGTCATCGTAACTGCACAGCCACCCGTCAGATGGAAACCTGCAGTCCTCCTGCTCTTATTGATATTTTTCAGGCACAACCTCTAGTTGACAAATGTTGAAAATTGTATACTTATTGTCACGTGTCTAAAGTATCATGTTGTGAACTCTCGTTGTTTCTAGTTCACCATCTCAATTGTTAATAGAGTCATAGAGATGTACAGCACGGAAACAGACCCTTGGGTCCAACCCATTATTGCCGACTAGATATCTCGACCCGATCTAGTCTCACCTGCCAGCATCCGGCCCATATCCCTCCAAACCCTTCCTATTCAAACACCCATCCAAGTGCCTCTTAAATGTTGCAATTGTACCAGCCTCCACCACTTCCCCTGGCAGCTCATTCCATACATGCACCACCCTCTGTGTGAAAACGTTGCCCCTTAGGTCTCATTTATATCTTTCCCCTCTCACCCTAAACCTATGCCCTCTAGTTCTGGACTCCCCGACCCCAGGGAAAAGACTTTGTCTATTTACCCTAACCATGCCCCTCATGATTTTTAAACCTCTATAAGGTCACCCCTCAGCCTCCAACATTCCAGGAAAAACAGTCCCAGCCAATTCAGCCTCTCCCTATAGCTCAAATCCTCCAACCCTGGCAACATCCTTGTAAATCTTTTCTGAACCCTTTCAAGTTTCACAACATCTTTCTGATAGGAAGGAGACTAGAATTGCATGCAATATTCCAACAGTGGCCTCACCAATGTCCTGTACAGATGCAACATGACCTCCCAACTCCTGTACTCAATACTCTGACCAATAAAGGAAAGCATACCAAACGCCTTCCTCATTATCCTATCTAACTGCGACTCCACTTTCAAGGAGCTATGAACCTGCACTCCAAGGTCTCTTTGTTCAGCAACACTCCCCAGGACCTTACCATTAAGTGTGTAAGTCCTGCTAAGATTTGCTTTCCCAAAATGCAGCATTGTTCTGCTGGGGAGAATATAATCTTTCATGCTTCAGGTCAGTTAAGCGATTATTAAGATAGGAGTGCATCTGATCAGTGAGTTTATCCACATAATTGCACACAGTTGTTGTTTATAGAAATATGAAAAACTTTGCCTTGAAGTTTATTTCTAAGTATGCTTTTGGTTTCCACAACTCACATAACACAAAACTAGATTGTCAACGTTTACGCCATCAGGTACGTTTGGTAGTGATGTGATACTCCAGGTTTGAAGTCATTGCAAGGCACTGACAGGTACTAGATTCCATATCCGCCACAGATTCACCTGCACTTCCACACACATCATCTATTGCATCCTCTGCACCCGATGTGGCCTCCTCTATATTGGGGAGACAGGCCGCCTACTTGCGGAGCGTTTCAGAGAACATCTCTGGGACACCCGGACCAACCAACCCAACCACCCTGTGGCTCAACACTTCAACTCCCCCTCCCACTCCACCAAGGATATGCAGGTCTTTGGACTCCTCCATCGCCAGACCACAACAACACGACCGTTG
>NC_057730.1:15658132-15677485 GCF_004010195.1 Chiloscyllium plagiosum
TTCTCCCCACCCCCACCTTTCTCTCATTTATCTCTCCACCCTTCAGGCACTCTGCCTGCATTCCTGGTGAAGGGCTTTTCCCCGAAACATCGATTTTTCTGCTCCTCGGATACTGCCTGAACTGCTGTGCTTTTCCAGCACCACTCTAATCCAGAATCTGGTTTCCACATCTGCAGTCATTATTTTTACTAAGAATCCCATAAGCCTTCTTAACAATTGTTCCAACTTGCCTGTCCACTTTCAGAGAATCACGTATGTGAACCCTGAATCCCTCTGCTCCTGTACTCCCCTCAGATGTCTACCTTTGAGCCTGTATTGGCTCACTATGTTTCTTCTGCCAAAAATCCATTACCGCACATTTCGCTACGTTGAAATTCACCAGTCAGGTGTCTGCCCATTTGGCCAATTTACCAGTGCCCTTAGACTAGATTCCCTACAGTGTGGAAACAGGCCCTTCAGCCCAACAAGTCCACACCAACTCTTTGAAGAGTAACCCACCCAGCCCCATTCCCCTACTTTTATTCCTTAACTAATTCACCTAACACTACGGGCAATTTAGCATGGCCAATTCACCTGACCTGCACATCTTTGGATTGTGAGAGGAAACCGGAGCACCCGGAGGAAACCCACGCAGACACGGGGACAATGTGCAAACTCCACACAGACAGTCACCAGAGGCTGGAATTGAACCCGGGTCCCTGGCACTGTGAGGCAGCCGTGCTAACCACTGAGCCACTGGGCCATCCTTCTGAAGTCACTCAGCGTCATCCTCACGTTCACTGACTTAGTACCATCTGCAAATTTTGAGATTCTGCCCTCAATACCCATTGTCAAATCATTTATAATAATCAGAAAAAGCAAATGTCCCTGGGGAGCACCATTTTCAACTTAAATCCAATCTAAGAAATGCCCATGCATACCTACCCTCTGTTTCCTATCTTTCAGCCAAACTTCTAATCCATGCTGCCAAGGACCCATCAATCCCAAACATGTCTAGCTTACCAACCGATCTGACATGTGGCTCCATATCAAATGCTTTCTGAAAGTCCAAATATACAAAATCCACAGCACTGCCCTCATCCACTGCCTGTGTCACCTCATCCAAAAGCTCAATTAAATTTATCAGAAATTACTTGCCCTTGACAAAGCCACGTTGACTGGTATTAACTTAGCTTTCTTGAGGTGCATATTTACCTTCTCCTGTATTACAGCCTCCAGCAGTTTTCCCACGATTGATATCAAGCTGACAGGTCTGTAGATTCCTGGGTTATACTTTCCCCTTTCTTAAACAATGGCGTCACACTTTCAATCCTCCAGTTCCTTAGACTAATACTGTATTCAGAGAGGCCTGGGAAATTTCTGTGAATAGCTCCACAATTTGCTGCCTTCCCTCCCTCAGCAATCTAGGATGCATCCCATCTGGGCCTGGTGACTTCTCTACCTGGTGTACTGCCAGCCTTTTTAGCACCTCTTCGTTACCTATCACTGTGATGCTCAGTTGCTCAACGCCCACATTTTCAATGAGGTCATCGTCACCATTTTCTAATTTGGCAAGGACAGAAGCAAAATATTCATTTAGTTTTTTTTTAAGATTAGGTTACTTACAGTGTGGAAACAGGCCCTTCGGCCCAACAAGTCCACACCAACCATCAATCAGTGAATCCGTGAATGAAGTTCAGACAAAATTTGGCCTCAAAGTCATGCGTGTAAGGGTAGGGGTCTGAGTACTTGCAGGGTGCTGATGGAAAGATTGTCGTGGAGGAGGTGCTGTTGTGTTCATGAATTTCAGTCTGTAGGTCAGGAGGTCAGGAATCCAGTTGCAGAGGTTGGAGCATAGACCGAGGTCTCAGAGTTTGGAGATTACTTTGGTTGGGATTATAGTGTTAAAGGTGCAGTTGTAGACAATAAGTAGAAGCCTGACATGGGTATCCTTATTAGCCAGATGTTCCAGAGATGTGTAAAGATGGTTTACATCAGAATAAGCTAGAACAAAATATGAGTCCATAACATTTCCAACTAAGATCAGAAAGTCACTCAGCACTGACGTTGGATTTATAAATATTATGGGGCGTACCCTTCCAAATGAGGATACTGATGAATATGTTTTTAGGAACTTAACAACGCATGGTCTACAACTATGCTTTTGAATAGGATTAGGACATGCAGTGCAGGGTTAGGCTGTAGCTTCAGTAACCTAAATCCCCCACCTCAGCTAAACTGTCAGAGGAAGCTGCTGATTGGAGTTTGAACTTTTTCCAATAGTGAGAGATGGATCCCTGCAATGAGCATCAAAATTTACCATTATTATCCAGCGCCAATAATTGAGCCGAACAATCATGTCTGGGCTATGAGTCAAAAACTGTAATCTTTTTAAAACAATTACTCATTCGTGGGACCTTGACATCACTGACTAAGCCAGTGTTTATTACCCAGAGGGCAGTTAAGAGTCAACCACATTGCTGTGGGTTTGGAGTCACGTGCATCATAGAATCCCTACAGTGTGGGAGCAGGCCATTCAGCCCACACTGATCCTCCAAAGAGCACCCCACCCCTATCATTGCATTTCCCTTGTCTAATCCACCTAGCCTGCACATCCCTGGACACTATGGGACAAATTAGCATAGCCAATCCACTTAACCTGTGTGGGAGCAAACTAGAGCAGCTGGAGGAAACCCATGAAGACACAGGCAAACTCCATACAAACAATCGGCCAGAGGTTGGAATCGAACCTGGGTACAACAGTCCACAGTGGCTACACATTGTCATTATGCAAACTTTTATTTTTATTCCAGAGGTTGAAAAATGACATTTAAATTTCACCAACTGCCACAGTGGGATTTGAATAAATGTCCCCAGGACATTAGCCTGTGGATTATTGACCCAGTGACATTATCCCCACATCACCTCTTTATTTAATTTAAACATGGGTCAAGTATGAACCCAGACTGAAGCTGATGATTCCAATACTGACGAGGGATTCAGCACATTTAACTGAAAGATTAATATGGTCCATCAAAGATTTAGATATGAAGGAAAATAACCAATTTTTAAAAAGTTGCAGATGCTAACAAAGAATTTTTAACAATCCAGGCAAGACCTTCAGGCCCTTTTCCCCCATGCCAATTAATCCATGCTCTGTCACCATTGATGTGTCATACACCATTGGATTACAACTAAAGGACAGGCAGGAAGCCGCTATAATGAGAGATTAATTGCAAAGCTTGTAACGTTGTTGCAAAAATTATCTTCTGATTCCAGTTAATTGGGCTGAGTGCCTGGAGGAGAGCAAATGGCAGAGATTAGCAGGAGAGGATTGAAACCCAATTCACGCAGCTCAGTGGCCCCGTGTAAATGAATTCGCAATTAAGCAAGGAAATTAATTTTCACAATTGTAGCTCCATCAGGTACTTGAAGCAGTGACGCTTGGACTTTTCCTTAACCCAAACTTTCCTGCACATATGTTTCAATGTCTCGATGAGGCACAATAGTTGAGCTATTTGAAAAAGTGTTGTGCTTTTACAATCAGCTGTTTGTGAAGATAAGATGTAAGCATTCCCCGCAAGCTGATCAAGAAATGGGATGTTATTTGGCTTCAAGCCAAAACAAAATGCCGGAAATGCACTCAGCAGGTTAGGCATCAGCTACGTATGGAGAGAGAAGCAGAGACAATGGGCAGGATCTTTCTGTCAGTTTCATTGAGTTTCCGCCTGGGTTCTCTCAGTGAGGTTCAGTCAGTTTTCTCATCGCCTCGCTACCTACCCCGCCTCTCTGGCACCTCCCCACTCCCCCACCACCCCGATCCCCATCATGATGTGCCCTGCTCCCGGAACAACTCGTCACTGCCGGGATATCCCAGGACTGACTGGCACCGGTGTCATCTTTCGAAGGTCAGTGATGGGTGAGTCCAGAACCTGAGGACACAGTTTAAATATAAGGGGTAGGCCATTTAGAACAGAGTTGAGGAGAAACTTCTTCACCCAGAGAGTGGTGGGTGTGTGGAATGCTCTGCCCCAGAAGGCTGTGGAGGCCAAGTCTTTGGATACTTTCAAGAAAGAGATGGACAGAGCTCTTAAAAATAGTGGAATCAGGGGTTATGGGGATAAAGCAGAAACAGGATACTGATTGTGGATGATCAGCCATGATCATAATGAATGGTGATGCTCGCTCGAAGGGCCGAATAGCCTGCTCCTGCACCTACTGTCTATTGTTTATTGTCTTTCGTCACCGTGTGCACCTGGCTGAGCGCTGTCGGACTGGAGCTGTCCAATTCTGGACCTTAGCCCCAAAAATTGCAAACGGGGGTGAATTGACACCCTCATTGCGAGCAGAGACCTGGAAGTCAAACTCGTCGAGATGGTGCACAGGCCTGTAACCATAGGACCATGCCAGGACAGCATGCCAGCCTGGTCTGTGTTTGCCATCTGGGTCAAGTACAGTCTCAGTTGTCTAGAGAAATGCACAGCAACATGGGAAGAAGGTCAATTACCTTCACCACTCTGCCAGTGAAGACCTTCTCTCCAATCCCTCCCACTCCCTCTGTCCCCTCTAGAGATACCCACATCCCACCAAGGCTCATAATCTACAATTCTCACTATTGCCTTCCCTCCCTCACTCAGCCTCCCCCCAATCACACCAGTGATCCTCCATCCACTCTGCACTGCCTATTCACTCACCCAGGATAGCTACTCACCTGCCCTGAAATTAACGTCACTGACTTTCAACTCCTTTACTAACTGCCTCTTTCTCAATCCAGGAGGAAAACAGCCCACAATGAGGCACAAAGATTCAAGACAGTGGTAGGTTCCCCTCCATCTGACCCTTGAGATAGATGGTGTTCTGACTCTGACCATCCTGAGCAGCGGACTGACCAGGACTAGTCTTGGAGGCTGCCCTTGACTTACTGAGCCCAGACCTACACTTCTGACTGAAAGCTGTCTCCTTTTACTCAACTGAGGCCTGATGCCAACCAAGATAATCTTCCTCGCTTTGTATTCAATGGCACAGCAAGCCAGCTGTAATGTGAGCTTGGTATCTCTGGAAAAATGCAAAACACGATGAGACAAGGTAAGGCAGGGATACTGTGAGTGTGCAGGTAAGCCTCGGGATGACTGAGTGCTGTGACAGTGAGCAAAGAGCCCAGAGATGGAGCCTGTGGTGCAGGCCAGGAGCTGGGTGTGTGACCCTGAGCACAGAGTGTCTGTGTTACAGTGTTACACTGAGAGTTACCAGGGGCTGCCAAGGGCAGAAAAGTGAATAGGAAATGTGCCTTGGGGATTCTCAAACTTCCACATTCGGAATTCTCACCATCTGGCTTGTTCAGTTTGTTTGGGAAGATCGGAAACTGTACATTGGTGAGGCTAGTCATGTGGCTAACTAGGTGTTTAACAAGCTCTAAACCCCCCATTCATTAGCACTTGACCTGCCTAGTGACAATCATTCCATGCTCCTCAGCAAAGTGAACAAAAGATGGATTGAGTTCCTTCCGACATGGAGTTAGGCCGCACCAGCCTTTTTGCCACAACCTGGATTCAGCCCACGTCATTCAAACCCTGATAAGACTCTGTCTAATGTTCCACCTTTCATCAGACCCTTGCTTATTTAGAGATTTACAGCACGGAAACCGTGTCCATGCCGACCAACTATCCAAACCTAACCTAGTCCCATTTGGCAACACTTGGCCCATATTCTTCAAAGCCCTTCCTATTCATATACCCATCCAGATGCCTTTTAAATCTTGTAATTGTACCAGCCTCCACCATTTCCTCTGGCAGCTCATTCCATACACACACCACCCTCTGTGTGAAAATGTTGCCCCTTAGGTCCCTTTTATATTGTTCCCCTCTCACCCTAAATCTATGCCCTCTAGTTCTGGACTCCCCGACCCCAGGCATAAGACTTTGTCTATTCACCCTATGCATGCCCCTCATGATTTTATAAACCTCTACAAAGTCACCCCTCAGCCTCTGACCCTACAGGGGAAAACAGCCCAAGCCAATTCAGCCTCTCCCTACAGCTCAAACCATCCAACCCTTGCAACATCTTTGTAAATCTTTTCTGAACTCTTTCATTGTTGTGGCCTAATTGGAAAATGCTGGATTTAGAAACTGGACATAATTATGACGATGAAGTAAAATTTGCCATCATCTCAGGGGACCATCAGGTTGCTCTCTCTCTCTCTCCAGAAGAGAGAGGTGACCAGGGGTGAGTTTCTGATTTACAACATCTGCAATTCTTTTGCTTTTCACATTAAACTTCTTGCAGCTTGTAGACTATATCCAGGTTTCACCTATTGCAATAACTGATGAGTATGTTACATTACCCTATCCTTCTCTTTTCTGCATTACAGGGCTGGATGAATGAAATCTATAACTACGATCCTGAGACCTACCATCCATCACTGACCTTCTCAGTCTTTGTGACACTAGAGGGGACAGCACTGAGACTCTCGTACCCGAGGAGCAACATCCCTCGGCATGCAACCTTCACTGAAGGCAAACATGACATGGTGTTCATCAGCCATCGCTCCTGCGACCTAGCAGACAGCAAGGTGGGTGGGAACGTCCAATCAAAATGAGAGCCTCCATGTTCCTATAAAAGCCTGGTGTGTACCGGCTGTTATTCTTAGCATTTATAACCTTGAATCTGCTTGTTAAAGGGGCACAAAGTGCCTTAAAACTTGTATTTGGAAAAGCAAGGATGAAACAGCCCAACTGGCCCAGGCTGCTCTTTCTTTTCTTTTCAACAGAGCCACTTATGTGCTCCAGTTTCCTCCCACAATCCAAAGATATGCAGATGAGGTGAATTAGCCATGCTAAATTGCCCATAGTGTTAGGTGCATTAGTCAGGGGTAAATATAAGGTAGGGGAATGGGTCTGGGTGGGTTACTCTTCGGAGGGCCGGTATGGACTTGTTGGGCTAAATGGTCTGTTTCCACACTGTAGGAATCTAATCTAACCTAATCACATGCACTGCTCCCCTTCTAACCTAATCTGCAAATCCTTTTACCCTGTCTCCCTCATGCATTTAGTAGAGTCTCTCCACATCTAGCCTTCCTTATTCTTTAAGATGCTCCTTCAAACCTAGCTCTCTGACCAAGCTTGTGGTAATCTATCTTAATGTTCCCTTGCAAGGTTCAATGTCAATATTTTGGTTGTTAGCATCCTAGTGATGCATCTTGGGATGCTTCCCTTTTAATGACCCAGCAGTGAGCTGTTATAATCAGGGATGCACAGCCTGAGAGGGCAGTGGAAGCAGATTCAACAAGGAATTTTGCAAGCAATGCAAGTTGGTGAAGATAGTATTTCTGAAACTCCAGAGTAATGGGGTGAGATGACAGTTCTTTCTGTAAGCGAGGAGTGCTCATAAGGTGTGGTAATAGTGTGAATGCGCTATCACAAGATCCAGTAAGGAAGAGAAAATGTTTTCAGGGTCTGGAGGGAGAAGGAAAGGGAAGCTGGACTTGGTGATTTGTTCTGTAAGAAGGTAGTATGGTTACTGCAGGCTTAATGGCCTCTCTGCCATGTTAGTATTCTATCTAGCTTCTTTTTTAATGCTGTTATGACTCAGCTACTCCTTCTCTTAGCCGGTTTACATCCAAATCACTGGGCAAATGTTTCTTCTGTTTGAACCCCTCTTTATAATGGGATGCATGCACTGCCCTGTGGGGCCCACCATTTATTACCCATCCCTCATGATGTCAAGAGTCAACCTCCTCACTTTGGTCTAGACTCACACGTAGTTGGGGAAGGATATTAATGAAGCAGATGGGTTTTTACAACAACCTACAGTAGTTACATGGTCTCCACGAAGTCAGTGTATTTTATAGTCCCCAGTTTTTTTTGCCACAGTGGTCATTCAAACCCATATTCCCTGTGTGATTCTGGGTTACTAGCCAAGTAACATTTGGACTGTGCCATCACCTCACCTGCATTTTATGGTTCCTGGTTTTGTCCCGCAATGTGGGAAAAGAGAACATAATAACTTGAGGATGCCATTTGGCCCATAGAACCAATTCTGCTGTAACAAGATACTAACTGATCTGGCTGTAGTCTCAACTCCACATAACCATTGCCACTCCCATAACATTTGATTCCCATGTCTATCAAAAATCTATCTTACTCAGCCTTGAGTGAAGTCTCCAGTGTTTTCTGACAGCAAGGAGTTGTGGAGATGAGAGTGGGGGATGCTGTGAATTCCCTAACAAACAACCCTCTGAGAGAAATAGAATTCTCTGCATCTCCATGTTAAAAGCAAGACTATTTATTCTTAACCCATGTCTCCTACTCGCAGTCTCCTCCACAACTAGAAGCATCCAATCACATTCACTCTGTCAAGTCCCCTCAGGATCTTATACACGTCCATAGATCGTCCCCCCTTCTTCTTAACTCCAATGGATAAAGACCCAAATAGAATTGATTTGCATTGAATTTATTGTCACGTGTACCGAGGCACAGTGAAAACGTTTTTATTGCGAACAATACAGGCAGATCTCAGAGTTCAGTAGAATAGATAAGTAAATAATAGGTAAACAGCGGCAAAAACAAAAACACAGGAACAGACGAATGTTAAGAGTTTGTCAGTCCATTCAGTATTCTGACAACAGTAGGGTAGAAACTGTTTATGAAACCAGCTGCTGAGCATGCTTAAGCTTCTGTACCTTCTCCCTGACGGTAGAGGTTGTCGAAAAACATTGCCAAGGTGGGATGGATCTTTAAGAATGCTGGCGGCCTTTCCTTGACAGCGGGCCTGGTAGATGGATTCTATAGACGGGAGGTCGGTCTTTGTGATTGTCTGGGCTGAGTTCACCACTCTCTGTAACTGTTTCCGATCTTGAATGGTACAGTTGCCATACCAGGTCATGATACATCCAGACAGAATGCTCTTGATGGCGCACCTATAAATGTTGGCAAGGGTATTCTCCGTACAATTGTTGCCTTGTTGTAGATTCTTCTGTTGTTTAAATAATTCGGTCAGAGTCCATGGTAGAGCATGTTCCACATGGACGTCCGAAGGAGTGCGCTTGATGTATTAAGTGGCTCTTTTATCTTATTATTTTGCCGGCAGATATTTCTTGTCCCACCAGGCCTGGCAAAGAAAAGAATGTGGAATAAGAAGTACCCCATCTGTATTTTCCTCAGAGAGGCTGTACCCTACAAACACAAATGTTCTGGAGACAGAGAGGTGAAGGCAGACGGGGACACTGAAGAGCAAAGGGAGAGGCCAGAAAGTGCACCAACATCAGAGGGTCTCCTGAGACACTCTGCAGAAGGCGGGGAGAATACACTCTTCCTCTTTGGAAGGACGGGAAGGGAAAAAGAAGAATGGTTCCGATATTTCCTGTTGGCTTCCAGGATGCAGTCAGAGGACAAGCAGAGCCTCAGCAGAGATGGTGGAAAAGCTGGTAATGATCCTCATGTTCTTGTCCTTTGAGCAGTGACAGTCATTCCTGGTTAAAACACTTTGAGCAGTTCTGGGACGCTTCACTTTAATAAACCTCCAAGCGAGTGCATTGTAGGTTTATTAGAATGTTACCTGGATGCTAACAGAGTATGAGAAGAGATTAAACAAGTGATGTTAGAAGGTTAAGGGTTGATTTGATTTTAGTTTGCAAGATGTTAAAGAAGATATTAATTGAGAGAAACTATCGCTGTTAATTGGGAAGTTAAGGACTTGGGGTCATTGTCTGAAAAGTAGGAACTAGGCCTTCCGGAAGTGAAATGAGGAAATATATCCATATACAAAAGGGACAGAAGTTGGGATCTCTCTTCAGCACCATGGGCAGGTGATGCCCTGGTGGTACTATCGCTAGACTATTAATCCAGAGACCCTAGTAATGTTCTAGGGACCTGAGTTCCATGGCAGATTCAATAAATTTGGATTCAATAAATATTTGGAACTAAAAGTCTAATGATGACCATAAAACAATTGTCAGGAAAACCCATCTGGTTCACTAATGTCCTTTAAGGAAGGAAACTGCCATCCTTACTTGGTCAGGCCTACAATATAACTCCAGACCTACAGCAATGTGATTGACACTTAATGCAGTTAGAGATGGGTAATAAATTCTGGCCTGGTCAGTGACACCAGTGTCTTGTGAATGAATCAAACAAAAAATGGAAATTGAGGTTGTTAATTTTAGATGTGTTTTTTTTAATTTAAGGGATACTGAGCAAAATCTGACATTGGGTCACAGGTCAATCAGTCAACATGCAGGATGGAGAACTTCCCCAGTTATACAGCAAGTAGACAACTATTCCTTGAGGAAATATCTAATTAAAGAAGAATATGAGGAGAAGTGGCTCACATCTTTGCCCCAAATTAAAGTTATATCACAAGATTGCAGTCTGGGGAACCGAGGCACTTGAAGCTTATGGCCGGCGTTGCTCACTTAAACTTCCCGATCTACTTCACAGATATCACCCAGAATCCTGGCACCAGCCCTGTGGGGAGATTGGCTTACAGCAATGACAGCAGCAGAGGCAGTGCAGAAGATCTCCCTTCCCTTTTCAAAACCAAAGACTTGGCAGGAAACATCAGGCAAAAGATTCAGCTGGACTATAGCAGATACATGGCGAAGTTCACTGCCTCAGACACCAGCAGCCCTTGGCTAAGCCCTGATCATAGTACCACTAACAGTCCCACCAAGGGCCAGGTAAGACAAGGGGGACATAAACCAAGCAACTGGAGACATGGCCCTGTGAAGATAAATGATCGGCATGTTTGTAATGCGCGCAGAACGCACCCATTAAGACTGTCGGGCTACAGACAACACCTTTTAACCTCTCTGCTGTATCAAGTTAAAAATCACACAACACCAGGTTATAGTCCACAGGTTTATTTGGAAGCACTAGCTTTTGGAGCACTGCTTCTTCATCAGATGGTTGTAGAGAATAAGATCTAAGACACAGAATGGGATCTATCTCTTTGAGTGTTGTTGGAACTGCACCCATTCAGGCAAATGGGGAGGATTCCATCGCACTCCTGACTTGTGCCTTGTAGATGGTGGGCAGGTTTGGGGAGTCAGAAGATGAGTTATTCGCTGCAGGATTCCTTCCCCATGACTTGCCCTGAGGCCACAGTATCAGTATCTGATCAATGGTAATCGCCAGGATGTTGATAGTGGGGACTCAGCGATGCCACTGAATATCAAGGGGTGATTGCTAAATTTTCTCCAGCTGAATGTGGTCATTGCCTGACACTTCTGTGGCATAAGTATCACTCAAGACATCAAGAAATTTGGAGGTTGCACAACACCCAAGTTATAGTCACCTGACAAAGGGGCAGTGCTTCGAAAGTTTGTGATTTTAAATAAACCTATAGCACTATAACCTGGTGTCATGTGACTTCTGACTTTGTCCAGTCCAGTGCAACACCAGCACCTCCGCATCAAGAAAATTAAGCAAGCATTTTCAGTGATAGTTTAAAATCCGGTAAAGCTTACTCCTCTCTCCCACATTCATCCCAACATGTCATCACACACATGCAATGGGAGTGTTTCTACATCACTGAGTCAGCCATAACTTTATTATAAATAAACCTTAAGGTATGCTTAGAATATCTGTAAGAAATACCTACTTTCTGTGCTGCATACTGAGCGTGTTTATTATTCCTAGATCTTATAGTAACCACAATGGTTCAAGAAGGCAGTTCACCACAACTAGGGTCAGACAATAAACACTGGCCTAGCCAGTGACACCCACACCCTACAAGTGAACAAAAACAAACTGCGTGAGGTATGATAGTAACAGGGAAAACCTACTTTTGGTTCCCCCTTGGTCCTATTCTGATCACCAGAAGAATGTCCTGGGTTTAATATATTCCACTATTTTCCCCTCGCTGCCTCATATTCATGTAGACTCGCTCAAAACAAAGAAGTGAACTTGAACCCTGTTTTGGGATCAAGTGAGATGGAATCTGATCTCTGCCCACCTTCAACCTGATGCCAACTAGTGGATTTTTTTTTATCCATTCACAGGATGAGGGTATCATTGGTTTGGCCAGTATTTATTGCCATTCCCTAATTGCCCAGAAAGCAGTTAAGAGTCAATCACGTTGCTGTGGGTCTGGAGTCACATGTAGGCCAGACTAGGTAAGGACAGCAGTTTCCTTCCGTAAAGGACATCAGAGAACCAGATGAACTTTGTTCTGACAATCAACAGTAGATTTGTGGTCATCATTCAACCCTTACTTCCGGATTTTCCTTGATTGAATTCAAATCTCGCCATCTGCCGCGGTGGGATTTGAACCTGGGTCCCTCGAGCATTACCAGGGTTAACAGGTTGAAGAGGCAGACTGCCTGCTCCCAGGAAACATGTTGGCTGGTGATTATTTAGTGAGACCATCACCTTCAGATCTAACCTGTGTTAGAGGTTTAAAGCTAATGGGTCAGATTTCCCAGGTTTTGGGAAACCAGTTGGCTGAAGGGGAGGCTAAAAGGCATGTCTGGGGAGACGGAAAGTATTTTGACAGGACTGCCTGTGGACTTGGAGGACCAAAAGTGCTTCCTCCCAGCTCCTGTCTCACAAGCTTGCTTTCCTGCTTGGATTGAACAGGCCTACATCAAATCCCACTGCATCCCCAACGAAACAAAGATTCACCTGACTAGGCATTACCATCTGGGTCTGAGTTTCCGGAATTCCCTCCAAGAATCTCTCCACTCCTCTCCCTTCTTTTGCACTATGCTAAAATGTATTTATTTGACCAGCTCCTTCTTTGGCTTAATTCCAATTTGTTCATCAGCTTAGATTTCTATGAAGCGCTTGGAATGCTTTTGTTCGGGGCTACATATAATTGTAAGCCATTACTGCTCTTACATAAGAACATAATAACCAGGAGGAGGAGTAGACCATCGGCCCCTCGAGCCTGATCCACCATACAATAAGATCATGGCTGATCTGCTTCTCAGCTCCACTTACCCGCCTGCTCCCCATAACCCTTAACTCCTTTACTGTTCAAAAATCTATCTTTGCCTTAAAAACATTTAACGAGTAGCCTCAACTGCTTCACTAGGCAGGTAATTCCAAGATTCACAACCCTTTTGGGTGATGAGGTTCCTCCTCAACTCAGTCCTAAATCTGCTCCCCCTTATTTTGAGGCTATGCCCCCTAGCTCTAGTTTCACCCACCAGTGGAAACAACCTGGCGTGTGAAATCATGTCTCACAACATTGATTCAGTTTTTTGAAAAAGCAACAATGACAGTTGGTGAGGGCAGAGCGGTGGATGTGATCTATATGGACTTCAGTTCGACAAGGTTCCCCGTGGGAGACTGATTAGCAAGGTTAGATCTCATGGAATACAGGGAGAACTAGCCATTTGGCTACAGAACTGGCTCAAAGGTTCTGGAGGTGGAAGTGGAGGTGGTGGTGGAGGGTTGTTTTTCAGATTGGAGGCCTGTGACCAGTGGAGTGCCATAAGATCAGTGCTGGGTCCAATACTTTTCATCATTTATATAAATGATTTGGATATGAACATAGAAGGTATAGTTAGTAAGTTTGCAGATGACTCCAAAATTGGAGGTGTAGTGGACAGAGGAGAAGGTCACCTCAGGTTACAACGGGATCTTTATCAGATGGGCCAATGGACTGAGGAGTGGCAGATGGAGTTTAACTTAGATAAATGTGAGGTGCTGCATTTTGGGAAAGCAAACCGTGGCAGGACATCTACACTTAATGGTAAGGTCCTGGGAGTGTTGCTGAACAAAGAGACCTTGGAGTGCAGGTTCATACCTCCTTGAAAGTGGAGCAGCAGGTAGATAAGATAGTGAAGAAGGCGTTTGGTTTGCTTTCTTTTAATGGTCAGAGCAATGAGTACAGGAGTTGGGAGGTCATGTTGCAGCTGTACAGGACATTGGTTAGGCCACTGTTGGAATATTGTTTGCAATTCTGGTCTCCTTCCTAGGAGTGCAGGTTCATAGCTCCTTGAATGTAGAGCAGCAGGTAGATAGGATAGTGAAGAAGGCGTTTGGTTTGCTTTCTTTTAATGGTCAGAGCAATGAGTACAGGAGTTGGGAGGTCATGTTGCAGCTGTACAGGACATTGGTTAGGCCACTGTTGGAATATTGTTTGCAATTCTGGTCTCCTTCCTAGGATGTTGTGAAACTTGAAACGGTTCAGAAAGATTTACAAGGATGTTGCCAGGGTTGGAGGATCTGTGCTATAGGGAGAGGCTGAATTGGCTGGGGCTGTTAACGCTGGAGCATCGGAGGCTGAGGGTGACCTTATAGAGGTTTACAAAAGCATGAGGGGCATGGATAGGGTAAATAGACAAAGTCTTTTCCCTGGGGTCCAGAACTAGAGGGCATAGATATGGGTGAGAGGGGAAAAATATAAAAGAGACCTAAGGGACAACCTTTTCACACAGAGGGTGGTATGTGTATAGAATGAGCTGCCAAAGGAAGTGGTGGGCGCTGGTACAATTGCAACATTTCAAAGGCATTTGGATGGGTATATGAATAGGAAGGGTTTGGAGGGATATGAGCCAAGTGCTGGCAAATGGGACTCGATTAGGTTGGGATATCTGGTCGGCATGGATGGGTTGGACCGAAAGGTCTGTTTCCGTGCTGTACATCTCTATGACTCTCTGACTCTGACCTCTCTGCTTCTATCTCATCTATTCCCCCCATAATGTTATATGTTTCTATAAAGTCCCCCCTCATTCTTCTGAATTCCAATGAATATAATCCCAGTCTACTCAGTCTCTCCTCATAAACTAACCCTCTCAACTCCAAAATCACCTAGTGAACCTTCTCTGCAGCCCCTCTGGTGCCAGTACGTCCTTTCTTAAGTAAGGAGACCAAAGCTGTACACAGTATTCTGGGTATAGCCTCATCAGCACCTTGTAGAGCTGCAGCATAATTTCCTTGTTGTTAATGTCCATCCCTGTAACAATGAAGGGCAGTATTCCATTTGCCTTTTTAATTACCTGTGGTATCTGCAAACAAACTTTTTGTGATTCATGCACACGGACACCCAGCTCCCTCTGCACAGCAGCATGCTGCAAATTTTCACCAGTTAAATAATCATCCATTTTGCCATTATTCCTACCAAAATGGGTGATCTCACATTTACCAACATTGTACTCCATCTGCCAGACCCTTGTCCACTCACTTAACCTATCTGCATCCCTCTGCATACTTTCAGTGTCCTCTGCACACCTTGCTCCATACTCATCTTAGTGTCATCTGTGAACTTTGACACATTACACTCGGTCCTCGACTCCAAATCATTGATATAAATTGTAAACAATTATGATCCCAACACCGATTCCTGAGGCACAACAGTAGCCACTGATGGCCAATCAGAAAAACACCCATTTACCCCCACTCTTTGCTTTCTCTTAGTTAACCAATCTTCTGTCCATAAATATTACCCATTTTGCACCTTTATCTTAAGCAGCAAGCTTTTGTGCGGCACTTTGTCGAATGCCTTCTGGAAATTCAAAAACACTGCATCCCCCATTCCCTATTGGCCACACCGCTCATAATGTCTTCAAAGAATTCCAGTAAATTAGTTAAACATGACCTGCCTTGTTATAGAATGACACATTGATTTGTTCCCAGTTCGCCATGTCATAGTATGAACATTTCTATTTTCTCCTGGCATCCTAATACAAGCCAATGAGTGGTATACTCTTTGTGCCAACACTGTGAAGGAGATATATGGGCACCTGTAACCTATATAACAAGAACACACAATAACAAGTGGGCGGCACGGTGGCACAGTGGCACAGTGGTTAGCACTGCTGCCTCACAGCGCCAGAGACCCGGGTTCAATTCCCGCCTCAGGCGACTGACTGTGTGGAGTTTGCACATTCTCCCCGTGTCTGCGTGGGTTTCCTCCGGGTGCTCCGGTTTCCTCCCACAGTCCAAAGATGTGCAGGGTCAGCTGAATTGGCCATACTAAATTGCCCATAGTGTTAGGTAAGGGGTAAATGTAGGGGTATGGGTGGGTTTCGCTTCGGCGGGTCGGTGTGGACTTGTTGGGCCGAAGGGCCTGTTTCCACACTGTAATCTAATCTTATTTAATCTAATCTAATCTAATCTAAACACACCATGAAACATCAAAGGGCCTGAGTTTGCTTAGGAGATGGCACCTTCAAAACCCATGACCACTTCCATCTAGAAGGACAAGGACAGCAGATACATGGGAACACTACCAATTGCAAGTTCCCCTCAAAATGTCTCAGCATTCTCACTTGGAAATATATCCCCGTTCCTTCACTATCATTGTGTCAAAATCCTGGAATTCCCTCAGGGCATTTTGGGCCAACCCACTGCAGGTAGACAGCAGTGGTTCAAGAAGGCAGCTCACCAGCATCTTCTCAAGGGGCAACTAGAGACAAGCAATAGATCAGCCAGCAGTGTCCACATGCCATGAGTGGGGTTTAAAAGTGTAACTGGGTGCCTCCCAGGCCTCCGAGCTGAGTTCCAGTCTCCAATGAGCAGGATGATCTGGAGTGAGATCTGATGCTGCACTGTATTCTCACCAAGAAAGAATTGCGTAGTTCAAACACCAACAATCAACGTGGTTTGACATTGGATCCTTTGCGTAGCTATCTGTCACTCTAATGCTTGGGGTACCAGATCATGAAAGCTAATAATGACAGTATTGGTCTTTTCTTGCTAAGTCTACCGCAGATTGCTAGGTTTTTGGTTTATTGCCTGGCAACCACGAGAAAATAATAATAATAAAATACTCTGAAGCAAGCCCAATTGAAGTAATTGTGGTAAAACCAGTGATGAGAAGTATACTTAGTTCAAGGAAAATGTGGTTAAGGGTCTGTTGTCTCCAAATATAACTGAGTAGTAAGGCAGACCTTTTCATATAGAGCACTTCCAGGACTATATGGACAGAGGAGGAGACATAAACCATTTTGTCTGTCGATTATACCTGCATTTGCTCCGCATTCCTGAATCCCTTTGGTTATCTCTCAATCTCAGTTTTAAAGTGAACAATTGAACCATCATCAACTGTAGATAGCTGAGTGACACTTAACAGTATAGAGCAGTTCCCAATACACCAATCCTGACTGGAATTTCTCTTTTCACTCGAGAGTTTTGCTTCCTTTGTAACTGGAATGTTTCTAACTTGGATGAGGTGCTTCTTCATCATTGAAATACAGCAGCACAGATACAAAATCGCTAATGACAGTGACTCATCCTAAAATCTTCAGTCAATTTGTGATGGATGAGGGCAACAAAAGGAACAATTCTGACAGGATCCCAGATCAACTGATCCAATATTGGTCAATAAATAGTGAATAAGGTGACAAGTCGTGCACAGACAGCAGTTGGAATATTCAACAGCAGACAGAAAGCATTGACCAGTGGAGTGCTTCAGGGGTCAGTGCTGGACCAATTACTGTTTGTTATCTATAGCAGTGATTTGGACAAGAATGTACAAGGTATGATTAGTAAGTTTGCTGATGACACCAAAATAGGCAGCATCATGGACAGTGAGGAAGTTTATCAGAAACTGCAGCAGGACCTCAATCAGCTGGGGAAGTGGGCTGAGAAATGGAGTTTAATATAGATAAGTGTGAGGTCTTGCGTTTTTTGGAAAGTCAAATCAAGGTTGGAGTTTCATTGCGAATGTCAAGGCCTTAAGGAGTCTAGTGGAGCAGAGGGACCTTAGAGTTCAGGTGCATGTTTCTCTGAAAGTAGAGTAACAGGTAGACAGGGCAGCTAAGAAGGCTTTTGACACACTGGCCTTCATCAGTTAGGGCATTGAGTATAGAAGTTAGGAAATTATGTTGCAGTTATATAGGACGTTGGTGAGGCCGCATTTGGAGTATTGTGTTCAGTTTTGGCCACCTTGCTATAGGAAGGATGTTATTAGACTGGAAAGAGTGCAGAAGAAATTTACAAGGGTGTTGCCTGGATTCAATGGTGGAAATTATAAGGAGAGGTTGGACAAGCCAGGATGTTTTCCTTTGGAGCATAGGAGACTGAGGGGGGATCTTGTAGAAGTGTATAAGATCATGAGAGGCATGGATAGGGTGAATACACTCAGTCTTTTTCCCAGGGTTGGGGAATAGAGGATGAGAGAGTATCAGTTTAAGGTTAGAGGGGTAAGAATAAAAGGGAACAAGAGGGGCAAGCTTTTTACACAGAGGGTGGTACACATATGGAATGAGCTGCCTGCAGAAATGGTTGAGCCGGGTACATTAACAACATTTAAAAGGCATTTGGACGAATACATGGATAGGAAATGTTTAGAAGGATATGGGCCAAGTACAGCAAATGGGACGAGTGTGGACGGATGTCTTGGTTGGCATGGACCAGTTTGGGTCGAAGGGCCTGACTCGTGCTGTGGGACTCTATGACTCTATGACTAAGCAAATTCATCCAGACATTGAACAATAGAATGGATCAACTTGCATTGGGCCTCCTCCAAGTTATTTACGCAACAAGTACAAATATCGAGTATACCATTTCAAACTTGAAGGAGAGTAAATCTGCTAAGAGACAGAAAGTGAAATGAGACTTGGCCAGGAGCTGCACAGAGCCAAGTTGGCTTCAGAATTATCCATTTTCATTTCACAAGGTTTGTGAAGGTTTGTAGCTCAGGTTGAGATTTAGGGTGAAGGTTTGCTCGCTGAGCTGTAGGTTTGATATCCAGACAAACCTAGGTCCCAGATCCACTGCAATCAGAACATCAATCTGATAGAGTCATAGAGTCATAGAGTTGTACAGCATGGAAACAGACCCTTCGGTCCAACTCGTCGATGCCAACCAGATATCCCAACCCAATCTTGTCCCACCTGCCAGCACCTGGCCCATATCCCTCCAAATCCTTCCTATTCATATACCCATCCAAATGCCTCTTAAATGTTGCAATTGTACCAGCCTCCACCACTTCCTCTGGCAGCTCATTCCAAACACGTACCACGCTCCATGTGAAAAAATTGCCCCTTAGGTCTCTTTTATATCTTTTCCCTCTCACCCTAAACCTATGCCCTCTAGTTCTGGACTCCCTGACCCCAGGGAAAAGACTTTGTCTATTTATCCTATCCATGCCCCTCATAAATTTGTAAACCTCTATAAGGTCACCCCTCAACATCCAATGTTCCAGGGAAAACAGCCCCAGCCTGTTCAGCCTCACCTTATAGCTCAAATCCTCCAACCCTGGCAACATCCTTGTAAATCTTTTCTGAACCCTGTCAAGTTTCACAACATCTTTCCGATAGGAAGGAGACCAGAATTGTACGCAATATTCCAACTGTGGCCTAACCAATGTCCTGTACAGATGCAACATGACCTCCCAACTCCTGTACTCAATACTCTGACCAATAAAGGAAAGCATACCAAACACCTTCTTCACTATCCTATCTACCTGCGACTCCACTTTCAAGGA
>NC_057730.1:15677989-15715608 GCF_004010195.1 Chiloscyllium plagiosum
TACATCCTGTCCCTCAGGATTCCCTCTAACAACTTGCCCACCACTGACGTCAGGCTCACCGGTCTATAGTTCCCTGACTTGTCCTTACCACCCTTCTTAAAGAGTGGCACCACGTTAGCCAACCTCCAGTCTTCCGGCACCTCACCTGTGACTATCGATGATACAAATATCTCAGCAAGAGGCCCAGCAATCACTTCTCTAGCTTCCCACATAGTTTTAGGGTACACCTGATCAGGTCCTGGGGATTTATCCACCTTTATGCATTTCAAGACATCCAGCACTTCCTCCTCTGTAATATGGACATTTTGCAAGGTGTGAGATCAGATGATCTTGGCATCATATCCAGGCAACTGTTCCTTCAAGAAATATGAATTGTGGCACCATACAGGCATGGCATAGCCTAGAACTAAGGGTAGTAATAGTCGAGGCTCCAATTTCTCTCCACACAACTGACCAGGAATCTCTTAGCAACTGCCATTGGGGAAAATTGGAAGGATTCATAAGTTGATACTTAACTCAATGTTTCCTTGTCCACCAGGTCCTGAACATTAAACATAAAACATGTGTCTCAGAGGCTGGGCCATTAGCCATTCTGCCACAAAGTTTCTTGTTCTCGAATAAACAACCAAATAACCAGGATGTTGAATGATGGGATATAAAACAGAGGCTGCGATACTCTGATCCACCCTAAGTACAGTGTTCACTTCCAATCAGCAACAATTTGCATTTCTGTAGCCCCTTTCAGTGATAAAATACTTTGAGATAATTCACAGCGGCCAGTAGTTGGCATCAAGCTATGGATGAAAATACTATCACATGTGCCTAAAAGCTTGGCAAAACAGGTAAAGAGATAAATAAGTTTAGGGAGGGAATTCCAAAGCTGGAGAATTCCAATACTTACCTTGCAGGTTGAGTCAGTAGTTAGGAAGGCAAATGCAATGATGGCATTTATTTTGAGAGGACTTGAATATAAAATTAGAGATGCATGTCTGAGGCTCAATAAGGTGCTGGCCAGACCACATATGGAGTATTGTGTGCAGTTTTGGGCCCCATATCTCAGGAAGGATGTACTGGCCCTGGAGCGTATTCTGAGGAGGTTCACGAGAATGGACCCAGGAGTGAAAAGCTTAACATATCAGGAACGTTTGAGGACTCTAGGTCTATACTCAATGGGAGTTTAAAAGGATGAGGGGGGATCTAACTGAAACTTACAGAATACCGAATGGTCTTGAGAGAATAGATGTTGGGAACATGTTTCCCTTGGTAGGAGAGACTAGGACCCGAGGGTACAGCCTTTGAGTAAAGGGAAGACCTTTTAGAACAGAGATAAAGAGGAACGTCTTCAGCCAGAGAGTGGGGAATCTGTGGAATTCGTTGCCACAGAAGGCTGTGGATTCCAGGTCATTGTGTAAATTTAAGACTGAGATAGATAGGTTCTTGATTATCAAGGGGCTCAAGGGTTACAGGGAGAAAGCGGAAGAATGGGGATGAGAAACTTATCAGTCATGATTGAATGGTGGAGCAGACTCGATAGGCTGAATGGCCAAATTTCTGCCCCTATGTCTTATGGTCTTAGCCAATGGCCAAGTCAACGGGGAACGTTAGCAAATCTAGGGTGTGCAATGCTGTGTGTGACAGAGAGAGAAAGAAGATAAAAATCACACAACACCAGGTTATAGTCCAACAGGTTTATCTGGAAGCACCAGCTTTCAGAGCGCTGCTCCTTCATCAGGTGGTTGTGGAATATAAGATCATAAGACACAAAATGTATAGCAAAATACTGCAGTGATATATTGAACAATATTGTAATATATTGTTCAATATATCACAGTATCTATGACCTGGTGTTGTGCAATGTTTAACTTTGTCCACCCCAGTCCAACACCGACTCCTCCACATCAGAGAGAAATAAGACTCTGCACTTGCCAGTGGTAATGTACGTGATGTGAATGAAGAGTCGGAGTCACTTTACCATGTAGACATCTAGAATGCCGTAGGGTACAGCCAATAAGGATTATCCAACTGAATCAGAAGTAAGGAGACTGGGACAAAAAACAGCTCAGATCACAGTGAAGAAGGGTGGCATGGTGGCTCAGTGATTAGCACTGCTGCCTCATAATATCAGGTACCCAGGTTCAATTCCAGCCTCAGGTGACTGTGTGTGTGGAGCTTGCCTGTTTTCCCTGTGTCCCTGTGGGTTTCCTTCCAAAGATGTGAAGGTTAGGTGAATTGGCCATGCTAAATTGCCCATAGTGTTCAGGGATGTGTAGGTTCTGTGTACTAATCAGGGGTAAATATGTGATAGGGGGTGGGTTACTGTTCAGACGGTCAGTGTGGACTTCTTAGGCTGAAGGCCCTGTTTCCACACTGTGGGGTTGCCCCCATTCCAAGCCATATTAAGTTTAAAAGCCAGTGAAAAAAATTTAGCTTCATCCATGACTCTGCTCAAAATTCATATATTAGCCAAACTGCTGTCTTGTTACTGCTGAATTTTATTTGATTTGTTCAATACACATTTCCAATTTGTCAACCTATTTGCCCACTTCTACAGATTCCCTAATAACTTTTATATCGAAATACGAATTGTTCCTATTCACGTTAAACACAGAGAGAGACATTCAAATTCTATCCAGGGACATAAGCACATTTTAAAAGTGTAGTTAATTTAATATCAATTAAACCTCATAGTGTGATTTATGTAAAAAAAGAACTGTGCAAAACTTAATGAGTGATTAAAAAGTTCCTTATATAAAACATTTTAAATATCCATTTTGAACTACTCTGGATAAAATCCTGATCCCAACATACAATTTCTTGTCAAGTTATTAACACAGATTCGGCTGTGCTTTCATTTTCTCCTCATCTGGGAAATCATTACAGCTGTAATAGTATAGGAGCGAACATCATCCCTGGAGCAGAAAGAGCAGGTGGATGGTAAAGATTTCAGAACTGCCCTGCAAAACTGAGAGAAATTTCAGCTAAAAGGAGATGATCATAAAAGTAACAGATCCAGGTGAAAAGATTCATTTTATCAAATATGTTACAATTCTGTACAGACATACAATTTTAATCCAAATTGAATCTATAACAAAGACAATGTCCTCAATCTGTAGACATCAGAGTCAACATTCTTTTTACTTGTAATTATTCTCCCTAATCAGATACGCAGTTCTCTTTAGCTGTAAGAAATTACATGATTTTTCAGAAGTGTTGAATACATACTTGTTGTAAAAAGAAAAGGACACATTGTGTAGGAGGAAAATGATGCACTTTTGATTGTTGTTGATCGCAATTATGGGTCAACGAGATGATCCCATTATTGCCTTCCAGAGTAAAATGATTGAGTACAAAACATAGTCAGGTCTTGTGGCTGACAAGATCAGGTTATACAGCAAACCTATTTTACAAGCTGAACTGCAGTGCTTGAAATGCCATTTTATGTGAGAGCAGGTAACATGCTATTTAGTGAGCACTGAAGAAGGGTTACACCCAAAATGTTGACTTCTCCACCTCCTGATGCTGCTTGGCTTATTGTTTTCTTCCAGCCTCCTCCCTGTCTAATTTGGTGCAGGCAGCTGTGTTTCTGAAACTTTCTCTGCTTCCCTTAGACACAGCCACTAAAATATGGTTGGGAGACACAGAAGGCTGTTCATCAGATCTACACAGTATCAATAACGTCACGTAAAACACTATTCATGAACTCTTAGCCCTCTTTTGAATTCTCAGTGGTATACCACACAGAGAGGGGGAGATAGCGGCGTCATGGTAACGTCACTAGGCTAGTAAATACAGTAGGAGAAAGTGAGATCTGCAGATGCTGGAGATCAGAGCTGAAAGTGTGTTGCTGGAACAGCGCAGCAGGTCAGGCAGCATCCAGGGAACAGGAGAATCGACGTTTCGGGCATAAGCCCTTCTTCAGGAATGAGGAAAGAGTAAATACAGTAGCTCAAACTAATGCTCCTGAAATCTAACTGCAATTAATAAATCTGGGATTGAAAGCTAGCCTCAGTAATGGTGATTGTGACACTATCATTGATTGTTGGAAAACTTCATCTGGTTTCCTAATGTCCATAAGGGAAGGAAGTCTTTCCTAACCTGGCCTATGTATGACTCTAGATCCACGGTTGACTCTTAACTCCTCTGAAATAGCCCAGCCACTCAGTTCAAAGGTAATTAGGTATTGACAGTAAGTGCTGGACTTCTAAGGACACCCACATCCCAATAAAGATTTCAAAAATAACTGAGTGCAACTTTCTTCAATTTTGTTGGACACATTTTTCTACAACTCAGTCACTGCAGAGAGGACCTCTCGCTTGATTCAGTTGAATTCCTGGATGATATTCCCAGCTTGTTTGAACTGAGTTCTAGCTCTATTTCCCAATACAAGGCCAGGTAGGACTGCAGTTGCACTACAGAAAACTGGCTGACCCACTGGGCACCCATCTGTCACTATTACCGGCAAAGGGACAAGAGCAGACATGAAATGGAAGGGGTTTTTTTTAATGCAAGAGCAACCTGCCCTTATGAAGTGGTTCATTTATTCTGGCAATGAGTGGCTGTTTGGTTTTGCCTTTTTGGAAACCAATAGCAACCAGGAAAGATTTTTGCTACCTTCAGCCCCAGAGTCCATTGGCTGTGACAGCCCTGAGTGGTGGTCAATGATGGCTGCCTTGACATTCAATCCATCACATGATCTTTCCAAATGGAAGATATTTGCCTCTGTCCTGATACAGCACCCCATAACAGGTTTAATTTTACAAATGAACAACATGATAAATATAATTTGTTAAAATCTGTAGGTAGATGGAGAAGAGAAACAATTGGTGCATATTGCCTCTACCTCTGGAATCTGGTTGTCTGCACAATGCATTTACAATATCTTATGTTTCGGATGAATTATTTCATTCAATTCCCTATGGAGAACAGGCAGCAGCCTGAGGATCCCTGCATTTGGATTGCCTGCCAGAATCCCAAAAAATGTAGGGAATTAATGATAGTATTTGTATGGCCATCATATTAAGACCCAGTCTGAGGAGGGGACAGGTGTCTGTAATAGATAATGCTTCCATTATGTAAAGGCACACTGAGCATGTGACCACAGGATGGAAACCATGCACATTAATGCTTGCTGCCCTTCACAGTTCAATAATTTTACAGGTAACAGTCGTAACCCAATGCAGTGTAGGAAGACAGATGGCTGCTTCCTAATAGAATAAGGCTAATAACTCCCTCAGACCCAACTGGCAGTCAACAGCTTGAATCTCACTAAAGGGCCTATATTTGGATGCTTACATAACGATTCTGATTTACTGACAAATTGGCCACAGACTGACCAACATCTCCCAGATTTCTGCAGTCTGCTACATCTTACACAGCGAGCTTGAAGAAAGGCTATTTCCCTAAATAGTGGAACTAAGGTGAATGGATTGAGGAGAGGGAGTGAAAGGACAATTAAAATTACACAGTACAGGACCAATAGAGACCTGCCCCTTGTGAAGAAATTCATTTATTCTGGCCATAGTTGTACATTTTCAGGAGATGGGTGTTTAGAAACTTTGAACATGACTTTCTGCCTATTTACTTAGGTGGTAGCAGGCTAAAATCATTTTTTAAAAACATTTGCCCCCACTTTGTGGCACGGTGGCTCAGTGGTTAGCACTGCTGCCTCACGGCGCCAGGGACCTGGGTGACTGTGTGGAGTCTGCATATTCTCCCTGTGCCTGTGTGGGCTTCCTCCAGTTTCCTTCCCCCAGTCCAAAGAAGTGCAGGTTAGGTGGATTGGGTGTGCTAAATTGCCCATAGTGAACAGGGATGTGTGGGCTAGGTGGATCCGCCATGGGAAATGCACTGTTATAGGGTGGGTCTGAGTGGGGTGCACTTTGGAGTGCTTAATATTGCAACCAGTTCCCAATTGCACACTGAGGACATTGTTGGCACATTTAATCAAGCATTGTGTATAGGTGTGCTTGTAGCATGCTATTTAAAATGGCAGTGAGCAGGATCAGAACGAACATCTGAAATAAGAATATAACGTGCTGGAGGAATTCAGCAAGATATGTAGAGAGAGAAACATTTAATCTTTCGAGTACTCCTTCAGAACTGAAGAGAAGTGGAAATGTGAAGGGTTTTACGCTGTTGAAATATAGAGGAACAGCAATTTAGAACAAAGAGCAGAGCCCTCAGCTCTACTTTACCTGCTAATTCCTGTTGGATTGGTGAGTTAAAATTCCCTACTCAGTTTTAAGCCAGTGTGCCAGTCATTCCTTCGTAATAAACCAGACATGAAGTCACTCGAACCTTATAAGCAGATTGCAATGTCTTCAACATTCTGCTGTTATTTGTGATCCTGTCACAAATCCTCTTCACCAAGCTCCTGTCTGATTCCAATATGTTCTCTCCTGTCTCTCAGATGCCCGGTGATGTCCGAGTCAATGCAGAGCCCCAGGTGTCCTGGATAAATGCATTGGTTGGGAGAATCTTCTGGGACTTCCTACGGGAAAAGTACTGGGCCGATCAAGTTGCTCGGAAAGTTCAGAAGAAGCTAAGCAAGATCAGGGTGAGCGCAATGAATGCTCAGAGTTGTTAGGTTCCAGTTAAATCAGTTGGTGAAGGATATTACAGGCAGGTGGACAATGACAGGCAGGAAAAGGCCCAGTCTCATACAACAGAGAAGCATGGTCGATCGCAGTTCAGACCGTTCCCACCTCTGGGTAGGAACCATTCTCTTAGAAGAGATGAAGAAAGCAAGGACAATGATTGCTGACCAGGAACTCCCTCACTGCATGTACTCTGGATGAGGGAAATATAGGCTTAGAAGTCATTCTACTCAAAGACAGGTGGTTTACCAAATGCTCACTACTACATTATCAGGACTTATATCATTACTGGTAGGGCCCTGCAGAGGGTTGCTGAACAGAGAGAGCTAAGAGCAAAAATGAAAATTGCTGGAGAAGCTCAGCAGGTCTGGCAGCATCCGTGAAGAGAAATCAGAGTTAATGTTTCGGATCTGGTGACCAATTCTGAGGAAGAGTCACTGCACCCGAAACATTAACTCTGATTTCTCTTCACAGATGCTACCAGATCTGCTGAGCTTCTCCAGCAACTTCTGTTTTTGCTGCTGATTTACAGCACCTGCGGCTCCTCTGGCTTTTATTCAGAGAGATCCAGGAATGCAGGTATGTAGTTCTTTGAAACTTGCATCGTAGGGTGCTGAAGAATGCATTTGACATGTTTGCCTTCATCAGACAGAGCACTGAGTACAGGAGTTGGGTTGTCATGTTACAGCTGTATAAGACATGAGTAAGGCCACATTTGGAGTACGACGTACAATTCTGGTCGATGTGCTCTAGGAAGGATGTTATTAAACTGGAAGGGATGCAAAAAAGATTAACAGGGATGTTGCTAGGACAGGAAGGTTTGAGTTATAAGGAGAGACTGGAGGGGCTGAGACCTTTTTTCCTTGGAACATAAGAAGTTGAGGGGTAACCTTATAGAGGTTTATAAAATTATGAGGGGCTTGGATAGGATAAATAACCAAAGTATTTTCTTTAGGAAGGCGGAGCCTAAAACCAGAGGGCATAGGTTTAAGGTGAGAGGGGAATGATTTAGAAGGGACCCAGGGTCAACGTTTTCACACAGAGGGTGGTGCACATATGGAACAAGCTGCCAGAGGAAGTGGTAGAGGTGGCTACAATTACATTTGAACAGGCACATTGATAGGCAAAGGTTGGATGGGGTATGGGCCAAACGCACGCAAATGGACGAGTTGGGCCCCAGGGTCTGATTCTGTGCTGTGTGACTCGAATGGTTAGAGTTCCTGAGAGCATATGACACAAAAAAAAATCCCACTGAGGATTAGAGACTTGCAGACAGGATGGCAAGAAAGAATTGAGCAAACACTGAGTATAATCTGAAATTCTTCAATACTTGATCAGACTTCAAATGCTATACTGCTCGCTCACAAGTCAACAAACACAGCATGCTATTTCTCACTCAATAAACTTGCAGTGATTCTCTCACACTATTCATGGAGAGTCATAGAGTCTTAGAGTCATAGGGATGTACAGCATGGAAACAGACCCTTCGGTCCAACTAGTCCATGCTGACCAGATATCCCAACCTAATCTAGTCCTATTTGCCAGCAATTGCCCATATCCCTTCCTATTCATATACCTAGGGGAGAAAGTGAGGTCTGCAGATGCTGGAGATCAGAGATGGAAATGTGTTGCTGGAAAAGCGCAGCAGGTCAGGCAGCATCTAGGGAACAGGAGAATCGACGTTTCGGGCATTCCTGAAGAAGGGCTAATGCCCGAAACGTCGATTCTCCTGTTCCCTAGATGCTGCCTGACCTGCTGCGCTTTTCCAGCAACACATTTCCATCTCTATTCATATACCTATCCAGTTTCCTTTTAAATACTGTAATTGTACCAGCCTCCACCACTTCCTCTGGCAGCTCATTCCATACACATACCACTCTCTGCATGAAAATGTTGCCCCTTACGTCCTTTTTAAATTTTTCCCATCTCACCCTAAAACCTATGCCCTCTTGTTCTGCAATCCCCCATTCTAGTGAAAAGGCCTTGTATATTCACCCTATTCATGCCCCTCATGATTTTATAAACTTCGATAAGGTCACCCCTCAGCCTCCAATGCTCCAGGAAAAGCCCCAGCCTGTTCAGCCTCTCCCAATAGCACAAACACTCCAACCCTGGCAACATCCTTGTAAATCTTTTCTGAACCCTTTCAAGTTTCGCAAAATCCTTCCAATAGGAAGGAGACCAGAATTGCACACAATATTCCAAAAGTGACCTGACCAATACTGCTGCAACATGACCTCCCAGTTCCTATGTTGGGAGTCTTGTTCTGCATTATCCATGTTAAATGGAATGATTTCTGACTATTGCGACATCTGTCGCTCTCTGGAAAGTGCTTTTAAATTTAGAAATAGACACATGGGAGCGATTTTAAAGGTGCCTTTTTATTTGAGGTTCAGATTACAGTTAAAAACTGTGGACACATCCCGCTCTGCAGCTTAATGCTTCCTTTGCTCAGATTCCTGTTGAGTAATAACTCCTTGGTGTTCAGTACTGTATTCTGTGTACACTGCAGCCATTACCTCCAGCCTGGCTATATATCAAAAAACTGCACGAGAAGTGATTCCTGTGACAAAGTGTCCCCGTTGCTCAGCATGTTCAAAACCTCTACCACCCCAGGCTGATCTATTTCCAGCATCTTGAGCTTTGATGAGGAAAAGTGATATTGTCATAGAGTCATACAGCATGGAAACAGACCCTCTGGTCTCTGTAAGGTCACCCCTCAACCTCCTACCCTCCAGTGAAAGAAGTCTCAGTCTTTCCACTCCGTTTTTATATCTCAAACACTCCATTCCCGGCAACATCTTGGTATATCTTTTCTGAACCCTCTCCAGTTTAATAATATCTTTCTGATAGCAGGGCAACCAGAATTGGACAGAGTACTCCGGAAGAGGCCACACCAACCTCCTGTACAATCTCAGAACCAGCGCCAACCATAATCCCAAACGAAATTAGTCCCATGTGCCTTCACTTGGCCCATATTCCTCCAAATATTGCTCATTCCTTTTCTTAATCCAAATGTCTTTTAAAAGTTGTAAGTGTACCCGCATCCACCACTGCTGAGGTTGTATGGGACATTGGTGAGACCACTTCTGGAGTAAGGTGTCCAGTTCTAGTCTTCCTGTTACAGAAAGGTTATTATTAAGGTGGAGAGGGTTCAGAAAAGATTTGCCAGGTTGCTGCGGGGAATGGAAGATTTGAGCTATAAGGAGAGGCTGGATAGGCTGGGACTTTTTTCACTGGAGCATATGAGGTTGAGAGGTAACCTTATAGATGTTTATAAAATCATGAGGGGTATAGATAAGCTGAATGGCAGGTGTCTTTTCCCTAGGATGGGGGATTTCAAGACTAGGGGAAAGAGAAGAGAAAGATTTAAGAAAGACATGAGGGGCAGCCCTTTTATACAGAGAGTGGTTTGTGTGTGGAGTCATCGCCAAGGTACCATACTCTGATAAAGTGGTGTAGAGCTGTGATTGTAATTTCTTTTCCTGTGTTCACCTAAGTCGTCACTTCTGCCCAGGGCAACTTCTCATTCTCATCCTTATTTTAAAATCCACCCATGATCCCCCCAAATCCCATCCCTGTAACTTCCTCCAGCCCTACACCCTTCTAAAATATCTGTTATCTTCCAATTCTTGGCCAACTGTGAGTTGCCCGATTCCTTGCTCACATCCTTTACAGACAAGCCTTTAGCTGCCTCAGTCCTAAACTTCCCCACCACCCTCTCCTTTCAAGCTATCTCATTGATCACGTTTCAGTCGCTTGTCCTAGCACCTTCTAATGTGACTCGGCATCAAATGTTGTCTTATAATACATTAAGGATGGCTCTATACATTTTGCAACATTAAAGTTGCAACAGTAGTAGACCTGCCAACTTTAAGGGCATTTAAATGGTCATTGGATAAACATATGGATGAAAATGGATTAGTGTCGGTGAGATGGGCTTCAGATTGGATCCACAGGTTGGCTCAATATCGAGGGCTGTAGGGTTTACACTGTGCTGTAATGTTCTACGTTCTAAAGTCACGTTAAAAATGCAAGTTGTCATTGAATGATAAATTAAGAACTTCAAAGATCACAGACTCGTCTATCAATTATATTCAATGTTATTTAAAGAAGGCATGCAAGTTAATATTGTGACTTTATGTCTCACATTAGCTGCCATATTTTATGAATGAGCTGACCCTTACAGAGTTGGACATGGGGACATTGCTACCTGTGGTCACCCGCTCTTCAAGCCCATCTGTCAACCAAAAAGGTGAGTACTTTCCAAGCAGGCAACAAGGCTGTTCTCACTGTCATTGGGATATAGGAACTGGAGAGACCGTTCATAGACCCAATATAGGACAGATGTCAGAGGTTGTTTCTTTACTCCGAGAGTAGTAGAGGCGTGGAACACCCTGCCTGCAACAGTAGGAGACTCGCCAACTTTAAGGGCATTTAAATAATCATTGGATAAACATATGGATGAGAATGGAATACCCGTAGGATAGATGGGCTTCAGATTGGATCCACAGGTCAGCACAACATCAAGGGGTGAAGGGCCTCTACTGCACTGTAATGCTCTATGTCCTATTCAGGATGTCTAGTCTGCTTCACCATTATAGATCATGTCTGATTATCTTTCAATGCCATAGTCCCATTTCCCATCGTGTCGTGAGTAACTAGAAATCCATCAAATGTTATCTTGAACATGTTAACTGGCCCAGAACAGGTGCAGAATGTCACCGTCACCAAGAAGGCCTTTCTATCTAGAGGACAGGGGTCACAGAAGTTAAGCTGCAGTTATTCGAAACTCTGGTTGAAGCCCCCAACTGGATGACAGTGAGCCATTCATCTGTAACTGAGCTGTGTCGGGAAAGCTGAAAGCGAGGGCTGAATCAAATGGTTTTGAGATTATTGTTTGTTTTTTAGAGTTTAAAGAATGCAACATAGACTGAATTTGGGGAAATACAATCAATATAAAATGTGCATGTTCTCTTACTGCTGTGGTTCATGGTGTAGACATGGGATCTCACAAGATGCAAATAAGCCTCTAATGTATGCAGTGACCGCAGTAGTCATGTGAGAGAAACTCTGCTAGAACATTAGAACGAGAGGAGCTTAGGACTGAGGTATCTTTTAATGTTAATGTTGATCTCTCTCGGCAGCTGCAATACTGTATCCTATACTCTGTTCTGTTATCCTGATGCACTTGTATAGAACGATCTGTCTATAAAGCATATTATGCAACATTTTTCACTGCACCATGGCACATATGACATTAATCAATCAAATCAATCAATCTGCTGCATGATCATCATGCTGCTAGATTAGATTAGATTACATTACATTACAGTGTAGAAACAGGCCCTTCGGCCCAACAAGTCCACACCGCCCCGCCGAAGCGCAACCCACCCATACCCCTACATTAACCCCTTACCTAACACTATGGGCAATTTAGCATGGCCAATTCACCTGACCTGCACATCCTTGGACTGTGGGAGGAAACCAGAGCACCCGGAGGAAACCCACGCAGACACGGGGAGAATGTGCAAACTCCACACAGTCAGTCGCCAGAGGCGGAAATTGAACCCGGATCTCTGGCGCTGTGAGGCAGCAGTGCTAACCACTGTGCCACCGTGCCGCCCAGGCGTGCATTCCTGCTACTTGGTGTTAATGAATTCTGCTTAAAGAAACAACCTGAGATGTTGCCTTTGCCTATCTGAACAGGCAAACCCATACCAAAGCAGATAGATTTGATGATCTTTAAAATGAGGAGGTTTATAAGGAAAGTTGTTTCTTATATATGTATAAGCCACAGATATCTACCTCATCACATCAAATCCCTGCTCTCTCTTGAGATTCAGAACCACACCAACGAGTGTGGGGTTGAACCTAACTATTCCTACCACACTGTAATGGATAACGGTCCTCTTTAACCTGATAACCTGCTGATTGACTGTACTATTTTGCAACAAAGTTGTGAGTAGCATAGACATCTTCAACCTTAGCTCATTCTTTTTATTCATTCATGCAATGTGTGCATTCCTGGCCGGGCCAGCATTTATTGTCCATCCCTAATTGCCCAGAGGGCAGTTAAGAGTCAATCACTTTGCTGTGGGTCTGGAGCCATATGTAGGCTAGACTAGGTGAGGATGACAGTTTCCTTCCCTGAAGGACATGAGTGAACCAGATGGGTATTTCCAATAATTGACAATGGATTAATTTTAATTCAAGACTTTTGTTGAATTCAGATTCCACCACCTGCCCAGAGAATTCCTAAATTATAGATTATGAGTGAGGTTAAAATGCTCAACTTGTCTAAAATGGCATCAGTCTGCAGTTTATTTTCACTTGAAGTGGTTGCATTTTGAAAGAGTGTAATCTGGGATGAAAATATGTTGATTTTTCTCTGTTGTAGTAAATTGTATTTATCTGGATTAGGCAAAAAATTAATCTGCCTCTACAGCTCAGTCATGGCTTCCTTCCATCCGTCATCTAGTCACACTGGAAAGAACCTCGTGCTTCCCAATGTTCCCTCAGTTTGTTACGATTGTATTTTGGATGGGTTTATCAAACAGTGGAGAATGGTGAGGGGGTCAGAAAGCTACATGGTGACATGCATGTTCTCAACTTGATCAGGAATGGATAGGGTTTGTGCCCTCACTAGAAGCTAACTGTCCTGCGAAATAAATTCCTGGCTGTGGCATTCCTATCTGTCAGCCATGGAATATCTCAATTAAAACCAAAGGGGTGTCAGAATAGGGAAGTGAAAGGGAGGAAACCAAGAGTCATGGGGTTTCCCCCTCTTGTGGCGTAGTGGTAGTGTCTGGATCCCTGGACTGAGAGGCGTGGGTTCAAGTCCTACCTGCTCCAGAGGTGTATGGTAACATCTCTGAACAAGTTGATTAGCAAAGTAGGCTAAATAAAAAACTCCAGGGTAATTCCTGGTCATAATATCTGAGCTCAAAGGTTCGATAATTCAAGGTCACTCTCTTTCTCAAAATAAACACAGTCACAGCAAAGTCTGTGGCACCATACATTGACAAAGCAGTTAGAAGTTGGCAAACAGGGTGAGTCTGGTCTTGCCCATGCTGCACAGTGACACGCACAGAAAACTGTAAAAGAAACATGATGATCGGATAAATCTCAAATAGGCTGTCTCTCTTCTTGTCTGTTATTACACCAGTATGATACATGGGGTACAAAATTCAGCAGGCACTCTCACAAATCGACAAAACTCTCGTCAGCCACATCAAGGTTTCCACTGACAAAGTGGTGAAGACACAGACTCACCTTAAAGTGATTAGCTATTCACCCAGAATCCATGGAAGTATTAGCAAGATGAATAATAGAATAACAACTCATCCAACAGTCCTGAGTAGTGTTCCCAGCCATCTGTCTAACAATTAAGAGCAGAGAAGACTGAGGGGAGAGTATGATTGAGGTGAATAAGGTTATGAGGGGAATGGACAGGGTGAGTAGAGAGCAGCTGTCCCCTTTCGTTGAGGGGTCAATCAGGAGAAGGCATAGTTTTAAGAAAAGGGGCAGGAGCTTCAGTAGGGATTTGTGAAAAATCTCCCTTCACTCAGCAGGTGGTGGGAATCTGGAATGCATTGCCTGGGAAGGTAGTGGAAACTTTACAACCTTTAAAAAGTTTTTTGGATGAGTACTTCAAATATCATAACCTTCAAGGAAATTGGGATTAGTGCACTTTTAGTGGTAGCTATGTTGGTGCAGCCTCAATGGGCCAAAGGGTCTTTTTTGCACTGTATGAATCTCTGAATTAAAGGTTATTCTCCAAGATACTGAGGTGAGCAACTCTGGAAGGAAGATTTACAAACTTCATTTGAAAATTTCATTCCAACCCTTTAGTTTGCCAGTTGTACAATCTTTGATAATGTGAGTAGGTTGGTGATCAAGCAGCTAATGATGCAAGAGGTTCTGAGAGTGACAGGTATCTTCTCAAAAAGCCATCAATCGGGGATGAGGCCATCAGAGGAGGGAGGTCATGTACTGAAATCTCCAGGAATACCCCTGACCAACACTGGCGACCCAAATTATGGAGGAGATCTGAAAAATCTTTCATGGAGACTCTGCCACACTAGATAGCATTCAGGTATATGTCTCGTTCGTGAGCCGAGAGTGTGGTGCTGGAAAAGCACAGCAGGTCAGGCAGCATCCAAGGAGCAGGAGAATCGATGTTTCGGACATAAGCCCTGATGAGGGGCTTATGCCCAGAATGTTGATTCTCCTGCTCCTCAGATGCTGCCTGACCTACTGTGCTTTTCCAGCACCATGCTCTTGACTCTAATTTTTTTAGATTAGATTACTTACAGTGTGGAAACAGGCCCTTCGGCCCAACAAGTCCACACCGACCCGCCGAAGCGCAACCCACCCATTCCCCTACATTTACCCCTTTACCTAACACTACGGGCAATTTAGCATGGCCAATTCGCCTGACCTGCACATCTTTGGACTGTGGGAGGAAACCGGAGCACCCGGAGGAAACCCACGCAAACACTGGGAGAACGTGCAAACTCCACACAGACAGTCGCCTGAGTCGGGAATTGAACCCAGGTCTCTGGCGCTGTGAGGCAGCAGTGCTAACCACTGTGCCACCGTGCCGCCCATCTCCAGCATCTGCAGTTCTCACTTCCTTCTATATGTCTCTTATGTGTCAATGGTTCTTTCCTTTCACAGGCCTATGGGTGGATCTGGAAATTGGATACCATGGGGCATTGCAGATGACACTGGAAACCAAAATGAACCTGTGCAAGTTGGGGAAGGAGTCGATGCCAGAGGGGGTCAGACTGACTGACACGAGAACAGACCGGTAAGCAGACTGGCATTTTATGCTTGATGTTATCCCAGCTCGAAACCTCATCAACTTGGAAGTTAAACTGATGACTGAATGCATGCAAGTTCAAACTCTTATGTGAAATTGTCCAGTTCTGGCTGCCCAGTTATAGGAAGGATATTATTAAGCTGGAGAGGGTTCAGAAGAGATTTACCGGATGCTGTCAGATATGGAAGGTTTGAGTTATAAAGGGAGGCTGGAAGCGCTGGGACATTTTTCACTGGAATATAGGAGGTTGAAAGGTGACCTCAAAGAAGTTTATAAAAAATCATGAAGAGTATAGATAAGGTTAATGATAGCTATCTTTTCCCTGGGATGGGAGATTTCAAAATGGGAGAGGGTGGGGTGGGGACGTGTGCATAATAGAGGAGAGAGACTTAAAGCAGACATGAGGAGCAAACATTTTACACAGAAGGTGATTCGCATGTGAAATGAATTTCCTGAGGAAGTGGTCGATGAGGGTACAATTACAACATTTAAACGACATTTGAAAAGGTCAGGAAAGGAAAGGTTTGGAGGGATATGGGCCAGGAGCAGGCAGGTGGAACTAGATTAGTTTGGGATTGTGTTTGGTATGGGCTGGTTGGACCAAATGCTCTGTTTCAATCCTGTACGGCTCTGTGACTCTGCATGGAATAAACACAGGAAGTGCTGGAGAAACTCATCACATCTGGCAGCATCTGGAGAACGAACTCAAGTTCATGTTACAGGTCAATGATCTTTTATCAAAAGTTCGAGGCAAAGTTATTGACCTGAACATTTATCTCTGTCTTTCTCTGCATAGAGCTGATGAGTTTCTCTGGCAATTACTGTTTGTATCACAGTACTATATGTTATACCCATACTCATGGGAGGTAGTGATTTCACAGTAATGCCACTGGACTAGTAATCCAGAGCTTCAGGCTAATACTCAGGGGATATGGATTCAGATCGCACCGTTGCAGATGGTGAAACTTGAATTCAGTAAAATAAACTTGAATAAAAGACTTGTCTAATGGTGACCATGTGTCAACAGTCATGACAAATCATCTGGTTCACCAGCCTTCCATCCATTGACTTAATCTACACTTCCCAATGCCTCGGGAAAGCAACCAGCATAAACAAAGACCCCTCCTACCTGGTTACATTCTCACATTCTCTTTCACCTTCTTCCATTGGGCAGAATATATAAACGTTTGAGTACACGTCCAAACAGATTCTTCCCTGCTGTTATTGGACTTTTGAATGGATCTCTCAAATGTTAATGTGAATCTCTCTCTCAATCTGCAGCTATAACATTATATTCTCCTCTCTGTTCAGTTACCCTGATGCATTTTGTATGGTATGATCTGCCTGTCTGGCATGTAAAGCAACACTTTCCACTGTACTCAATAAGTAGAATCCCTACAATGTAGAAGCAGGCCATTCAGCCTATCAAATCCACCCTAACCTGTACACTATAGCACAGCTAATCTACCTCACCTGTCATCTTTAGGCTGTGGGAGGAAATTCACACAGGGAGAATGTGTAAACTCGACACAGACAGTGACCCAAGGGTGGAATTGAACCCAGTGCTGTAAGGCAGTTGTGCTAACCACTGAGCCACCATTCCACCTTGCTATGATAGTAATAAATCAATCATTGATGTCCTTTGTGGAAGAAACCTGCCATCCATCTCTGATCTGACCTATATGTGTCTCCACACCCACAGGTGCCATCCCTATCTCATGAATGAATAGAAAATAAATCTATGTTATGGAGCTTTATATTATTTCTGCTTCCCTCACAAATCAAATATTTCATTAAGGTGCTTGTTAGGAGTGAAACAAAAGATCTGAAATCATTGTCTGTTTGGTTATAACTGATGTGTTTCGGTCAATGATGGAGGAAAAACAATTCAAGTGCAACTCAATTTAATTTTGTTCACCTTAGCTCCCAGAGTAGAACTTTGGGAGGACTAAATCTGAAAGTAATTTAAAATGCAAGTGTCCAATTGAGAATTAAGAGCTTCCTTAACTGACAATGGAACTGCAATACTATCTTTTATTCACACATAAGGATGAGGGCATCACTGGCGAGATCGGCATTTATTGCCCATCCCTAATTGCCCAGAGGGCAGTTAAGAGTCAATCACTTTGCTGTGGGTCTGGAGTCACATATAGGCCACACCAGGTAAGGATGGAGTTTCCTTCCCGACAGGATATTAGGGAGCCGGGTGGATTTTCTCCCCTTGACAATCAACAATGGATTCAGGGTCATCATGGGACTCTTAATTCCAAACTTTTATTGAACTCAAATCTGCTGTGGAAGGATTTGAACCCAGGTCCCAAAAATGTTACTTTGCGGGGGGTGGAAGGCCCTCTAGGCCCAGTAATTATACCACTAGACCATCACCTCCCTCCCTGTGGGTCAAAGGCTGTACAAAATAGACAAGATTCGGAGATGCCGGTGTTGGACTGCTCCGAAAGCTAGTGTGCTTCCAATTAAACCTCTTGGACTATAACCTGGTGTTGTGTGATTTTCAAAATAGACAAGACCACGACAAACCATCAGGAAATTCTGTTAAGCCCAAAATGTTTATTTTTGTTAGATTTCTCTCGAGCCTTTGACCAAAGACAACTGAGCATTTCTATTTCTGGTTCTTCTGCACTTCTCTTCTGCACACACACTGGAGCACTAATCTTTTCTATAAGCTCCTATCATTCACACCCAAACAGACTTACCTTCTCTGCCACATGGGTAGATGTGTCCACACATGTTTACTCCCCTCAAAGGCAGCGACCATTGAAGTTTCTCATGTCTCGTCCTGCCAAGACTTGTCCAAGTGGGTTGGCAGTGTAGCGTTGTCGATGATTCAGGCCAAAACAACAGGATGCTAGCACAGTACAGACATGAGGCCCCCTCCACAGTTGCGCAGCTGGCTGATGCTTCCTCAAGCAGCTTTTCCAGGATACCCCCCATTGCAACTTTATTAGGAGTCCACTGAAAGAATCCTACGTTAGGCTGGAAGCAGGTTGGAAATTCCTGATTAGCCTGCCCACCAGGAACATGGTTTTTCGTTGGGAAAAGGGAAGGAGGAAGAGCTCCCAGTGTCAGAGATTCCTGAATCCCAGGTCTTTGTTGGTGGCACTAAACAGCAATCGGGTCACGTGTTACCAAGTGGCAGATGTCAGACCATGGGATAGATGGGCCGAATGGTGCCCATCAGTTCTAGCTGAACAAGATGGAATATGCTGGCACTGCCACTCTCTACCAAGATTTCCAGATATGTTGCACATCCTATTGAACTCCTAGTCACATGGTGGAATAATTATTCCATTGGTGGAATAATTCTTACAACGCTGCAATGTTCAACAGGGCAGTTCTTTAGTGATCACATCCTCACCGCGACAGTGAAGCTTGGGCCAGGATCCTCGTGATGATCTAATCCAAATACAAAGTTGGAAACACTTGTATGAACTCTCATTTCTTGTAAACATCCAAAGAAAATCCAGCAAAAACATACAGCAACTGCTCAATCTGCATTGATCCATCAGAACAATTCACTATTACAAGAGGATGGGAGACTCTTTGGAAAGTTGGTGTGGACTTGTTGGGCCAGATGGCCTGTTCCACACGGTAAGGATTCTATGAAAAAACAAACAAGATCAATTTTCCTCCTCAGGACAAATTCACATTATCATGCCTTCCATAGCATGCCCTTCTTCCTTTCTATAAGGAAGTGTCTGTGTCAGGATATTCCTCATTAATGGTATTGTTTTGTTATTATTTTGTTACTGTGGCACCACAATGTTGTATTATTTTCCTCAATCTTCTCTAATGATATGCAACACTAACCATTTGGTCTCATCCAGATATCAAGCTGTTATAATGCAGTGACGTGATTAAACAGTGGCAGATTGAGGTCCCTCTCTGAATCACTGATCATTTTCATTGAAACAGGTCATGCCATGGAAACTGAATGTCACTGTAGGGCCCTCTCCAATCCTCTCTTTATCACTGAGGCACTCCCATTGGGAAAAAGCTGCTCAGCTGACTTGACAGCCCTCATGACCCTTATGAAAAGAATTCTAAGTTAGTCGTAGTTAATCAGAGTTAAAAATTACATGATACCGGGTTATAGCCCAACAGATTTCTTTGAAACAGTAAGCTTGCAGTTTTCAGATAAACCTGTTGGACTATAACCTGGTGATATTTGACATTGTCCACTCCAGTCACCTCCGGCCCCTCCACATCGAAGTTAATCAAGTTTATCCTTGCCTTATCAATAGATATTGTTGTTTCTCCTCCCTGTGGCAGGTCTTTACTTCTCTGATGATGTCCTCGATGTGAAGCTGTATAAAGGAGTATATGGGATCAAAGAGATTTCTTTTCAAAAACGTAACGTATTTAAGATGTGGAAACAGGTCAGCTGTAAAATCTGGTGTGAATTTATCTGTGAAAGTTAAATGACTCCAGTGTCTAGAGGAGGATAAGGATGCTGGGCAGATCATTTCGGACGGAGATGAGGGGAAATGTCTTCACCCAAGGAACGATGAGCTTGTGGAATTATCTGCCACAGAGAGTTGTTGAGTCCAAAACATTGAATGTTTTCAAGAAGGAGATATAGCTCTCGGGTCCCAAGAGGACTGAGTTGGATCATCAGCCATGATCATGTTGAATGGCGGAGTAGGCTGAAAGGGCTGAATGGCCTACTTCAGCTTAGTTTTCTGGATGTTTATGACTCCTACCATTCCACATGTTGCCACTCAGCCAGACAGCCTGGACTCCTCTCCATGCCCACTTGATACAGCTCAAAGCAGGACATGCCAATGACATTGTGCAAAGCTGCCTACCGCCAGCCCACCACATACCTTCCAGCAGCCATGCTGAACCCCCCACTGTGTAGGAATACTGTGGCAAATCCAGCCATGAGAGGGCTAGGAGGGGAGTACACGAGGGTGGTCAGTTGATTTCAGTCTGACTAACTTGGAATGATTGTTTCGAGGATGCAGAGCCTGAACCATGTATAAAACAGGTATAGCCCTTTGTGGTCAGCAGGTTGGTCAAAATACTGAGTGAAGAGTGAACTGCCACAGAATGGCTACTGTGGGGATAGCAGGCATTCAGGTGCTGAATGTGGGGAACACAGTGGTATATAACCGTTCACTGAATGGTAGTCTTGGTGGTTCCGATACCTGGGGGTCATGGTGTGGTGGCTCAGTGGTTAGCACTGCTGCCTTACAGCACTCTGGACCCAGGTTCGATTCCACCCTCAAGCATCCGTCTGTGTGGAGTTTGCACCTTCTTCCTGTGGCTGTGTGGGTGCTCCGGTTTCCTCCCACAGTCCAAAAATGTGCAGGTCAGATGGATGGGCCATGCTAAATTGGAGAGGGTGGGTCTGGATGGGTTGCTCTTTGAAGGGTCAGTGTGAACCCAAAGGGCCTGTTTCCACACAATAGGGATTCTATGGTGTGGGCTCTAAGATGCACCACTTGTACCACTGAGTATATGGATTCCCAGGGGGCTCTCTGATCAAGCAGAACACAATGAACTGCCTTATCCTTGTACAAAGAACCCATCACCTCTCTCTCTATTGCAACGCTGAATATCAGATTGCTAGATATTGCAGACTGCAACTGCTTCATCGTGTTGTGTAGCACTATCACCGTGCTAAATGGGACAGACTTCAAAGATATCTAGCAACTCCAGACTGGGCATCCATGAGGCACTGTGGGCAATCAACAGCAGCAGAATTGTAGTCCAGCACAATCTGTAAACTCATGGTCTGGCATATTCCCCACTCAGCCATTGCCATCAAGCCAGAGGATTATTCCTGGTTCAATGGTGAGTGCAGGAGGGCATGCCAGGACCAGTACCAGGCATACCTGAAAGTGAGGTGTCAACCTGGTGAAGCCACCAAACAGGACTATATGTATGTCAAACGGCATAAACAGCAAGTGATAGGTAGAACTAAGCAATTCCAACGCTGTTGTATCAGATCTATGCTCTGCAGTCTTACCATATCCAGTTGCGAATGGTGGTGGACAGTTAAATAAATCACTTGAGGAGGAGGAGGCTCCACAAATATAGAATGATAGAAGAGCCCAGCACATCAGTGCGAAAGATAAGGCCTAAGCTTTTGCAGCAATCTTCAGCCAGAAGTGCCGAGTGGATGATGTATCTTGGCCTCCTCCAATGATCCCTAGCGTTACAGATACCAGCCTTCAGCCAATTCGATTCACTCCACGTGATGTCAAGAAACGGTTGGAGACACTGAATTCTGCAAAGGCTACGGGACCTGACAACATTCCTGCAATAGTACTGACGACTTGAACTCCAGAAATTGCCACTCCCCTAGCCAGCTGTTCCAGTCCAGTTACAACACTGGCATCTCCCTGACAATGTGGACAATTGCCCAGGTATGTCTTGTACATAAAAAGCAGGACAAATCCAGCCTGGCCAATTATGTCCCATCATTCTCAGAGTGACGTCAAAGCTGCATTTGACGCGTGTGGCATCAAGGAACCCTGGCAAAACTGGAATCAGTGGGTATCAGGGGGAAAACTCTTCGGTGGTTGGAGTCATACCTGACACATAGGAAAATGGTCATGGTTGTTGGAGGTCAGCCATCTCAGCTCCAGGACATCTCTGCAGGAGTTCCTCTGGGCGTCCTCAGCCCAACCATCTTTAACTGCTTCATTAATGACCTTGCTTCCATTTTCACTGATGGTTGCACAATGTTCAGCATCATTTCTGGGTGGCACGGTGGCACAGTGGTTAGCACTGCTGCCTCACAGCGTTAGCACTGCTGCCTCACAGTGCCAGAGACCCGGGTTCAATTCCCGCCTCAGGCGACTGACTGTGTGGAGTTTGCACGTTCTCCCCGTGTCTGCGTGGGTTTCCTCCGGGTGCTCCGGTTTCCTCCCATAGTCCAAAGACCTGCAGGTCAGGTGAATTGGCCATGCTAAATTGCCCATGGTGTTAGGTAAGGGGTAAATGTAGGGGAATGGGTGGGTTGCGCTTCGGCGGGTCGGTGTGGACTTGTTGGGCCAAAGGGCCTGTTTCCACACTGTAATGTAATCTAATCTAATTTGCGCACTCCTCAGATACAGAAGCAGTTCATGTTGAAAAGCAACAAGATCTGGATAATATCCAAGCTTGGGTTGATAGTGGCAAGTAACATTTGTGCCACACAAGTGCCAAATGATAATTATCTCCAATAAATGACAACTTAATCATCACCCTTTGACACTCAATGGTGTTACCATCAGTGAATTCCCCACTACAACATCCTGAGGATTACCATTGACCAGAAACTCAACTAAACTCACTACATAAACACAGAGGCAACAAAAGTAGGTCAGAGACTGCAGCAAGCAACTCATGTCTTGATTCAATAAAGCCTGTCAACCATCTACAAGGCCCAAGTTAGGAGTGTGATGGAATACTCCCCACTTGCCTGGATGGGTGCAGCTCCAACAACACTTGACACCATTCAGGACAAAGCAGTCTATTTGATTGGCACCACGTCCACCACTGATGCTCAATAGCAGCAGTCCGTCTACAAGATGCATGGCAGAAATTCACCAAAACTCCTTGGTTAGCACCTTCCAAATTCATGACCACTTCCATCTTTTAAGAGTAGCAGATCCCATGAAAACATCGCCACTTGCAAGTTCCCCTTCAAGCGATTTACCATCCTGGCTTGGAAATAATCACCATTCCTTCACCATCACTGGGTCAAAATCCCGAAGGGCATTGTTGGTCTATTTAGAGTACATGGACTGCAACGGTTCCAAAAGACAGGTCATCATCACCTTCTTGAGAGAGATGAGGGATGAGCAATAAGTGCTGACTCAGCCAGTGAAACCCACATCTCACACCTTCACAAAAAAACCACTCTGCAAGGATCCCAATACAAAGAATCTGGGTAATGGCCAACCTGTTGGCAAAGCTGTCTTCACTCTGCTGTCAGTCTGCAGGTCAGGTGGCATCATTCTGTTAGCAAGTCCTTTCGTAAAGCACAGATTTGCTGCTCCTGGTTTACAGAGTAGTCAGAGAAATACCTCTACTAGATCAGAGATGGATAAGAGCTTCTTAACAAAGAACCAAGAACAAAGAAAATTTACAGCCCAGGAACAGGCCCTTCCGCCCTCCAAGCCTGAGATGATCCAAATCTACTGTCTAAACCTGTCGCCCAATCCCTAAGCATTTGTATCCCTCTGCTCCCCACCTACTCATGCATCTGTCCAGACGCATCTTAAATGAATCTACCGTGCCTGTCTCTACCACCTCTGCTGGCATCGTGTTCCAAGCACCTCCCACTCTCTGTGTAAAGTACTTGCCGCGTGTATCCCCCTTAAACTTTTCACTTCTCACCTTGAAAGCATGACCTCTCATTATTGAATCCTTAAAAGCTTATCTCTATCTAGCCAGTCTATACCTTTCATGATTTTGTAGACCTCAATCAGGTCCCCCCTCAATCTCCTTTATTCTAATGAAAACAATCCGAACCTACTCAACGTCTCTTCATAGCTAGCACCTTCCATACCAACATCCTCATAGCCTTTCTCTGCACCCTCTCCAAAGCATCCACATCCTTTTGGTAATATGGTGACCAGAACTGCACAGAATATTCTAAATGCAGCCGAACAAATGTCTTGTACAATTTTAACATGACCTGCCAGCTCTTTTACTCAATACCTCGTCCGATGAAGGCAAGCATACCTTCTGCCTTCTTGACCACTTTATCCACCTGTGCAGCAACCTTCAGGGTACAATGGACCTGAACTCCCAGATTTCTCTGCTCATCAACTTTTCCCAAGGCTCTTCCATTTACTGTATAATTCACTCTAGAATTAGACTTCCCAAAATGCATTATCTCATATTTTACTGGATTGAACTCCATCTGCCACTTCTCCACCTAACTCTCCAGTCTATCTATATTCTCCTGTATTCTTTGACAGTCCTCTATGCTTTCTGTTACTCCACCAATCTTCGTGTCATCTGCAAACTTGCTGATCATACCAACACTTCTTCCAGTTCATTTATGTATATCACAAACAACAGTGCCCCAACACTGATCCCTGTGGAACACCACTGGTCACCTTTCTCCATTTCGAGAAACTCCCTTCAACTACTACTCTCTGTCTTCTGTTGCTCAACCAGTTCTTTATCCACCTAGTTAGAACACCCAGCACACCATGTGACTTCACTTTTCCATTAGTTTACCATGGGGAACCTTATTAAATGCCTTACTAAAGTCTATGTATATGATATATACAGCCCTTGCTTCATCTATCAACTTGGTCACCCTCCTCAAAGAACTCTATTAAGTTGGCAAGGCACAACCTCCCCTGCACAAAACCATGTTGTCGATCATGGATAGACCCATTCTTTTCCAAATATAAATAGATTTTATCTCTCAATACTTTCTCCAGCATCTTTCCCACCACTGACGTCAGGTTCACTGGTCTGTAGTTACCCGGAATATCCCTACTATCCTTCTTGTACAGGGAGACAACATGAGCAACCTTCCAGTCCTCTGGCACCTCATTTGTGTTTTGGGATGCTACAAAGATATCTGTCAGGGCCCCAGCTATTTTCTCTCTTGCCTCCCTCAGCAACCTGGAGTAGATCCCATCCGGTCCTGGGGATTTATCCACCTTAATAACCTTTAGCCTACCCAACACATCATAGCCACGTCTTTATCAATGATTGCTTAACTATTTGAAACAGTGACTAAAGTCATATGTCATGAGAATGGAGGAGACTGAATGCTAAGTGGGCAGCTCTTAAATCTGCTTCAGGATCTACTTGCAATAAGTCCATGTTAGTTTGCAAATAGCTGTAGTGTATTTTTTAGATTTCATTTTATATTTCTTTCACAAGGCCAGCATAGTGTTCTCCCTGACCAATTAGGGAGACACTGCACTGTTAGGGTTCCAGTAGAATCATAGAATCCCTCTAGCATGGAAGTAACTCTTCAATCCATTAGTCCACTCCAAAGTGCATCCAAAGAGCATCCCACCCAGACCCCCCCCCCCCGTACCCTTACCCTGTAACCCTGCATTTCCCATGGCTAATCCACCTAGTCTGCACATCCCTGGACACTACGGGTTAATTTACCATGGTCAATCCGCCTAACCTGCATATCTTTGGACTGTGGGATGAAACCAGAAGACCCAGAGGAAACCCACACAGACACGGGGAGAACGTACAAACTGAAGGTTTGGTTCAAGTCTCACCTGATCCAGAGATCCATAGTAGCATCTCTGAGCAGGTTAATTGGAAAATATCTACCCATGGGAACCCAGTCCGAAGTGTTTGTTGAGACTGTGACATATTGTTAACATGACTAGACCAGTAATCCAGAGGACAGGGGTCCCTACTCCAGCACCTAAGAGAATTTAAATTCAATTAATAAAATCCGTTAAGTGAAGGCACTTTCAGTAATGGTGACTGTGATAACTATTATTGTGAAACAAAAAGCCATCTGATTCAACTTAAAAGGTTTCAGGAAAGATTTACAAGGATGACAATAGACAATAGATGCAGGAATAGGCCATTTGGCCCTTTGAGCCAGCACCAAAGTTGGAGGATTTGAGCTACAGGGAGAGGATGAACAGGCTGTGGCTGTTTTCCCTGGAGCGTCAGAGACTGAGGGGTGACCTTATAGAGGTTTATAAAGTCATGAGGGGCATGAATAGGATAAATAGCCAAGGTCGTTTCCCTGGGGTGGGGGAGTTTAGAACTAAAGGGCACAGATTTAGTGTGAGAGGGGAAAGATATAAAAGGGAACTAAAGGGCAATCTTTTCATGCAGAGGCTGGTGCGTGTATGGAATGGGCTGCCAGAGGAAGTGGTGGAGGCTGGTACAATTGCCACATTTAAAAGGCATCTGGAGGGGTATATGAATAGAACAAGTTTAGAGGGATGCGGGCCAAATGCTGACAAGTGGGACTAGATTAGGCTAGGATATCTGGTCAGCATGGACGAGTTGGACTGATGGGTCTGTCTCTGTACTGTACATCTCTACAACTCCATGACTCTATGTCCAATGTCCAGAAAGGGAATCTATCATGACGGTTGCAATTGAACAACATAATAATTTATTGGGTGTTTTATGATTTAATAATATTTTTATTAAGAAATATATCTGCTGACTTACTGTGAGTGCTGCCATATGGGAGCTCATTATTCTACACATGACGTGCCATAGAAAGGTCTAGTGGCAGTATTCTATTGTCACTCTGGTATGCAGCAACATTCACTCCATACTGACGTGAGCCTATGATAAGATGCATGACCTGACCAGCTGGTTGAGAGGCAACATCCTATGGGCACTTCTTGAAGCTATTGAGTACAATAAAAGGAATGCATAGCTGGACTCGGAGAAGCTGAGTGGTATTTTATACTTAATAATGATTGAAAATTATGAGCACACAGACTGTGAGGCAAGCTCTTGTGTCTCTGTGGCAGTGTCCTTACCTCTCAACCAGGAGGTCTGTGTTCAAGTTGTACATGCTCCAAATGTGCGTCATAGCATATCCAAAAAGATTCATAGAACCCCTACAGTGTGGAAATAGGCCATTCGACCCATAGAGTCTGCACTGGCCTTCCAAAGGACATTCCACCCACACCCTTTCCTATCCCTGTATTTCCTACGGCCAGTCTACCTCATCTACACAGTCCAGGAAACTACAGGGCAATTTAGCATGGCCAGTCCATCTAACCTTCACATCTTTACACTGTGGGAGGAAACTAAAGCACCCAGAGGAAACCCACATAGACACGGGGAGAATGTGTAAACTCTTTACAGTCACCTGAGGGTGGAGTCGAACCTGGGTCCCTGGTGCGGTAAGGTAGCAGTGCTAACCACTGAGCCACTGTGCCAGTTAGTAACAAAGCATCAGAGAGAAATTTCTGCACATGGGTTGTATGTAGTAGTTCTGAAAATTACAACATTCTTGACGTTCAGACCTTCTGACCATTGGCCTTGGTTGTGCAAGGGCTTTGGGACCCTGGAGCAATCGTGCGACAATGACACAGAGCTGCTCCCCACTGGGCATAAATAGTACAATGTGGGCAGAGTTAGTAGGGTGCAAGAAAAATTGAAAGAGAGGAGCACATGTAGAGAATTGCCTTCCAATAATGTATCTGTGAGATTAGAGCATGGTATATCTCAGCTTATCATGTATGGTAGCAGTTAGTACAAAAACAGAGTCTATAACCGAGGATGATTCCTGACATTGCTGTGCCCTGAACTGATCTGTCTTAAAACCAACCTCCAATCCACACAATAAGAGAATTCTCATGCCTTTGTGATCCATAAAGCTCCGCTTGCTTAAGCATCAATGTGCAGCAAAGAGTATTCAACTGTTTTGTCATGTATAGGCGAGCTAAGGGCTTTGGGGAGATCACTTACTGAGAATAACTGGCACAGTCAGAGTGGATCACCATAACCTCTGGCAGTCTTCCTGGTGCTGATTCAGTTTAATTTGCATACGAGGATGCTTCCAGCAGGAATTGAGAGAAGAAACTGGGCCTGCGAGGAAAGCAAGTCAGTAATGTGCTGGACCTAATAGCTGTCAATGTGAACGCTGCTTAGTGTCGTTTCTTTCCAACAGGCATAATCCCCGGACATTGGTGCTGGTGGACAGTGATGAGGAATCTTCAAGTGCTGGGTCTTCAGATGAAGAGGACGTGCCTTCAGCAGAACCACAAGGTGTCGAGAAACTCGGTCCGCCTGGTGCAGAGGGGTAATTGGGGATTTTCCTCATTATCTCGGAGATTTTTGTATGAAGGACCTCTGCGAATGTGTCGCGGTGCTCCTCAAACAACATGGGTCACCTTCTTGAGCTTTGTTTTAATGGAACCAGGTATCATTTATAAGTTTAAAATACCAGATTGCCTCGATTCCAGAGCATGGATGTTAATACCATTAGAAAGGCCATTAAATTTATATGTTCAAATGCTGGCTATCACCATTAACTCTCACATGGCAACAGGGCAGAAAGATCTGATCTAGTTATAGCCATCAGAATAACAAAGGCTTTACATTAACTGCATGAGCCCTTATTATTTTATACTGTAAGAATGTCATCTGTGCATAAGGTCACATTTCAGAAGGAATGGACTCTTGTGATTATGATGATTGTGGAACTAGCTTCAGCCTCACCCCTGTGGACATCTCAACTGTTAGGGCTCACAAATCTTAACTTTAATCTGTCTCAATCTTCAAGAGTGGCAAATATATTTGCAAGAGGGATGTGTGAACAGGACCATAGAACCATAATACACAGAAGCCAAATAAGGCCATTCAGCCCATTGAGTCTGCTCTGTGATTCAATCAAGGTTCATGTGTTCCTCAACCCAATCTCCTGTCTTCTCTCCTTGACCCTCAATGCCCTTACTAATCAAGTTCCTATCTATCGCTATCTTAATGATATTCAATGACTTGGCCTCCACAGCCTTCCGCAGCACTGAGTTCCACAGATTCCCCACCCTCTGGTTGAAGAAATTCCTCCTCATCCCAGTTCTAATGATTCATCCTTTTAATTCGAGGCTGTGCCCTCGGGTCATAGTCTCTCCTACTGGCGGAAACATCTTCTCCACGTCCGCTCTATCCAGGTCCCTCGGTATCCTGTAAGTTTCAGTCAGATTTCCCCTTATCCTTCTGAATTCCATCATCCTATCCCCTCATTATTAGTTGCTGGGAAGGATTGGGATCTGAAGGGGAATTAACTGGAAGTTGTCGGGGGGGGGGGGGGGGGGGGTGTTTGGTGATGAACAAGTCACGGGAGATTGAGCAAACAAAATAAAACCCTTGTGAAACAAGACTTTCTTGTCCTTCCAGGTTTGCAGCAGGGAGCAGCACCAGCAGAAAAATCCTTCGCTTTGTGGATAAGATTGCCAAATCGAAATACTTTCAAAAAGCCACAGAGAATGAATTCATCAAGAAGAAAATAGAGGAGATGTCGAACACTCCACTTCTCCTGACTGTGGAGGTTCAGGAGCTGGCAGGAGTGCTGGCTGTCAACATTCCACCACCCCCTACCGATCGTATTTGGTATGTCCCATCCTGTTGTATACTGTTCCAACAATGAATGTAAAAGAGAACAGTCTTTGTTCAGCAAAACAATAATTGGCAACAGTGAATGAATCACTCGATTACAGACATACCTCCCAGAGCAAGTCACAACCGTTTACATTGACAAATAAAGACTAGCACCAGTACTACCCCAAAAGCTATGAGGAATTCTACGAGCAAACCTGTTTATTAGAAACAGCAGTGTTGCCTAGGTGGGCTGAAATGGCACTTTCTCACCCAACAAATAGGATGCAGAAATTATTTTTCAAGCCGAGCAGCTTTTTGATGCTGTTTTCAGCCATGCCACCTTTAGAAGTAAACTTTTTCCAACTATCCTTTTCATGTGGAACTGGTGAAGCAAGGCAGCACAACAGGCGCCACAACAATAAAGTTGTGTGGTACAGGGCCTTTAGCCTATTGAGCATCTCCCCTCTCCTAGATAGCATGTCTGAAACTTGTCAGAGAGAAGCCGACAAGCCACTGTCAATCCTGTCTGATCTTCAAATCTCAGACTCCAGTCCAATGGTCAGTTTAGAGCTGAAAATGTGTTGCTAGAAAAGCGCAGCAGGTCAGGCAGCATCCAAGGAACAGGAGAATCGACGTTTCGGGCATAAGCCCTTCTTCAGGGTTGATTCTCCTGTTCCTTGGATGCTGCCTGACCTGCTGCGCTTTTCCAGCAACACATTTTCAGCTCTGATCTCCAGCATCTGCAGTCCTCACTTTCTCCTCAATGGTCAGTTTATCACTGTAACTCTTCAAAAACACCAAAACCCCCATGTTTTACAAACATAATCTTCACAGCCACACGTATTTTAATCCCTTTAGTTCCTAAACATATTGCACATCATTTTGCTTCCTGACTTTATGATTGAGGTCTACTGTCCACGTGGATAGACCATCAATCTCCTGTCCCACGTCATTGCCCAGCCACAATTTCCTTATTTCTCTCCCCTAGCAATTAGAGAGCATCCATGGTGCCCTTTTTGTTTCAGCTGGTCAAATGGTAAAACCATTTCCTTTCCCTCCTTTCCTGACTACTTGGTTTGGCTTGTTGAGAAGTCCCATCTGAACTACCTCTCTCTTCCCTGTAGAACACGTGACCGAAAATGAAAGATTCATCAAACAATGGTCAGTGTGAAGCTTGGCTTGTACTCTGACCTCTGACCTCAGTCCAAGGTCAACAACTCAAATACTCCAACGATGAAGCTTGACATCACCAGCCCCGATGATCAAAACAGGGGAAACACACAAATTAATTCTATTCCATATGCCTGACACAGAGGCAAATCGAAAAGATGTTTTATTCATGGCTCATGAATATTTAAAGCAAAGCTGAATCACTTCTCACACATTCAGTTGTTCTGTTGTGTATCCTGACTACAGGGATGACTAAACTGACAGGAAAGTGCCAGTTTTAAAATTCATTTGCTAATTGGCATCAAAAAATTGTATTGAAGAGTTAGTGGCTGCAAAACTCAACACCCTAAAAGCAAAGATTAAGATGAGTAAATTAATCCACACCCATTTTTACCGAAGCACTTGGAACTCACCACTAAACTTTTTAATTACTTTATTTTGCTTGCAAGCTGGCTTTTGTTACCTCAGAGTCATAGAATCATAGAGATGTACAGCACGGAAACATACCCTTCGGTCCAACACATCCATGCTGATCATTAATCTAGTCCCAATTGCCAGCATTTGGCCCATATCCCTCTAAACCCTTCCTATTCATGTACACATCAGATCTCTTTTAAATGTTGTAATTGTACCAACCTCCACCACTTCCTCTGGCAGCTCATTCCATACATGCACCAACCTCTGTGTGAAAAAGTTACACCTTAGTTCCTTTTTAAATCTTTCACCTCTTACCTTAAGCCTATGCCCTCTAGTTTTGGACTCCCCACCCCACGGAAAATACCTTGACTATTCACCCTGTCCATGCCCCTTTTAATTTTATAAACCTCGATTAGGTCACGCCTCAGTCTCTGGCACAAATAGTCCCAGCCTCTCCCTCCCTCCCTCCCTCCCTCCCTCCCTGTAGCTCAAACCCTCCAATCCTGGCAACATCCTTGTAAACCTATCTCTAACTGCCCTCAAGCTGGATGGCCTGCTAAGCCATTTCACATCAGGGTGGGTCTGGAGTCACGTGTAAGACAGAGTAGGTAAGGATGGCAGAGTTTAGTGAACCAGGCCAGCCCTCATGACAATCAATGACAGTTAGCATCGTCAACATCACTGACAGCAGCTTTACGTTCCTGCCTTGTTAATCACATATACGTTTAACCAGCTGCAGTGGTATCATTTGAACACATGGATCCAACCACTAACCTGAGCCTCAGGGTTATCTAATCCAGTGACTTGGCTACTACGTTACCATCTCCCCCACCCTAGATTGGGTAACATCATGAGAGGTTAGCACCATTTAAAGTGGAGGTGCGTCTGGGCTTCAGTAAGTAATGGAACGGATTGAAGGACTAACTGTGAGCTGGAAAAGTACTGACTGTTGGAAGAGAGAGTGGGTTCCAATATTGTCAACTGAGGATTGAGAAGGTGTAAAGGAGAAAAGATGTGCATATCTACATGGAATCCGAGTGCCCACCAGATACTGTCTTCGAAAGCACTGGGAGCTGATAGCTATGACAGTCAATGTCAGGGATCGAACTCAGGACTTAGATACATTTTTGATTTGATTTATAATTATCACACCTACCTATGTACAGTGCAAGGTTTTGTTTTGCGTGCAGTACAGGCAGATCATACCACACAAAGGTCATAGGGTGACAGAACAGAGCAAGGAATACAAAGTTACTCCTGCAAAGGAGGTGCACAAAAAGCAAGATCAGCTTTAGATTTGAAAGTGCTGCAAGAAGCACATTGATCTCACATGAGTGGTCACAATCAGGAAGGACATATTCAAATTCCACACATACCACAACCTCCCATGTTCAATTCATATCACAACCATCACCAATCGCAGCTGAACATTTTGAACCTCACCCTCACATAGTTAGTCCCCAAGTATACCTTGCACCCACAGCCTGTACATCACCTGAATGCCTGGCACCACTCTCACTGATACATGGGGCACCAGGCAGCAGCCAGCTGGGGGCAGGGGTGGCAGATTCTCCTACACCCATGGAGGAGAGAGTGCTTGCTACTGCTAGGGTGGTAATGACAGAATCAGTGACAGTAATGTTGAAACCACTGAAGATGATGGTTTACTTATCCCTGAGCCAGGTCCTCACTTTCCGCTTCCCAATCCCCAGATCTCTTCCCATATGTAAGCTGCTCACTGCCTATATATTCATCCCATGCTTTAGACAGTACATCGCAGAACAGACAGCAAGCAATCAGGCTGTAATCATCTGCCGACATTTCCGCCACCTCCAAACAGATCCCACCACCAGGGATATATTTCCCTCCCCACCCCTTTCCGCCTTCCGCAAAGACCGTTCCCTCTGTGACTAGCTGGTCAGGTCCACGCCCCTATACAACCCACCCTCCCATCCTGGCACTTTCCCCTGCCACCACAGGAACTATAAAACCTGCGCCCACACCTCCTCCCTCACCTCTATCCAAGGCCCTAAAGAAGCCTTCCATATCCATCAACGTTTTACTTGCACATCCATTAATATCATTTATTGTATCCGTTGCTCCCGATGCGGTCTCCTCTACATTGGGGAGACTGGGCGCCTCCTAGCAGAGCGCTTGAGGGAACATCTCCGGGACACCCGCACCAATCAACCACACCGCCCCATGGCCCAACATTTCAACTCCCCCTCCCACTCTGCCGAGGACATGGAGGTCTTGGGCCTCCTTCACCGCCGCTCCCTCACCACCAGATGCCTGGAGGAAGAACGCCTCATCTTCCGCCTCAGAACACTTCAACCCCAGGGCATCACTGTGGACTTCAACAGTTTCCTCATTTCCCCTTCCCCCACCTCACCCGAGTTCCAAACTTCCAGCCCGCACTGTCCCCATGAATTGTCCGGACTTGTCCTACCTGCCTAGCTCCTTTTCCACCTATCCACTCCACCCTCTCCTCCCTGACCTTTCACCTTCATCCCCTCCCCCACTCACCCATTGTACTCTATCCTACTTTTTCCCCATCCCCACCCTCCTCTAGCTTATCTCTCCATGCTTCGGGCTCACTGCCGTTATTCCTGATGAAGGGCTTTTGGCTGAAACGTCGATTTCGCTGCTCCTTGGATGCTGCCTGAACCGCTGTGCTCTTCCAGCACCACTAATCCAGAATCCTGTTTCTGTCCAGTCCATGTCCGTGTGGATGCACCCCCCCCCCACACATCTTCCTCATCTAAACCTATCATTATTACCCTTTCACCCTGAGAGACCGGCCTCTAGACCCGCCTCGATATGGAACACTTCAACCATTCCTTGAGTGGCATGTTCCATATTCTAACCAATCTTCAAGTGAAGAAGATTCTTCAATGGGATTTCTTGGTGACTATCTTATGTTAATAGGCCCCTCTTCTCATCTCAGGATTAAGATTGTAAGGAAACTGACTTAATAACAGACTGGTGCCATGGGAGAATGATGGAGTTGGAAGCCAGGATATAGAGTCTGGAGCAGGGACAGAATGGTTTCACTCTTCCCGATATTGGAGGGGCTTCTGCTCTACCATTACTCAGGTCAACAGTTTGAGTGGATAATTAGTTGGCATTTGTATAATGTTTTGTATGGTTTGATGCATAAAATTAACTTGTTGGTTGTTTTATGGTTTTCAGTTCATCATTGTGGACAAGAGGTGATTGCAAAAGGTCAATAATGCAAGGAAGGTAAAAAGTGAACTACCATTGAATGGGAAAGAGGGGTTTGTATTCACAAGTACTGCAGTCTGATCACAGACAGCCTAACCAGAAAGGGAATGTGTTGGTTCCCCCATTCTCCTTTGCTTCTTGCTCCTTCTCAGCTTCTTGCCATTTACCTTTGGGCCAGAACTGTGCCCCCTGATGTTGTGGCTATACAAGAGATTGTAAACTATACAAGTTGTATAAATCATTGGTGAGACTGCACTTGGAGTATTGTGTACAGTTTTGGTCACCCTGTTATAGGAAAGACATAGTTAAACTGGTAAGAGTGTAAAGAAGATTTACAATGATGTTTCCAGGTCTAGTAGGCCCGAGTTATAGGGAGAGGTTGACCAGGATAAGACTTCATTCCTTGGAACATAGGAGAATGAGCGGTGACCTTATTGAGGTGTATAAAATCATGGGGGGGGGGCATAGAAAGCATGAACGCATATGGCCCTTTTTACTAGGGATGAGGAATTGAAAACTAAAGAGTTTAAGGTGAGAAGGGAAAGATTTAAGAAGGACCTGAGGGGCAACTTCTTCACGCAGAGAGTAGCGCGTATATGCAGTGGGTTGCCAGAGAAAGTGGTTGAGGCAGGTACAACAGCAATATTTTAAAAGTATTTGGTTAGGTACATGAATGGGAAGGATATAGAGGCATATGGACCAAGTGCAGGCAATTGGAACTAGCTGAGTGGGCACCATGGTCAGCATGGTGACCTTTGGGCTGAAGGGCCTGTTTCCATGCTGTATTACTCTATGACTCCATGACTTAATAAGTGTTGCAGAATGCTACAAGTATACAAATGCTAGGCAAATCACCATCTTCAATTAAGGCTTACTTTAACCATGATGATTCATTACCATTGTTGAATCCCCAGTATCAACATCCTGGGGGTTACCATTGACAGAAACCAGACTTGCCACATAAATACTGTGCCTCCAACAAAAAGTCAGGGACTCGGAATCTGCAGTGGGTAACTCATCTCCTGACTCCCCAAAGCTTGTCTCTAATCCCAAGGTCTGCAAAGACTCAGGGTCCAGATCCACATTCGCTGACAACACTGGACATCTCTCCTCACACACATGCTCAGTAGCTGTTCCTGGAGTAAAGGTACAGTTAACCCTTTACTTCACAAGGAATAGCTTAGTTTTAGTGCAAGCAGTCATCTTGGAACCATTTCAACCCCAAACTGTCTGCTAACCTCCTCCATATAGTTACAAGTTGGCCATTAGATGACTAACAAGCTGAAAATGTGTTGCTGGAACAGCGCAGCAGGTCAGGCAGCATCCAGGGAACAGGAGAATCGACGTTTCGGGCATAAGCTGAGGAAGGGCTTATGCCCGAAACGTCGATTCTCCTGTTCCCTGGATGCTGCCTGACCTGCTGCGCTGTTCCAGCAACACATTTCCAGCTCTGATCTCCAGCATCTGCAGACCTCACTTTCTCCTCAAAGATGACCAACAAGCACAAGTTGAGGTAACAGGGAGCCCCAGTGAGTGACCCATTAAACAGGAGAACTCACCACCTTGAATGAGCCACTCCCATAGTTTCCAATCACCCAGAAAAAGCTTTGAACAATGCTACAGATGGCAGTTCCCTGGCAAATGTAAAATATGTCCTTATGCTGAACTTGTGTTTTAAACCCTGAATCTTTCTGGGCCTGGGAAGGTCAATAAATCACTAAGCACCTTCAATTGAAAGTGACTGGGTACTAGCTGCAGCTCTCTTGTGCTGGGCATCAATATGCCTACAGCAACTGTGTGCAGTCAAATGGAATGGGTAAAATGAATTGAAACGGACTGACCTTGCAATGAAAAGGCTCGATAGAAACATTAAATAGTAATGCCCACATTTATTGAGTCAAAGACATAATTTAAAAAGCAAGCAGTCAGTTTGGGTCAGGCAGTGATTGTATAGCCAGTTTCAGGAATAAAAACAATTCGTAAAATGAAATTAGCACATTGAGAAATTGCACTTAAAAATTGATTTGGTTTCAAATTGGTCTGAATTTATGAAAAACGAAAAGCCCAATAAAATACGAAATACGAACAAATCCTTAAAGCTTTCAATTCTTACTTTAGAATATTATTTACATGGTGATATATTGAGAAGTGTGGCTGTACAAAGGGATCTGTGTGTCCTTGCACACCAGTCACTGAATGTAGACAGGCAAGCAGTTAGGAAGGCAAGTGGCGTGTTGGTCTTCGTTGCAAGAGGATTTGAGTTCAGAAATAGGGATGCCTTACTGCAGTTTACCAGGGCCTTGTTGAGACTACACCTGGAGTATTGTATGCAGCTTTGGTCTCCTTATCTAAGAAAGCATATACTCGTCAGAGAGAGAATGCAACAAAGGTTCACCAGACTGATACCAGGGATGGCAGGACTATCCTAGGAGCAGAATTGGTTCAGCTGGTTATGCAGTCACTAGAGTTCGGAAGGATGAGAGCTGATCTGATGGAAACAAATAAAATTCTAACAGGGCTGGACAGACTGGATGCAGTGTGGATGTCTCTCCTGATTGGGGAGTTTCGAACCAGGGGATCATAATCTCGGAATACAGGGTAGAGTAATTGGGACTCTAAAAGAGGTAGGGTGGGAAGAATTACACCTCTTCCCTGGACTACACCTCTTCCCACCCAACTTCTTGCAAAAATGCCATCCCGTGTTCACAATTCCTCCGCCTCCTCCGTATCTGCTCCCAGGAGGACCAGTTCCACCACAGAACACACCAAATGGCCTCCTGCTTTAGAGACCGCAATTTCCCTTCCCACGTGGTTAAAGATTTCCCACCAATGCAACTCATCCACATCCCGCACCTCCGCCCTCAGACCTCACCCTTCCAACCGTAACAAGGACAGAACGCCCCTGGTGCTCACCTTCCACCCTACCAATCTTCGCATAAACCAAATCATCCGCCGACATTTCCACCACCTCCAAAAAGACCCCACCACCAGGGATATATTTCCCTCCCCACCCCTTTCCCCCTTCTGCAAAGACCGTTCCCTCCGTGACTACCTGGCCTGGTCCACGCCCCTCTACAACCCACCCTCCCATCCTGGCACCTTCCCCTGACACCGCAGGAATTGTAAAACCTGCACCCACACCTCCTCCCTCACCTCTATCCAAGGCCCTAAAGAAGCCTTCCACATCCATCAAAGTTTTACTTGCACATCCACTAATATCATTTATTGTATCCGTTGCTCCCGATGCGGTCTCCTCTACATTGGGGAGACTGGACAGCTCTTAACAGAGTGCTTTAGGGAACACCTCTGGGACACCTGCACCAATCAACCACGCCGCCCCGTGGCCCAACATT
>NC_057730.1:15715613-15731659 GCF_004010195.1 Chiloscyllium plagiosum
CTTTTCCACCTATCCACTCCACCCTCTCCTCCCTGACCTATCACCTTCATCCCCTCCCCCACTCACCCATTGTACTCTTTGCTACTTTCTCCCCACCCCCACCCTCCTCTAGCTTATCTCTCCACGCTTCAGGCTCTCTGCCATTATTCCCGATGAAGGGCTTTTGCCCGAAACGTCGATTTCGAAGCTTTTCGGATGCTGCCTGAATTGCTGTGCTCTTCCAGCACCACTGATCCAGAATCTGGTTTCCAGCATCTGCAGTCATTGTTTTAACCTGTCACATTGTCTACCACAGAAAGCTGTGGAGGCCACTTTGCTGGGTATACTGTATTTAAGAGACAAATAAGCACTTTTTAAGATGTCAGAATATAGAGGGACAAAGCCAGAATTGAGCAAACATGAATCATATTGAATGGCGGAGCAGGCTTTACAGGCTGAATAGCCTCCTGCTCCCAGTTTCCATTTGTTTCTATGACATGGGTGCTATCCATGGAGAGGATAGCACTGTAGAAAGTATATGCCCTGAATGGTCTCCAAGAAAGCTGAGAACACAGTTGAAGATTGATGTGAGCAATGCAAGAGTTTGGGAGGGAGAAGAGTAGAATGTTAAAAATAGCCTATTAATGGGTAGAATGAAAGACTCAGAGGAATGTACGGTAAAAGGGGTCAAGAATATTATGGTAATGTTGCAGTGCATTGCCCATGATAACCTGTAACTGGAACCCAACAGAGAAAGGTTCTGATGAAGAATGCAAAAATCGATATTGTCAATAGCGTAACCAGTGTCAAGAGTGTGGCGCTGGAAAAGGACAGCCACTCAGGCAGCATCCGAGGAGTTGGAGAATCAACATTTCAGGCATAAGCCCTTCATCAGGAAGCCATTCCTGATGAAGAGCTTGTGCCCAAAACATCAATCTCCTCCTCCTCTGGTGCTGCCTGACCTGCTGTGCTTTTTCAGCACCATACTCTCAACTCTGATCTGCAGCATCCGCTGTCCTCACTTTCTCCAAATAGTGTAACCAGCCAATAAATACTTATTAATTTGTAATGGCATGGTTTCCAGCTCTCATTAAACATGCAGTCCCCAGTCCTGATATTAATATTACTGGTAGAACGATATTCTAAAACAGGGATTGAGTAACCTGGCAGGACAGAAGCTAATGAATACTGCGTGATATGTTTTAATATCATTAGGTACAGCTTCCGGACTCCACCCCGACTGGAATTTAAGGTACGGCCCAAGCTGGGTGAGCGGGAAGTCACCTTCACACATGTGACTGAGTGGATTGAGAAGAAATTACAACATGAATTCCAGGTAGGAAATGAACAAATGAAAGGACATGTCCATCTGATAAAAGAATCCTGACTTTTAAGAGCCTGAGAGTGAAGTGACCTCTGCAATTATATAATCACTGCAGTCTTGCAGCAAGAAAGTAACCATTCAGTACATCTCATCAATGCCTGTTCGAGGAAACCGTCATCAACTGCATTCGGCCTCTTCACCCTTCCCTCAAACTTTAAATTAGTTGCTCCTTTTCATATATTAGTATTTATATTCATTTCAAACCCATACAGTTTGTGCAATGTTTGACCTAACCATCACCTCTGAGAAAAACACATTCTTCTAAATGTTTATCTTTGCACTTTTGTTGATGACATAATGATTTTGACCTTCGTACTGTTCGATAAATAATCCTACTGCCAGGAATGATTGTTATTGACGGTCCTAAATTCAAGGATGATGTCCACTCAGGGTCATGGGCTTCTGCCATAAGTGTCCACGTGAGTGGAAAGCACAGGCCTTGAGCTGCAGGTCTTGAAGAACATGGTGCTGGTGAGGTTTGAAAGGCACGGGATTTACTTCCCGTTCCTTTGCCTTCTCTGCCTCATTATTAAGACACTGCTGATAATGCAGCTCACTCATTAAGGTCGCACGGTCTGAACAATTGGCAGCAGCACCTCCCAGTCAGTAACGCCCGCGCTTTGAGGAGAGCCTCACAGCATCTTTGCAGAACTTGATTTTGTTGTCCTCTCCTGGAACACTGATCAGTTGAACATGGAGCTGGTGGGGGAGATGTTGTGGCCATCTAAACATAGTTTCTCATCAATCGCAGTTGATTTTGCGGGAGGCGGACCTGATGCTTTGAACAGAACTTTCAGCAATGAAAACACCTGGACCAAACAATCACTCTTGAGGTTTTACCCTCCAGGCCAAATGAGCTTCTGAATTCGGAGCAGGAATAGACCATTCAGCCCTTTGAGCCTGCCCCACCTTGTGGCTGGTTTGACTATAATCTCCATCCTACATTCCCTCATGTCCCAAGTGTCATTTGTCGTGAATGTAACAAGGTCAGCCAGCTGGACTTCATAGAATATGAGCTTGGGATTGGGGCTGTTAACCTGGTCCAGTCAGGGAGCCCTCTCTGACAGATATAAACAGGAGTGCCAGAGGTTCTGCTCACTGTGAGATCTGGCTTCGAGGGAGCTGGATCAGTGCCACGTACTGTGCACATATAAATAAAGGGGTGACTTGATGACGGGTCATCACCCTCTGTAGAGTTATTTCACACATTGAATCACTCTATCAATCTATCTACTTCCTCATCAATCTATCTACTTCGGCCTTAAAACTGATCAATGCTTCTGTCCCCACGTTCTCTGGATAAGAAAGTTCCAAATGTTCTCAACCCATCTGAGAGAAAAAGATTCACTTTATATCCATATAAAATGAGATATATCTTATTTTTAAACTGTGTCCCCTAGTTAACAGTGTTGCCAATAAAGGTAAACAATCTTTCAGTCCACACACTGTGCAATCCTCTTGTCTCAATAAGATCACCTTTTATTCTGCTAAATGCCAATGGATGCAGAGCTGACCTGTCCAAACTTTCCCCCCAAGTTTCACCCCGTGTGAGGTATCAGTTGAGGGGACATTCTTTGTACTGCTTCTGAAGCATTTACATTCTTACTCAAATCAGGAGACCAAAAACTGCACACAGTTCTCAAGATGAGGCAAGTGGATTTGTTCATTTTGTGATTATGGGTAGCATGGACTGGTTGGACCAAAGGGTCTGTTTCCGTGCTGTATGACTCTATGTGGTCTCACATCTGTCCCTCCTTTTACGTTTTGGTTCCCTTCTAATAATTGACAATTGACTTCCAAATGACTTGCTGTACCTACAAGCTAACACTACGTCATTCATGTACCAGGACACGTAGCCCCTCCTGTGCCTCAGTCTCCATTTGAATAATGTACAATTTTTCTATTCTTCCTGCCAAAATGCACAAGTTCACATTTTTTTCTAGGTTATAAGTTAGCTGCCCAAATTTTGCCTACTCACTGAACCTATCCATATCCCCTGCAGGTTCTTCACAATTTACTTCCCTCCCTCTTACCATCATCAGCTAATTTTGCAATCATACATTTGCTCCCATTGCCTGAGTTACTGATTGAAATTGTAGCTGTTTGAGGATTCAGTGTTGATCTCTGTGGCATTCCACTGCTTACAGTTTGCCAACCCAAAAATGACCTATTTATGTCTATTTTCAGTTCCCTGTTAGTGAACTTAATCCTCCATCCAAATATTATTTACCCTGTACACTATGAGTTCTTATTTTGCGCAGTAATCTTTAATATGGCTTTCTGCAAATCGAAGTACAGCCCACCCACAGGTTCCCCTTTATCCAAATTCCTTGTTACTTGCTCAAGAAATTCCAATAAGTTAATCAAACACACTCTCCCTTTCACAAAACCATGTTGATTCTGCCTGATTGCAGTTAGATTTTCTACGTGCCCAACTATATCCTCCTTAAAAAAAGATTCTAGCATCTTTCCTGTGTCACTTGTTAAGCTAACTAGCTTGTGGTTTCCTGTTTTGTGTCTCCTTCCTTTCTTGAATAGATGTGCTATTTTCTACTCCAATGGGACATTTTTAGAAACAATTTCCTAATACCTTGCAACGGTCCCTTATTGTCATGGGATAAAGTCCATCGTGACCTGCGGATTTGTCAGCTTTGGTTCTAATAATTTTCTGAGCGCTCTTTTCCTGGTGAATATAGTTATTTAAAATTCTCCTTCTCTTTCAATGCCTGATTCACACTCAATTCTTGTGTATTATTTGTATCCTCTTTAGTGACATAAAAGATCTGCTCAATTCATCTGCCATTTCCTTATTTTCAATTTGTAATTTGCTTGACTCATTTTCTCGAGAATCAAACCCCACTTTATTTATTCTTTTCCTTTTAGAATGCTTTAAGAAACTCTCACTAGTTATTTTTAGTTAGCTTTCTACTGTACTCTAATTTCTCCTTCTGCATTTTTTTTACCTTTTTTTTGTTGAGTACATATTGTCTAAGTTTTGGTTTGTCATTTTTCAGAATTATGAGCTTTTTCTTTCAACTTAGTGCTGTGTTTTAAACTTCCTGAGTTAGCCAGGGATGGTGCGTCTTCCTTTGGAGTCCTTCTTTCTCATCGGAATTTTATGAATCATCTGAAATATCTCCTTAAATGTCTGCCACTGCATCTTTCCTGACCTATCCTTTAACCAGTTTGTTCCATCTTCGTACCTTCTTAATTCCCCTTATTTGCATTTAAAGTATTAGTCTTAGGTTAACACTGCTCAAACTGATTGCAGAATTCAATTATATTATGATCACTATTACCTAAGGACACTTTTACTATAAGGTCATAAACCTTGTCACATTGTATACCTTATCTAGTACAGCAAGCTCACTGGTTGGCTCAAGAGTATGCTACTGTCAGAACCTAACCTGAAAACACTCCATGAACATATCACCCAGGTTACTTTTTGTGTTATAATTTGTCCAGTCTAAATATAGATTAAAAACACTCATAGTGATCACTGTATCTTTCTGACAAACCCCCACTATTTCTTCCTATTTCCACTGTTCTACAATATAATTACTGTTAAGGGGGCTATGTGCCATTCCTCGTTCTCATCTCTACCCAAACTAGTGCGACATTTTGATCTCCAAAGCAAAGGCCATCTCTCTCCATTCTATCCCTCCATCTTTTCCTAGAACAAAAAGAACAAAAAACAGTACAGCACAGGAACAGGCCCTTCGGCCCTCCAAGCCTGCGCCATTACATTTTGCCCTTCAGTGCTAAAATTGTCTTCTCTTAGAGGATCTTTGTCCCTCTATTCCCTTCCTGTTGAGGTGTTTGTTCAGGTGCTTCTTGAATGCTGCTATTGTGTCTGCTTCCACCACCTCCTCTGGCAGCACGTTCCAGGCACTCAGCACGCTTTGTGTGAAACACTTGCCTCGCACATCTCTTTTAAACTGTCGCCCCCTCCGCACCTTGAACCTGTGTCCCTTAATAACTGACCCCACCACCTTGGGAAAAAGGCTCATTCTTTCCACTCTATCCATGCCATTCACAATCTTAGAAACTTCAGGTTGCCCCTCAGCCTCCTGCATTCCAGTGAAAACAAACCCAGTCTATCCAACATATCCTAGCTTCCTGTCCTTCCTAATGTCTTGTACCTTTGAATATTCAGGAGAGCAATTAGGCCTAATTACATTTACTCAGGCCACTTTGAATTACTGAATCCTTTCTTCATCCCTTCACCGATTCAATTTAATTTTGAGTGCTGTTACATCTTGGAACATAGAACATAGAACAGTACAGCATAGGAGCAGGCTCTTTGGGCAACCATTTTGTGCCGAACATGACGCCAAATTAAACAAGTCCCTTCTGCCTGCCCTTGGTCCATATCCTTCCATATTCAGATGTTTATCTAAAAGCCCCTTAAATGCCCCTATCATATCTGCCTCCACCACCATCCGTGGCAGCATATTACAGATTCCTACCAGTCTGAGTAAAAATTGCCCCTCACATCTCCTTTGAACTTTCCCCCTCTCACCTTAAATATATATTAGGCATTTCAACCTTGGGAAAAAGATTCTGATTGTTGACCCTATCTATGCATCTCATAATTTTACAGACTTCTATTAAGTCTCCCCTCAGCATCAACTGCTCCAGAGAAAACAACCCGAGATTTTTCTAGCTTCTCCTTATTGGTCATACCCTCTAATCTGGGCAGCATCCTGGTTAATCTCTTCTGCACCCTCTCCAAATCCTCCATCTTGAGGATTATTTAAAGTTCGGCTCTGATGAACCAAAGACTTTCTCTGGCCTGAGATATATTACTGAGATGTGTTTAGTGGTAAAAGCAATGACCATGAATTAAAGCCTGTTTCTTGGAATCCTAATCCAATGTTTTTCAATTACAGAAAGTTTTCGTGATGCCAAACATGGACGATATCTATATTCCCATCATGCACTCTGGCCTTGATAAACCAGATCGGTCCAAGCGAACTCCAGAGGAAGTCCCCACCAAAGTCTCCTTTGATTCTACAGACAGATTCTAAGAACTGATTCTTGGAAATGGCTGAAAACTTTCAGGAAAGATATCTGCTACTGAAGTCTGCCAAAAAGTATCATCCCCAGCCACTACTTGAAAAGTACAAGTGGAAGTCCCAAGCTGACTGAACTGACTCCTTTTTATGATTTTGGTGCATCTTCCTTATCCATGATTTTGCTCTGTACCTGCAAATGTTATCTCCAAATGGAAGCTTCCAGATACACTGGGAGGTACCATGTGGAGAATTAGCACTTGCAGCATCACATTTATCCTTGGTGTGGTGCAGTGGCTCAGTGGTTAGCGCTGCTGCCTCACAGCACCAGGGGCCCAGGTTTGATTCCACCCTTGGGTGATTGTCTGTGTGGAGTTTGATCATTCTCCCTGTGTCTGTGTGGATTTGCTCTGGTGTCCTCTGACAGCCCAAAGATGTGCAGGTTAGGTGGATTAGCCATACTAATTTGCCCATAGTGTCTAGAGCTGGGTGGATTAGCCATAGGAAATCCAGGAATAGACTTGGGTCTGGGTGGGATGCTCTTCAGTAGGTCAGTGTGGATCTACTGTTGGAATTCCATGACTATCACTGTGCATTTTCTGACCCGAAATCTCTCCCATTTGCTCTCCCTGGTTTGCACCAGCAGCCCAGTGCACGTGCACCTGAAAAACCCTTCAGTTCTAACCTCAGGAATCCGTTATCTCATGTGTCTCGATAAGTAGTGAACACTGAGTAGCTGTTTTACAGGTTGCACTGTTCACATTATGACAGTGACTGCAAAGGGGCTTCATTCATTGTAAAGCATTTTGGGACATCTAGAGGGCAAGAAGGGTAATTGCAAGAGTTTCTTTCTCATTTAACTTCCCAACACTTGTCACCATTGAACACACACAGACACACACACAGTAGAGCAAGGATGGGGAACACTCGAATGTTGAGCCTGTCATAGCCTGAAGGTTTTACCATCACCATTTCGGAATCGTTGCCAAGAATTGCTAGTTTTGGTTGCTGCAGTCCCAAACCTATTTATCCTTCAATTAATGTCACTGAATGTTTCCAAACGTGGAAAAGGGGAAGTGTTATTGGTTAAAATCCATCAACGCGACTGCAATTTTATTGCCAAAATTAAAAGCTTTCAGAGGAGTTTGTATTGATTGCAATGATCTTTCTTCTCCAGGACAAAATAAAATAAATCCTTTCCTTTCACGAGACTGAATTCTGGCTGCTGTTGGCGGGGATGAATTTGTCCATTTTGTCTGTCACTTTGTGATATTAAAATCCATGGTTTGGCAAGTGCACTGTACAATCTGGCTGAGTAAGGGTTAAAACTGTCTGCCAATGGCAGTGGGTGACCATACCGTCAGAGAGGTCCACAGAACAGCAAAAGGCCCTTCAGCCCATCATGTTCTGGCTGGTTCACAACAAACTCCTAACTATTCTAATCCCAGTTTCCAGCACTTGGCCCATAGCTGTGCATGCCTTGGCATCCTGAGTAAACACCTAAGTACTTCTCCAATGTTACGAAGGTTTCTACCTCTATCACTCCAACAGGCAGTGAGTTTCAGATTCCAGCCACCCTCTGGGTGAAAAAGTTATCCTCACATTCCCTCTAAACCTCTGCTTCTTACCTTCAATCTATGCTCCATGGCCATTGTCCATCAAGGGGAGTAGTTTCTTTCTGTCTACCCTATCTATACCTCTCATAATTTTATACATCTCAATCATGTCCCCTCGCAATCTCCTCTGCTCTAAGGAAAATAATTCGGTCTGTCCAATCTCTCCTCATTATGCAGAAAGGGGTAAGGGCGTGGCATGTCCTACCTGCTAATGTAGTCAACTCAGCCACATTAGGGAAATTTAAACAATCCTTAGATAAGCACATGGATAATTTTGGGATAGTGTAGTGGGACGAGCTGAGAATAGTTCACAGGTTGGCGCAACATCGAGGGCCGAAGGGCCTGTTCTGCGCTGTATTGTTCTATGTTCTATGTTCTATTACTAAAACTCTTCAACACAGGCAACATCCTGGTGAATCTCCTCTACACGCTCTTCAGTTCAATCACATCCCTCCTATAATGTGCATTCCAAAACTATACACAATACTCTCAAGCTGACCCAGCTGACATTTTGTACAGTTCCAGCACAATGTTCCTACTTTTAAACTCTCTGCCTCAGCTAATAAAGGTAAGTATACCATATGCTTCTTAACCACTTTGTCTATCTGTCCCATTAATTTGACTAAAGACAAAAAAAATCTGCAGATACTGGAATCCAAAGTAGACAGGCAGGAGGCTGGAAGAACACAGCAGCCAGGCAGCAACAGGAGATGCAGAAGTCAATGTTTCAGGTATAATCTTCTTCAGGATTGGGGTAGAGGTAGGGTGAGCTGCAGGTAAAGGGGGGAGGGTTTTGGGTGAGGAGAGGGGCAGAGTGATGAGGTAGTTTTAAGCACACCAAGGTCCCTCTGATCACGGTGCTTCCCAGGATCCCACCATTCATCATGCATTTCCTTGCCTTGTTTGTCCTGTCCAAGTGCATCACCTCCAGAGTGAATTCCATTCCCATTTGTCCAGAGTGAATTCCAGCACAGATACCAGGCATGCGGAAGCAATGAAAATCTTAGACACCCAGAAACCACATCCTGGTCAGAAGGTATGTGACCATACTAGACCGGGTTGCAGGAGAATTCCAATCTGCTCATGATTCAGATTTTCCTTCCTTGTGAGGCCAGAAAAGTCATGAGTGCTCCTCTGGATCCCACAAGGGAAATGAGAGTTCTCTCTTGTGTGGGCCCAGAATAGCCCATGTCATGTCACTTGCCAAACCGCTGACATCTCCTGAACCCCATCTTCCCTTACCCTGGACCCATTTAAGACTCAGAGGCTGTTTATAGTTAAGGATATACAAGCAGAGGATTTTTTTTATTCTTTCATGGGATGTGGGCATCACTGGCTGGGTTAGCATTAGTTAGCCGTCCCTAATTGCCCTGGAGAAGGTGGGACCACTTCGCAAACTGATCTTGATGTGTAGGTTAGGTGGGTTAGCAGTTTTACAAGGATGGGGAGGGGGCTGGGTCTGGGTGGGGTGCTCTCGGAGGGTCAGTGGGGACTCGATGGGCTGAATGGCCTGCTTCCACATTGTAGGGAGTCAATGATGCCATGATTTCTGTGGGTTGGGTTGCAGCCCTTACTTCCCAGAGGAAGGGTATTGCTCTTCAGGCACACCTCAGACCCAAGCACCTGCTCTCTTTGGCCACCCAGGGCAGTAGAGGGACAGAGTTGGGAATGGGACAACGGAACCTCCTCCATGCGTCTTGCTTTGACAGATCCTGCAGGCAGGGGACTGTTGAAGTGGTTGTTTGACTTGGGCCTTTGTTTTGTATTTACGTCCATGCCAGGTTGCCCTTAGCGACGGAGCAGTGCCAATACCCTTGAGACATTCCTGACTGGTGGACACCACAATGGCTGGAGTGTATCATCTTCCCCTAAGGCTTTCATTTCACATTAATTTGCTGTTTCCTTTTTACTGTTTTGTTGTTATTGTTTTATTATAGTTCTCCTTTAGGAAACTGTCAACCAAATAATTCATGTATTTGCCCATTATTTGCCCGAAAGAGCATATTAATGGAACCTTCAGGACACTGGATGTCGCTTAGACTGGAGACAGATAACTGCACAGTGGCTCAGTGGTTAGCACTGCTGCCTCACAGTGCCAGGGACCTGGGCTTGATTCCAGCCTCGGGCGACTGTCTGGGTGGGTTTGTTCTGGATGCTCCCACAATCCAAAGATGTGCAGATTAGGTGGATTGGCCATGCTAAATTGCCCAGTGTCCATGGATGTGTAGCTTAGGTTGCATTCAACAGGGGTAAATGTAGAGCAATACAGGAGGGGAATGGGTCTGGGTGGGTTACTCTTCAGAGGGTTGGTGTGGACTTGTTGGGCCGAAGGGCCTGTCTCCACATTGTATGGATTCTATGATTCAGTCAAATATTAAGCAGAAAATTGGCATCTGAGATTTACTTCATTGTCTGGCTTCAGATTAAATTAACAAAGTTCTGTCTTTTCCCACCCGATCTTTCCTGCTGTCTAACATCAACTGAGCCACTTCCAGACAATCCGAACACGTCCCTAGGCTGTTCTCCCAGCGTGGAGTTGAACGTGCCACCCAAACTTCCCTCCCTTGTTCCTCATCCGTCTTTTTATGTCAAAAAATGGTGCAACATTTACAGATTGGGATTTGGGATTCCAGGAGCAATTCACTTAAGTAGGCTGAAAATAGAAGGAACTCGTCTCTCCCATTCAGATTCACTGCAGTCCCTAAAGCCCAGAGAATATCAGGACACCTCAGTAAGAGCAGAGACTGTGAGGCCTCAGCTATTTGCATGGATTCTGCTGGAATAATCTCAAAGCATTACCTGTAGCCAAGAGCTTGGAATTTTTCCCAGTAGAACTTATGAATCACGGCCTTAGCAGAGGAAACTGGTTCCAAATAAATCCAGCCGCAAAATTTGTCCTGCCATCCTCCCAGCTCAGTGCACTCTAAGATCTACTTGGCTGCACACATTTCTACTTCACCAGAGAATTTTTTTAAAAACCATTCTGAGAGCAGGGATGCAAACGTAGCAGAGCAGTTTATGCTCTGACAAAACAGCTCAAGTTAAGATGAGCTCAGATTTGCACTGAGTCTCAGCTCCTGCGCAAAAATGAAAAATGACTCTGCCAGAGAGTCAGGGTGTGGAAGTTTTTTGTAAAGAAATGGGATTGTCCACTCTTGTAACTATTTATAAGGCGTTATTGGCAGCTTTGACCGATATGAAGGATAGAAATGTGATCTGGTAAAGTCTTTGCATTTTTGGTACAACCCTGAAAGCACTTTCCTTCTTTTGTTAATGCATGTTACAGTATTTGTACAGAGAAAAGTTTTGCCTATTTATCATGTCCTCTTTATGATGGTTTGAGAATAACAAGCCACTGTGTTCAGTGCAATAAGCCATTGATACAATAATGGTGTTTTCTTAAGAATTCTCTTTGTATTAATTATCTGTTGCCAGGCAATACTTGTGTAAGGAAAGATGACTGTTAGAGTTGCATGCGTTATTCTTTTCTTAAAATAAATCAAAACCATCCAGCTTTCCGTGCAAACTGTGCATTTCAAAAGTTCCGTGCTTGGTGTGAGAGGAAGCTTATTTGCTGGAGTTATTGCTGCCTTACAGATTTCACAGTTCCGCATCCTGTCTTCCTGCATGAACCTCTCAATATCATTCTAACTAGGGCACTGGCTATTTCAATCCTTTCTATTAATGTTTCCACTTTATTACAGAAGCACTTTCATAGGGGGAAGTACCTTAGACATACACAGCAAGTATCGATGATTATAATGATGTTTATTGCAAATGACAGACTCATTTCATCGGAGACAAACACAGACATTGCTGGAGAAACTCAGCAGGTCTGGCAGCATTTGTGGAGAGAAAGCAGAGTTAATGTTTCGGGTTCGGTCACCCTTCTTCAGGACCGATGGTAGCCAGGAAAAGGTTGGTATTTATGCAGACATTGGTGTGGGGAGAGGGGAGAGAGTAAGCAAAAGGTGGGGATGGAGCCCAAAGAGAGAGAAAAGCACTGGGGTAGACAAAGAACCAGTTAAAGGTCAGTCTGGGAGAATCAGGAGCTGCTAATGGGGACCATCAGTGGCTGACAGTGGGTTGTTTGTGGTAACAGCCCATGTGGTGATAGGGCCTGGTGTGTGAGGGTTGGAGTAGAATCCCCTACAGTGTGGAAACAGATCCTTCAGCCCAACAAGTCCACACCAACCCTGCGAAGAGTAACCTACCCAGACCCATTCTCCTACCCTATTATCCTATATTTACTCCTGACTAATGCAGCTAACCTACACGTCCCTGAACACTATGGGGCAATTTAGCACAGCCAGTTCACCTAACCTGCACATCTTTGGCTTGTGGGAGGAACCGGAGCACCCGGAAGGAACCCACGCAGACATGGGGAGTAAGAACATGGCCCCAAGCCAAGTTGTTGAACTCGTTGTTAAGTTGTGAAGACTGCAGAGTTCCCAAGTGATTTCGTCAGAGCATGGGATTTGGTAGATATTGAAAAACAGACAGTGATTAATTTTGGTCATCTTCTACCCAGCAGGTAGCCATATGAGGGATTAGCTGAATTTATAATAACGTTGTTAATCAATCTCTATCAGATTGGCTTCAGAAGAGCCAAGCATGATAAGGAAACCCGTACAAATAGAGACCTTTAAACACAAACTCCAAACTTAATTGTTAATCCCAAGAATGTCGAGACACAAATCCTTCAGGTAGCAAATCCCAAGATATTTGTGGAGGTGACGTTGCTCATTAACCACATTGGTTTACAGGGCTATATCTCTCCAACTGAGCAATGATGTGGGAGGCTAATGTTTCATGGGTTTGGAGTTCTCCCAAGTTCCAGCCCAGACAGGAAAAGAAACCGCAGATGGCTGTGGAAAGACAAAGAAAAGAAACAGCCCACTTGCCCAGCCTGTGGAAACTGGGGATAGACGAATCTAGCAACGTATACCTGGAATGAGGATAGATGGATTGAAGCTGTCTACTGTCCACCAAAGTATTTTCCACCTTGGGAGACCCCTTCAATGTGGAAACAATAATTAACTTCAGTGTGAAATATCTCCCAGGGGACTCGGCTCACCCATTAACACAGCAGGACATTTAACTCCGAACCTGGGAATCGGCAACGTCAAACCCATGGGTCCATTTACCACAGGAGTAGCTTCAATTTCCAAAACAGATGTCAATCCCACACCAAATGTTTTATTTTATTCATTCGCAGGATGTGAGTGATTAAGGTCAGCCCTAATGGTCTCAGAGGATAGCCGATGGTCAACCACATTGCTGTGGGTCTGGAGGTGGGTGTAGGCCAGACCAGGTACGACAGAAGATTTCCATTTCCAGATGAACTTGGTAAATCAGATGGGGTTTTCCCCCTGACAATCAGCAATGGTTTGTTTCATGATCATCACTTGACTCAATTCCAGATTTTTATTGGATTCAAATGCCACAATCTATCATGATGGGATTCAAGCAGAGTCCCCAAAACAGTAGCCTGAGTTTCTGGATTAGTAATCGAATGATAATACCAGTTGACCAGTACTTCCCCTCTATACCAATGTGGCCAATGTGACATCAAACATGACCAATGAGAGTGGCGATGGCTGGTGTGTTAGCGGTGTGGTTTTGGTCAGTCTTAGTGAACTTCTCTGCGTTATTCCAACAATCTAGGTCATATAGCCGCAGTTATAAACTGATCCACTTGTCTCATTATGTAGAAAATGATACGGTGAGGGTTAATTCTGCTGAGGACCAAGAGGTGCATAGTTCCTTGACAGTGGAGTCAAAAAGAGTTGTGCTGGAAAAGCAAAGCAAGTCAGGCAGCATCCGAGGTGCAGGAAAATCGACATTTCAGGCAAAAGCCCTTCATCAGGAATAGGTAGTGAAGAAGACATACTGGTTTCATTGGTCAGAACATTGAGGTGTGTGAGTCACCATAGTCTCACCAGACCATTTGTATGCTCTCTCATTAGAGAGAGACACGACCAGTAGTGATTAAACCCAAGGGCCACCATACTTCAGGGAGGAGAAAGTGAGGACTGCAAATGCTGGAGGTCAGAGTCAAAAAGAGTGGTGCTGGAAAATCATAGCTGGTCAGGCAGCATCCGAGGAGCAGGAAAGTTGACGCTTCGAGCATAAGCTCTTCATCAGGAATGTCTTCAGATGCTGCCTGACTGGCTGTGCTTTTCCATCACCACACTCAGGCACCAAACCTCAGACAAGGGGAGAGATTGAGAAGGGCAGTCCTCCATGGTAGCCTCAGCTGGTGTGGGAATTGAAGCCATGCTGTTGGTATCATAATGTTTCACAAACCAACCATCCAGCCAATCACCTAAACCGATCCCCAGAACATTGAGTGTATGCGTTATGATGTCATGTTGCGGCTGCACAGGACATTGATGAGGGACTTTTAGAACTGCGTACAATTCTGATCTCCCTGCTACAGGAAGAATGTAGTTAAAATTGAAAGGGCGCAAAAATGACTTACAAGGATTTTCAAAGTTTGTGAGAAGATTTGTAGCTCGGGTGCTCGTTGTTGTGGTTCTGTTCGCCGAGCTGGAAATTTGTGTTGCAGACTTTTCATCCCCTGTCTAGGTGACATCCTCAGTACTTGGGAGCCTCCTGTGAAGCACTTCTGTGATCTTTCCTCCGGCGTTTATAGTGGTTTGTCTCTGCCACTTCCGGTTGTCAGTTCCAGCTGTCCGCTGCAGTGGCCGGTATATTGGGATATGTTTGTTGATAGAATCTGTGGATGAGTGTCATACCTCTAAGAATTCCCTGGCTGTTCTCTGCTTGGCTTGTCCTATAATAGTAGTGTTGTCCCAGTCGAACTCATGTTGCTTGTCATCTGCGTGTGTGGCTACTAAGGATAGCTGGTCGTGTCATTTCGTGGCTAGTTGATGTTCATGGATACGGATCGTTAGCTGTCTTCCTGTTTGTCCTACGTAGTGTTTTGTGCAGTCCTTGCATGGGATTTTGTACACTATATTGGTTTTGCTCATGCTGGGTATTGGGTCCTTTGTCCTGGTAAGTTGTTGTCTGAGAGTGGCTGTTGGTTTGTGTGCTGTTATGAGTCCTAGTGGTCGCAGTAGTCTGGCTGTCAGTTCAGAAATGTTCTTGATGTATGGTAACGTGGCTGTCCTCATTCCGTTGTCTTTCCCTTAGGCATCTGTTGATGAAATTGCGGGGGTATCCATTTTTGGCGAATACACTCATCCACAGATTCTATCAACAAACACATTGACCTGGACCCAATATATCGGCCACTGCAGTGGAAAGCTGGAACTGACAACTGGAAGCGCAGAGACAAACCACTATAAATGCCGGAGGAAACATCACAGAAGCACTTCACAGGAGGCTCTCAAGCACTGAGGATGTCACCCAGACAGGGGACAAAACGTCTGCAACACAAATTCCCAGCTTGGCGAACAGAACCACATTTACAAGGACGTTGTCAGGGTTGGAGAGTTTGAGCTATAGGGAGTGACTGAATAGGCTGGGTCTATTTTCCCTGGAGTGCTGGAAGCTGAGGGGTGACTTTATAGAATCATGAGGGGCATGGAAAGGGTGAATCACCAAGGTTTTTTTCCCAGCATGGGGGAGTCCAAAACTAGAGGGCATAGACTCCAGGTGAGAGGGAAAAGATTTAAAAAGGACCTATGGGGTAGCACTTTCACGCAGAGGGTGGTGCGTGAAATGAACTGGCAAGGCGAAGTGTTTGAGGCAGATAAAATTACAAAAGGCAGTGAGGAACTGCAGATGCTGGAGATCAGAGTCGAGAGTGTGTTTCTGGGAAAGCACAGCAGGTCAGGCAGCATCCGAGGAGCAGGAGAATTGACGTTTCGGGCATAACCCCTTCATCAGGAATGAGGCTTGTGGATGGGGGAGGTGGGGGGCTGAGAGATAAATGGGAGGGGGGGTGGGGATGGGGGGGAAGGTAGCTAAGAAAGCAATAATAGACAATAGACAATAGGTGCAGGAGTAGGCCATTCTGCCCTTCGAGCCTGCACCACCATTCAATATGATCCTGGCTGATCATCCTTAATCAGTATCCTG